>NC_053490.1:321642765-321958599 GCF_905171775.1 Rana temporaria
AAAATGAAGTTCAATGCTTCCAAGCATGCGTCGACTTGATTCTGAGCATGCCCGGGTTTGGAACCGATGCTTTTGCGTACAGACCATCGGTTTTGACCGATCGGTTCGGCGTCCATCAGTTCAATTTGAAAGCAAGTTCTGAATTTTGGGACGACGGACTGATGGGGCCCACACACCATCGGTTTGGACCAATGAAACTAAACTTCAGTCCGTTTTCATCAGTTTGAACTGATCATGTGTATAAGGCCTAAGAATAAACTGGTTCCACCACCCTTCTAAATCTTATACTAACTACCTTGTAGAAAAAAGATGCTTATACTTAACTATTCTCAGGGCCTGGTTATGTGATCAAATTCCAGCAGCATGGGAGAGGAGGGACAACCAACAACTGCTGATAGCAAGCCTTTGGATGACATCACTACCCAGGCATTGCACCTGTTGTCGCTGCTCTCCTCTCTCCCCTGACCAGCTGCTGGGAAAATCATGTGACTGTCATGGAGCACTCTGAGAGTAAGTAAGTATAAGTATCTTACTTTTACAGGGAAGTTATTAAAGGAGTAAGAAGGGGGATGGGAGCAGATTTAGGTTTAGTTAGTAATAGCCTGGAATTCCATTTTAAGTTGGGCTATCTAGCACGTTACTGACATGCTGTTCTCTACTGGCTGTATTTGTAAATAGTTGTTACTCTTTACTTATCAGATAGATATTTATGTACATGACTTCATGTCTCTGTTTGGCTGGGTTAGAAACTCCAGATTAAAGAACTGGAGAGAAAGAGAAAGGAGCTGGGACCATATGCCCCCATAGAAGAGCTAATTCTATTCAGAAGCAAAGGTTATTAGGCAAGTGTTCCTATGTTAACAGTTTACTAGTGTTGCCCATAGCTTCTGGGTGTATATGTAGTATATATCTAAGACTGGTGACAGAAGTACCTGTTTATCTGCCCCCTTGTTGTTATTTCACTTGCACTATAACAGATAGCTAAGTCTGTGATGATACAGTGTGAGTGTGTAGTGGTCACCTGCTGTTTGTTAGTAGGTGAACTTGTTTATTGTAATAGAGTTTATATGCAGCTCCCAATATTTTAGTTAACCATGTTCCTTCTGGTCTGGGATTCTATAGTTGGTTTTAGCTCAGGGCTCAGTAACCAGCATAGGATAAGGCCAGGTTAGGCCTCTGATGGTCAATAGGTAGTTAACGGTCTGGTTGAATCATTATTAGGAAGGAACTAAGAAGCAGAGTACATAAGCTGACCAGTGTCACACCATGGTTTCTGCTGAGAAGCTATATTCCAGACCAGTTGGACAAAGGTTGGAGAATCATCCTCATTAACACCAAGACAGATGACGCATAATAATCATCCTCAGGGGTCCCTACAACTGGACTTTCTGTATCATTAATCTGGAGTAGGGATGGACTGAAACCCCCCCTGTTCGGTTCACATCAGAACATTTCAAACAGGGAAAACGTTCTAGCGAACATGCAAACTCTTAAAGTTAAAGGCTATCGGACACGAACATGATAAATCAGAAATCCTAATTTTAAAGGCTTATATGCACGTTATTGCCATGAAAAGTGTATAGGGGCCCGGGTACTGCCCCAGGGGACATGTATCAATGCATTTTTTTACACTATCGTTTTTAAAGGAGAAGTGATTTTATTAATGCTGTAAGTCAAGCAATAACAATTAAATAATCCATTAAATATACTGTAGTGGATATGGGGTCCCCTTAGTCTGCATGTAAAGTGGCACATCTGCACAATGTATAGAACCTGCTGTAGCAATACTGACATTTCTAAATGAAAACATTTATTTTAAACTTGCTCATGACTGTAATGTATTGCCAGCAATACAGATAAAAAAATGAAAAAAATAGAACCCGGCATGGGTCCCCCCAAAATCCATATCAGACTTTTATCCGAGCATGCAGGCCAGAAAAGAGGGAGATAAGCGAGCGCTCCCTCCCTCCTGAACCATAGCAGGCCACATGCCTTCAACATGGGGGGTGGGTTCTTTGCTCTGCGACCCCCCCACCACCCCAAAGCACCTTGTCCCCATGTTGATGGGGACAAGGGCCTCTTCCTGACCACCGTGGACTGTGGTTGTCAAGGTCTGGAGGCAGGGGGCTTATCAGAATCTGGAAGCTCCCTTTAACAAAGTGCCCCAGATCCCGCCCTGCCCTATGTGAATGAGTATCGGGTACATTATACCCCTACCCTTTAACTAAAAAAAAGTGTCAAAAAGTAAGAAACACAGGAGACTGTTTTTGACAAGTCCTTTATTAAAAAAAAACAATATCCCTCGATGTAAAAAATGTAATTCTACGCCTCCTGGGAGGCTACCTGCCATATGCCTGCTCTGCGCTTTGACAGTTCTGTGGCTCCACCCCCTTAAAACATCACATAACATCACATGATGTCAGAAGGGTTGGTGCCATTAGGAGACGTAGCCAGGTGGCCATGTTCCTTGCCTATATAAGAGGAGGTAAATGGCCAGAGGCCTCTGAAGAGGTGACAGTATTTTTTTTCTATTTTCTGGGTCCGCCTGGCATCGTGATTGACGATGGATGTACATCGAGGGACACTATTTTTTTTATTTTTTAATAAAGGACTTGTCAAAAATAGTTTCCTGTGGTTATTACTTTTTGACACTTTTTTTGGTGAATGGGTAGGGGTACAATGTACCAGATACTCATTCACATGGGGGGTGGGATCAGGGGGCCCCCTTGTTAAAGGGGGCTTCCAGATTATGATAAGCCCCCGCTCACAGACCCCAACAACCACAGCCCAGGGTTGTTGGGAAGAGGCCCCTGTCCCCATCAACATGGGGACAAGGTGCTTTGGGCGCTAACTCATCCCCCCTTTCCTGGCCTGCCAGGCTGCATGCTCAGAAAAGGGCCTAGTATGGATTTTGGGGGTCCTCACACCGTTTAAAAAAAATGGGAATGGTGTCATGGGGTGCACTTCAATACAGGGCACTTTCACCACCTTCCTGCCCAGACCAAATTTCTTCAGTCATGCAACACTGTACCCAAACAAAATCTTTATCCTGGCAGAAAATCGCTACTCTATCTCGGATATCTATCATCCACTGACTGTGAAGTTTGTGCAACCCCTACACTGCACCTCCATGTCCTCTTGGAGTAAAGACTTGCCAGGCCAAATAGACATGGAGGATGTTGTTCAAGGCTACAGGATAACCAGAGGTATCACTCCATGTGAATCCTGGAGGGAAACGCAGTTCAAACTAATGCACAGGGCCTACTACCCATTCTCCATGTCGCACTCCCCAGACATAGGCCCTGCCTGCCCTTGGTGTCTTTTACATAAACCAACCTTACTGCATCGTATATGGACCTGCCCTCCTGTTGATGCTTTCTGGTCTGCTACTCTACAATTCATACGAAGCGTAACAGGACATATGCCTAATAAAGAGCCGATACTTCTATTGTTTGGGTATCCACCACAAAGGAAGGAACTCTCTCCTGCTCCTAATTCACTGCCTCAAAATTTGCACCAATGGATCCTTCTCACGCTCCTGGTTGCTCGCAGAACCATTCTGAATCATTGGATCTCTTCTACCCCTCCAACTCTGGCAGAACTGATTAGAAGCTTAAAGGTCTTACTCTACAAAGAAAACCTGGATCTTCATACTCATTGTACACATTCCAGAGCTGAATTCGATAAGAAATGGTCGCCTTTTATTAAACATAACCTGTCTACGCTCGAGCATACTCGGACAAGGGCAACGTCGTGAGCGCAACCCCAACTAACAATCTAGCTAACTAATCATCTAGTCCATATGTGTCCTGTTTATTTCTCTAATGATCTGTGTCCATTTTATTTGTTTCTAATGATTGCCTACTTTTGGTCCTCCCTGGCCGTCTGCACTTTTTAGTTGCTTGAGAAACCTTTTATATGAGGTACTGTGTTATTTAGCCATGTTAATGTATGCACCATACCTGTCCTCTCAAGGTCTTGCTCTCAACTCTAGACTCTCTTTCACTTCTTTATTTCTTTATTTCTCTTTCACCCTTACTAAGTAATGCCTGGTCCTGGATGCTACATTCTCATCCTCTCGCCCTCCTCTTTTATTCTTGATACCTAGAGTGTGTCATGGGTCAGAGAATGTCACTTCTTTATGTTCATAGCTCTTTGGTAGACATGTCTCCATGCATTGGTTCTATGATTTTTCTTTTGATGTTTGTACCCCCCATTTTTCTTTTGCTTGAAATTAATAAAATGTTTTTGAAAAAAAAAAAAAAAACTGTATCCTTCATCACACAAATTTAGCTTTCTTTTTGTGGTATTTAATCACCACTGAGTTTTTTTTTTTTTTTGCGATATAAGTAAAAAAGAGTGGAAATTTGGAAAAAAAAATCATTTCTATTCTAACATTTTGCAAATAAGTAATTAGTGTTCATAAATTTGGGCCAACATTTATACTGCTAAATATCTTCGGTAAAAAATAACCCAAATGATTGGATATTATTTAGTCTGTGTGAAAGTTGTAGAGTTTACAAGCTATAGTGCAAATCATAAAAAAAATTATCACATCTGATGTACTGACAGATCTCATTTCTTGAGGTACTGAAATACAAATACCCCCAAATTACCCCTTTTTGAAAAGTAGAAAGTCCAAGGTATTTAGTAAGAGGCATAGTGAGTTTTTAATTTTTTTCCCACAACTCTTAGAAAAAATAAGAAATCATTTTATTTTTTACACAAAATTGTTATTTCTCACACACGGCATATGCATACTTCCAATTACACACCAAAATACATTCTGCTACACCTGAGTATGGCAATACCACATGTGTGAGACTTTTTCTCAGCCTGGTCACATAGAAAGACCCAAAATGCAGGGAGCATCATCAGGCGTTCTAGAAGCATAAATTACACATA
This sequence comes from Rana temporaria, assembly GCF_905171775.1. Classification (NCBI taxonomy): domain Eukaryota; kingdom Metazoa; phylum Chordata; class Amphibia; order Anura; family Ranidae; genus Rana; species Rana temporaria. The sequence goes on from NC_053490.1 coordinate 321,647,671, forward strand.
TAATTTCTGACTACCTACCACACTTTTGAAGGTCCTGGAGCACCAGGACAGTGGAATTACCCACAAAATTACACAATTTTGGAAAGAAAACACCCCAACATATATTTGGCATGGGATGCATATAGGTATTCAGGTACTCTGATGGGCTACAGATAGGTACTTTGGTATTCTGATGGGCTGCAGATAGGTACTCCGGTACTCCGAGGTGCTGCAGAGAGGTACTCAGGTACTCTTATGGGCTGGAGACAGGTATTTAGGTACTCTGATGGGCTGGAGACAGGTACTCGAGTACTCTAATGGGCTGAAGATAGATACTCAGATAGTCCAAAGGGCTGGGGACAGGTACTTGAGTACTCTTTGGCCTCGTACACACGATAGGTTATCCAGAGGACAATGGTCTGATGGACCATTTTCATCGGTCAAAACCGATCGTGGGTGGGCCCCATAGGTTATTTAACCATCGGTTAAAAAAAGCCAACTTGCTTTCAATTTTAACCGATGGATTGCTAACCGATAGGTCAAAACCAATCATTAGTAGGCACAGCCATCGCAAGATCCACGCATGCTCAGAATCAAGTCGACGCATGCTTGGAAGCATTGAACTTCGTTTTTTTCAGCACGTCGTTGTGTTTTACGTCACCGCATTCTGACATGATCGGTTATTTAACCGATGGTGTGTGGGCGCGACGGACCATCAGTCAGCTTCAGCGGTTAACCGATGACAATGGTCCTTCAGACCGTTCTCATCAGATGGACTGATCGTGTGTACGAGGCTTGATGGGCTGCAGGAGGGAGAAAGTGTCCCTGCTGTAATTTTACAATGCGCCGGAAGAGAAGTGCTTAAAATCCATACCAGACCCAATTAGAACTGAATTCTAAGTGTTCTGAAAAGTTGGAATTTGTTAGAAAACTAATAAACAAAACACATTTTTTATGGATTTTAATTAAATTTGTTACTATTTCATTTGGAGATTTGGATACATCCGAATCTCTGAATAACCAAAAATGTGTCCGAATTTTTTTTTTCGGACCAAAAGGAAACTGCACATGTCTACCGCATGGCATCTTTAAGTCTGACTGCATGCATAGTCCCTTGAATGCTTAGGGAGCGCTGCTGATTCAGAGGACAATTCAGCAGAAAAGACCATAGAGGAAGAGGAGGGAGTGAAGCAGACAGATGTGGCAGAATCACCACCATATATTTGGAGGAGTGGTGGCAGAACAAGCTGCAGCACTGAACACTGTCCAGCATCCCTCCCAGGTGCTATCAGAGTTACCCAGTGCGCCGTAAAGGAAATGTAACTCCCCTGACCATGCCTGCTGGACCACAAGTCAGCAGTAATGTAAAGCTTGCTGCTTATCGTCTTGTGCAACAAGGCCAAAACATTGCCTTTCACATGATGGTACAGAGCTGGAATGACCTTACGTGAAAATACATTTCTTTTTGGAACCTGCCACTGTGGTACAGCACTTTCCGCAAATTCATGAAAAGGGAAGAGTCTACCAGATAAAACGGCAGCAGTTGTAGTGCTAGCAATTTGGCTAAGCTAGCATTTAGACGCTGAGCATGTTGATGGCTTGGACAGTATTTTTTTATGGTTTAGTAACTGGGGTAGCGAAATTTGCCTGGTGAAATCAACAGGTGGTGTACTGCTATACCATCATTCCTCTCAGTGGAGACTTTTGAGAAGACTTGAGGTATAGTAGGGATGAAGATCCCAGATGAAGAGCAAGGAGAAGTCTGCATTTTTTTAAAATTTGGGTCTTTCAGGTGCTGTTGCCAAATAGTCATATGTCTTGTCAAGCATGTGGTGCCCAAGCGGCTGGTGTTCTTGCCACTCTTGATCTGTTTCAGACAGAGATTGCAAACAGCAATGCTGCGGTCTGCTGCACATGTGTTGAAAAAAGCCCACACCAATGAACTTTTTGAAATCGCCCATGCATGATGGTGGGGCTACGGAAGGAGTAGCTGTGGACAAGGAGTCTGTGGATTAGCTGCTGTGGCAGCTGTGGCAGCTGTGGTGAAAGGCAAACTAGTATAAGCCTGGATGACAGAGGATGAGGAGGATGAGGATAGCATAGTTATCACGCCACCATCTCTTCTGCATGTTGTGGCTCAATAACATGGCCAGCACAGGAAAAAAAAAGGACAAGCATGCCCCACCTGCAGAGGATGCACCATATCCGTGACTAAAACTTTTCACTGTGGACACAGAGACTGCTTTCCCTCTTTTAGTGGCCTGTGAGCGTCTTCCTCTCCTTGTTGGACTTTCAGACATGATTGGGATTTTTTGGGGGAATTTTTATAACTTTTTATTTTAGCACATGGGATGAAAATATGGTGCTTTGGTGCAATACCATTGTGCTTGGTGTACTATAAACCGTTTTTAATTATTGTTTTTATTTTTTTGGGGGGGGGGATTTTTATAACTTTGTATTATAGAGTGTGGGATGGGAATATGTTTCTTGCGTGCAAAACTTTTGTACTTTGTGCACTGTTTTATCACAGTTTTTTATTTTTTTTTTAATAAAGAAAATACTGCTGCTGCAAAAAACTAAAATAACATTTCTATTTAGGAAAGGCGAAAAAACAAAACAGCGGTGACACAGAAAGAAGACCACCTGTGACTCAGAAGAAGAAACAGCAATTATGGGGATTTTTTTTTTTTTTTTTGCTGCTGCTGCTTCTGGAAAAATAAAATTCAAAAAGCCCTCCCAAAAATAAAGGAACCACTGCTGACACAGAAAGAAGAACACTTACAATGCAGAATGGGTGACAACAATTATGCCCTAAATATTCTTAGTGGTGCTGCAAAAAAAAAAAAAAAAAAACATAACTGACTCGAACTGCGGGCCCATCACTAATCTGGAGGTATCTTTATTAATAATCATTAACCACTTCCCGACCTCCTCATGTACATTTACATCGGCAGAATGGCACGGACAGGCACAATCACGTACCTGTACGTCCTCTGCTAGACGTTGGTGGGGGGTCCGATCGGGACCCCCCCGGTACATGCGGAGGTCGGGTCCGCTCGGGGAGCGATCCGTGACAACGGCGCGGCTATTTGTTTATAGCCGCTCCATCGCGATCGCTCCCCGGAGCTGAAGAACGGGGAGAGCCGTGTGTAAACACGGCTTCCCCGTGCTTCACTGTGTCGGCGCATCGATCGCGTCATCCCCTTTATAGGGGAGACACGATCAATGACATCATTCCTACAGCCACACACCCCTACCCTAGTAAACACATACACAGTGATCCCTAACTCCTACAGCGCCCCCTGTGTTTAACTCCCAAACTGCAACTGTCATTTTCACAATAAACAATGCAATTAAAATGCATTTTTTGCTGTGAAAATGACAATTGTCCCAAAAATGTGTCAAAATTGTCCGAAGTGTCCGCCATAATGTCGCAGTCACGAAAAAAATCGCTGATCGCCGCCATTAGTAGTAAAAAAAAATAATAAATAAAAATGAAAAAAAACTATCCCCTATTTTGTAAACGCTATAAATTTTGCGCAAACCAACCGATAAACGATTATTGCGATTTTTTTTACCAAAAATAGGTAGAAGAATACGTATCGGCCTAAACTGAGGAAAAAATTTTTTTTTATATATGTTTTTGGGGGATATTTATTACAGCAAAAAGTAAAAAATATTGCATTTTTTTCAAAATTGTCGCTCTATTTTTGTTTATAGCGCAAAAAATAAAAACCGCAGAGGTGATCAAATACCACCAAAAGAAAGCTCTATTTGTGGGGAAAAAAAGACGCCAATTTTGTTTGGGTGCCACGTCGCACGAACGCGCAATTGTCTGTTAAAACGACGCAGTCCCGAACTGTAAAAACCCCTTGGGTCTTTAGGCAGCATTTTGGTCGGGGGCTTAAGTGGTTAAGTATATGTACACAATTCCACCAGGCCCTTTGTTCATATTACCTCTTTGTACATTGGATGTATGTACTCTTATTAACCTTTTATTATATAAAGCTCATATTATTCCCATACCCATGTGTACCTATATACCTATGGTTAATGTGACATGCTGGCTGCAGTAGTTCCTCTTCTCTTAATTACTTTGATTAGATTACTGGTTAATTTCCCAGGAAGGGAATCCCCTGTGTTCACAGAGGCCCTGTCCTGGGTGGAGGCACTGCCAACTTTATTATAACACTCACTCTTTCACTGAGAGAAAACTCTGGTTCTCCTATTTACCTACAGGTTTAGTGCAATATCCTGTTTGGGGAAAGACATTTCTCATAACATCCCCCCTCACCCCCCAAAGAAGGATACACAAGCATGCATCCAGTGAAATCTGAAAACCTGAACTCTTGCCCTGCTCAATATTTTAGGTGATGCTACATTGGGCTTGTTTTTAGAAAATGAGCATGCAATACATACATATGGCAACTTCACTAGCATATGTGGTTTGCTTAGCAGCAAATACTTCCTTATCTAAACATGCACCAGCTAAATCGTGGCATAGCTATAAAAAAATATGTTTTTCTTTACCATCTGTTAGCTATTTTGCACGTGCATTTCATTTCACAATAACTCCACAAGAACAGCATACCAATATCACTGAAGTTTACTGTAAAACTAAAAAAGGTCAAAATGCTTTGTAGGAAAAACACAGCTTGCATGCTCAAACACGCACATTTTGGCCACGGCAAGGTATACACAATTTTACATGTAAGTGCCTGCAAATGCAAGTTTGAATGATAAATACCAACATTTACACCTACTAGTTTACTCCAAGAGCATGGCATATGGGTATTTTAGATCTGTCATTTCAGTGCATTCAGATACGACTATAAACTCTAAACATTACCTGAAAATAAGGCATATATACAGCATCATTTTGATGGTCAATGTACAATGCAAATTGGGACCACTATGTATGCATTAAATATAAGTGTAAGTTAGTATTAACATCCAAATATCCATTTGAACCACCAGCTGAAGTATATCACTTATCTTTATTGCAATTTCTCCCTATTTTCTCACATTTCTTTTAGTAAACCTGACCCATTAGGTAGGGGACCCGAAATCAGAATGATAGCCCCCACCATAAAAGCCAATTCAGGAATACCCTTTTCCCCATATGTCTACCCTAGGGTGACCACATTTCCAAACTACCATTCACGCACACCCTGCCTTCCCAAAAATCAGCTTGCGCTGTAACGAATCACAGCACAGTGATTGGACACAAGAGTCAGGATTCATGATTTCTCCAATCACAAGCAGGGGGCGGGGATTGTGCTCCTCCAAGCATTTCCGGCCAGGACAAGTACTGTCAGCGAGTAAAACGGTGATGTGGCAGCCTTTTTGGGGGGCATCAGATTGGCCCGGGGGGTGGCTGTGCCAGTTTCATTCCGGGACACTGTATTGTGCTGGAATGAATGTGCCTGGGACAGACCTGCAAAATGCGGGACTGTCCCGGGCAATCCGGTACATGTGGTCACCCTAGTCTACCCTCATTTTCACTCCAATGTGAACCATTATCAGACTTTTATACATATCCTAAAGATGAACTCCAGAAAGACACAAATTAATGCAGCTATATATTTATCAATATTTAGCTTGCATTCCTGGAATTCAAACTGGGAATGGGAGAAGCAGCACAATGAGTCAGCCAGTTGTACTGGAGTGTTTATGTGCTAATAAGGTACATGCCGCCAAAAGGAGAGAGCAGAGCTGACATATAGATGAGCTCATTAGTCTTCTGTTTTCCTTTCACTGTCCAGTAACAGGCCAGGGGAGGAACAAGACCTGTATGTGTTACTTAGGTGCAGCAAAAAAAGATATATAAATATTCTGTATATAAAAAAATATAAAAATATAAAATAAAATATATATAATATAATAATATACATGGATATAAATACAACTCATTTGGTAGGTAAAACAACTCCCACATGTAAATTTATTCTGTATATGTAGTGGTTTAAAAATGCATTGAACAATACTTTCTACTTTCATTACTACAGACCTAAAATGAAACAAAATGCCCCTATATTTAGCATTTTGATGTTGGCAACAAAGCTAAGTCAACTGAAAGTTGCTGTTTGAAGAGATTGAATTAAAGGTTTATTGTTTTGTGCAAATGAATAAAAATTAACTGAAGCATTTGATGGCAAAGGATTCTCACGGATCACATAATTCACCACCCAGGCAATCTGTTCAGTGCTCTATTTGGAGAGATTCTCTGAATATTTCTTGGCAAGGTTCTGGAGCAATTGATTTACAATTAAATTAGATACAAATGTATGTAGATGAACATAGAACACATATCTGCAGTATGTGAAAACAATATTGAATAGCACTTGCACTGTCAGGGTCCTTGATTTAGTTACATCAGGGACGTTACTTACAAGCTCTCCTTGTACGTAAGAAAAAAAAAAATTCTTACAATCACAAAAAATTGAATCTTTATTGTGCTTCTAACCAAATGACTTTATATAACTGTTGTAGGGATATTAGACTGTAAGCTTATTTGGAGCAGGGGCAGATGTGAATGGTTCTACTTACACCTGTAAAATACAGTGTTTTATGAATGTGCCATATAAATGTTGGAAATAAAATCAACTCCAGTTTTCTTTGGTAGATTAAATTTGTAAGATAGAGTAATGTTGTAATCTCTAAGTAAAAAGCATGCACACAAACCACAAATAGGTAATGCACAGTCTAACTCTAAGGTGAAAACTATTTACCATAAGGATATTTTTATTGTCATTCCAAAATCATGTTATACATGGAAGGAATGCAATAAGATACTCAGGACTCAGTGAACAATAATAAAATCAAGACAAAAAATAAAAATAAAAAGGATAAAAAAAAGTGTGAGGATAACAAATTATAATATTAAACTACCTGTTCTGCCTTCAGCAGGATATTCATTATGTTTTATCTGCCTACAATATTAAATGTGGCCACTAGATGAAGCCCAAAATAAATGTACTGATTTACAGAATGTAGAGACTGTTTAGCTTTAACCCTTTCACTGCCAGAGTCTTTTTTGCATGTTTTGCACAATCATTTAGGCCTGAAGATTACACAAAACCCACAAATATAAAACATTTCCCAAAAGCTGATACCCTAGAAAACAAAATAGTGGTAGCTGCAATTTTTTATGTCACACGATATTACCGCAATGGTTTAGGGTATGCAAAATTTCAGTAAAAAACACACTAACTTGAATTTTAGGGCAAGCAAACACAATAAATTACCCACTTTTTTGGCAAAATATAAAAGACGAGGTTGCACCGTGTAAATAGATACCCAACATTCCAAACCTTAAATTTATGTTTTCCTGTGAATTGGCGACAAGCTTCAGTACCCTATATTTTCTACAGACAACGCTTCAAAAGCCCCCTATCAGTTCAGTGTTAAGGAGGAGGTCTGGTGTTAAAATTATTGCTCTCACTTGATATGTAACATGTATATTGCAATCAATGTTTTCACGTGTAGGCACCCTTTTGCATGCGTTTACGCTCGTGCATGTGTATATGTGGGGGTAGGGGGGCCTTTTTTTTTCATTACATAGGGGTCAAACAGTCCCCTATGTGATGATCTTTAGGTGACAGGTTCTCTTTATTGAGATATTCAGGGTTTAAATGACCCTGCATGTCTCCCCTGTGCTCCACTGAATGTATTGCAATGTAGATCGCATTGCAAAACATCCTTTCTCAGCAAATTCGAGCCAGGGACACAGAGAGCTTGACACAGAAGAGGCATCAGATACGTCGCTTTCTGGGTCACAAGAAGAAGGGGGGGGGGAGTGGCATTGAGGACCATCTTTCTACACCTGCTGAGCTTCTGCTCATTTACTAAGCTCTGGAGCAACTGCGCTTGCAGAATGCAACTGCACTTTGTAAAGTGCACATTCTATTTGCCTTTAGTAATTCAATCCCTCTTGCTGTTGTAGCCTGTTATGCCAGCCTACTACCTATGGGCTGTACATTTTGTCAGCAGACGCTGCAGTCTGCTAAGTGCTGCTGTAAGTTCCAATAAAAAAAATGAGGCAAAATATGATTGTGGATGGTGTCATGGTGAGCCCAGCTGTCCAGCTCTGTCTGCACTGAAAGGCTTGGAATGCCTGGGGAGATGCTCCCTTCTCTGCCCCCTCCTTCTGCCTGCTTGATTGGTATAGGTGAGTCCAGTGCTGGAGGTGGGCACAGAACCAAAAGTTTACATGCACTGTATCCCCACTGGAAAAGGGGGTACTACATGGATTGAATAATGGTGCTGGGGCATATAAAGGGTGTATGGGGGAAAACAATGCTGAGGGGGATCTGGGTGTATAGGGGGTAGCAATGCTTGGGGTAGCTTGGGTGGCTATGGTGCTAGAGGCATCAGGGATGTAGAGAGGCCACAGTGTAGGGGGTATCAGGGATGTAGTGGGGTCACAATTCAAGGGGTATCTTATGGTATATGGTTATAGTGCTGGGGGGATATCTGGTGTGTAGAGGGGTCAGAGTGCTGGGGATATCTAGGGTGTAGAGGGGTCAGAGTGCTGGGGGGAAACCTAGGGTGTAAAGGGGTAAGAGTGCTAGAGTATATCTGGAAGGTAGAGGGGTCAGAGTGCTGGGGGGTATCTGAGATGTAGAGGGGTCGGAGCGCTGGGGGGATATATGAGGTATAGAGAGATCATAGTGCTGGGTGGGATATCTATGGTGTAGAGGGGTCAGAGTGCTGGGGGATATCTGGGGTGTAGAGGGGTCAGAGTGCTGGGGGGATACCTAGGGTGTAGAGGTGTCAGAGTGCTGGGGGGATATCTGGGGTGTAGAGGGGTCAGAGTGCTGGGGGGATACCTAGGGTGTAGAGGGGTCCGAGTGCTGGGGGGATATCTGGAGTGTAGAGGGGTCAGAGTGCTGGGGGGATACCTAGGGTGTAGAGGGGTCAGAGTGCTGGGGGATATCTAGGGTGTAGAGGGGACAGAGTGCTGGGGGGACATCTGCAATGTAGAGGGGTCAGAGTGGTGGGGGGATATCTGGGGTGTAGAGGGGTCAGAGTGCTGGAGCGATATCTGCGATGTAGAGGGGTCAGAGTGCTGGGGGATATCTGGGATGTAGAGGGGTCAGAGTGCTGGGGGGATATCTGGGGTGTGGAGGGGTCAGAGTGCTGGGGGGATATCTGGGGTGTAGAGGGGTCAAAGTGCTGGGGGGATATCTAGGGTGTAGAGGGGTCAGAGTGATGGGGGGATATCTGGAGTGTAGAGGGGTCAGAGTGCTGGGGGGATATCTGCGGTGTAGAGGGGTCAGAGTGCTGGGGGATATCTGGGGTGTAGAGAGGATATAGTGCTGGGGAGGCATCAATCTAGCAGATATATTATATGCACAGGACAGCTTTGTTACTTAATGTATGCAGTATATTCCCATTGGTTTCTTTGCTGTACAGAATGATTGTTCATGTAGTTAATGCGGAGCTCCACCCAAAAAGGGGAAGCTCCGCTTGTCTGCCTCCTACCTACTTGATGTCTGTTTACCAGCACTGTCTTCATTGTAGGGGCCCCAAAGCATTACTTTGCCCAGGGGCCCATAAGGTTATTACGACGGCCCTGCCAGTGGCCACTCTCCTTGCTCACCTCACCCCCTGCTATGACTATAAATGGCATGAAAGGAGCACTTGGCTGTGTGTGTGGAGCCAGCTACTCTCCCTTCTCTCACTGCAGCAGACAGGAGTGGATCCCTCATTTGTGCATCACCCCCCCTCCTCCTCCTGGCAGAGGGCTTGAACCAATCAGGGAGCAGGATAGCTTCAACCAAGCAGTGGACTTGCTATGCAGATGCCATGGATCATGGGTACTGCAGTTCTTAAAGGGGCACTACACCATACATGTCAGTGAAATATGATGGGCTGAACACTTCTCTACCCACATATCCCTGCACTCATTATGAATTACTTACCTGAGATCGAAGCACCTGCAGCCGTCCTCGTACACCGCTCCGGCGGCCTACATCGCTCCTGGAGTTTTTTTCAGGTATCGTAGGCTCCGGCACTGTGATTGACCGGAGCTGCGATGACATCAATCTTGTGCACTCGAGCTGCCGGTAATGGCATACTCACTGAAGCAACGGCACGTGCACGTGTGCCGATGACATTGGCACATGAAAATACAGGGGATGTCACCTAAACCGTTCATGTTTAGGAGATATCCAGGGTAGCTACAGGTAAGCCTTATTATAAGCTTACCTGTAGCAAAAAAGTGTGTTGTAAGGGTTTATAACCACTTTAAACTATTGTCACACACTGTTACCACAATATAGAAAATAGGAATGCATATGCCAACCCCCCGTTATTGGGACTCTACCATAGTGTGCACAGCAGGACCTTTATTTTCCTGAGTTAGTTGATGCCGCTATCTGAACTTTAGTTAAATTAGTTATAGTTTAAAGTGATTGTAAAGCCTCGTTCTTGTTTTTTTTGTAATTACAAACCTGTTATACTTAACCGCCCTGTGTAGTGGTTTTGCACAGGGCAGTCTGGATCCTCCTCTTCTCAGGTCCCTCTTTGCTGCTCCTGGCCCCTCCCTCCTGTTGAGTGCCCCCTCCACTAACAGCTTGCTACGGGGGCACCAGTCCATTGCCATAATACACCTAATTAATCTACTACCATGTTGCTTGTGGCCTAATCCCTACAGTAAACCATTACTCCCAGGGCAACCTTCCCTCTGTGGGCAACCCCTTGTCCAGGCCCTGGTAAACACTACAGGTGTATTGTGTAATGGAGAGTTCTTAAATTATATAGCTTGTTGTAACATTGTAGGTATCCACTGGTGGGAGTATATAAAATACTTCTTAATGCTTTGAATTGCAACGATTATTTGTAAAAGCTGTAAACTCTTATTCTGAGCTGAACTGTACACGCAGATGTATACCTGAGCCTGGAAGAGTTATCCCAAGGGGCAAACACATCACTGTCTGAGAAGCTGTGATGTAGTGTACATATTAGTGTATGGTACCTTGTCTGCTGTGCATTATACCTGGCTCCCTGTATGTGTCTATGTTCATATTTCTTGACCCAAGCTACATATTCTGCTTACTATGATTAGTTATTTTTATTTTGACAAGTGGTGAGACAGAACATGGGGATTTGATTGACAGCAGATAACAAAGCTCCAGGAGAGGTATGTTGGTGTGGGCTTTTGTGCTCTAATATAATAATGTAGTATTTACTGTTATGAATCTGTCATTGAACACTTGCATACTGCGACATAAATTATATACAGTAACTGTTTCAAAAATTCTTTTAATGGAAATACTTTCCAAATAGCTTACATTTTTACAGGCAATCATTGTATTACAACTTTTTTTAATATAAGTGATGACTTAGAGCATTACTTGTTAAATGCACAAAAATAAATATAAACACATAATTGTGTAATATGCAGCTTAATACAGCAGTAACACAAGGTAAAAAGTGTTATAAAATCAAAATACATGACTTCCTGCTGACAAGTAAACCAAAATAGAATAGGATTAATGTAAACCTAAATGGTTTTAAACGGAATCCCAGTCTCAATCTTTTAGCGCAAACAGTATCTACCTTGTTAACCGAAACCCTTTACTGCCATTTGTCGATTTATATGTTTAAATATAACAATAGATACAAGGCACATACAAATTCAAAACATTTAACACATGCTGTTATGAGTGGGAAGGATAAAGGTCCTTGGACCGTAACAATGGATGTCACTTAATAATTAAAAAATGATTGGTTTCAACATTACAGCATCGAGCAGTAAACAATGAAATCACTGCAGAGTGGAAAAGCTGATTTAACAGATACTCTAGGCGCTTTGTCTTATGAATTTTTAGCTCTAGAGGGTGTTTTGTTGTTTAGAGATTAGGGCCTTGAATGAAATGGAGAAAAGCCTTTTTGGGAAAGAAAGAAAAAAAAAACTGAAGCGGTTCTTTGTCAGCTCGCCAAATGCCAATATCAAAACTTAGCTGAGACACCCAACACGTCCCCCCCCCCCCCCACCCCCAGTTAATCTTTAAGCAAACACAAAAATACTGCTGCCTTGTTACATGGATCTTATTGTTAGTGGTGTTGATTTTGTGCCTTATTGTATTGTATTTACTTTGAATTTCACTAGGTTATCTTGAGGGGAGATTTTACATGGGGTTACTGGAGCAGCAAGTGCATGTTTATTTGTAACACACAATATTCCACAAGATAAGGCATGGATGAATAATTCATAGCTGTATCAAGACAATAACTTGTATGCCACAGCAAGTGAAGCGTATCTTCCTCAGGTACAAGGAAAGACTATGGGGCTGATCTAGAAATCTATGCGAGTTTATGAGCTAGGAAACTTAAAGCAGACCTCTAGCTTAAATTGCAAGATGAAAAAGATTTGTCCATTAAAAGATAAAATAACAAAACCAGATTTTGCTTCAGTATTCGGCTTCAATACAGAGATCCCCCACAGTATTTTCTTTTCCTGCTCTATGTTCTCAATCTGATGACCACCATCATTCTACATTCTGGACCTGCCCTAGCCTGGACAGTGAACAGAGAAGCAGTACAATGACTCTCTCTCCTTATCAGCATGCTGCTTTTTAGCACGTAAACTGATTGGCTTCTTGTGCTGCTTCTTCCTCCCATACTCCAGCTGTTCTGTACAGGGACTTCAAGAGGCTGATGTCAGGTCAAATTCACATACTTACACAGCTTGCATTTAAAAAAAATACATAATGATTACAGTGATCATAATTTGTCTTTTATATCTTCTTAAATTTAGCTTCGAAAAAAAGGGAGCTAATGCAACAGTCTGGCAATTCTCAGACATAGACAGGTACATGAAGTTATCTACTGAGACAGCAACAATTTATTTTAGAAATACAGACATAAAATTATTTTAAAATATGTATATCTTTCATAGACATGAATTCCTAGCCAGAGACAAATAGCTGGAACTGCTGAGATCTCAAGTCTAGCTTGATAGAGGCTGAAAACATTCAATAGTATATTTGATGTTTATAGGATAATGTTCAGGAAAATTTAAAAGTTAAAGTGGAATTTAAAGTGTAACTCCACTTTTGTTGAGAAAAAAACATTCCCCTCTGGGTGATCTATGTACATTACAAGCAGAGGCATAGCTTGAAACTTGTGGGCCCCCGATGCAAAAGTTGACCTGGCCCCTGGGCTTTTCTCACCCTGTGCTCCTCTCCATTCAGGAAATGGCTCACAGCTTGTCCCCAGCCAATGAGAACGGAGGGGTGTGGACCGTGGAAGGCAAAGTGGAAGCCCAGTACTGGAGCGTGGCTGTGGGGCCCTTGGGCATATCTGAGCTGGACTTTGTAGAGGATATGATAATATGAGAGGGAGGCTGCAGGGGCCCCCTGGAGCTAGGGGTGGGTTTGCGATTGTGACCCCTGCAACCCCTTATGCTACGCCCATGATTACAAGGATTCTAACAAACTTTGTTGCAGATTCCTACCTTTGGTATTCTGAAGAACTCCCTGTTTTTTGCTCTGTGCCCCTTTGCTGAGTAATACCCCTTTCACACTCAGGCTGTTTTCAGATGTTTTAGTACTAGAAATAGTGCATGTAAAATGTCTGAAAAACGCCTCCCATTTGTTTCAGTGTGACTTTACACACTGGAGCAGTACGGTTGCGGGATGTTGGATAAAGTCCTGAAAGCAGCATCATTGGGGCGGTTGGGGGGCGCTGTATACAGCACTCCCAAAATGCCCTGCCCATTAAATGAAAGGCCAGCACCACCAAAGTGCATGAAAAGCACTTCAGAAGCACCACAACACTAGTGGGGTTTAGAAGCACCCTGCTAGAGGCGAAAAAACTAGTTACACTTTACCGTTAAGGCACGGCAGCCCCAGTGAGAAAGGGCTCCAATTGGAGTGGTTTCATAATTACCAATCAGCTGTGCAGCTGCAGGCCTCTAATCAGGAAAGCTGATGGGCCTGCATCCCTTTAGCCGTGATTTCCTATTGAAATTATCTTGCCAAAAATTGTATTTGTGTTGCCATGGTTGCCAAAATCTGATTTGTATCTTGGTGCAGACTTCTGGGAAAATTGGTGAGCCAATCACACAAACAGGAAATTATATATCTGGGGGGAGTCATGTACACACTATGTGTACAGAACACCTCCAGGTAACCACATTGCATTGCATTTTCAGAAAATTACGGTGGCTGCAAATTAAAAAAAAGAAAGGTAATTTTAAATAACATTCAATTAAAATATGACTTGTGTCCCAATTGTATATGCTATATTATTATTTTTTTATGTGCTATTTTTTTCCATATCTAAGTGGAGTTACCCTTTAAGTCAGAAAATAATTTCCAATGAAGTAAAGCTGGTTTACAGACAACACTGTACATACAGTATCTGTTATTTCAAAATTAAAAATAAATGTTGTATATACTTGCAGCAGGGCATGCACATTGTAGTGTACACTCGCATCTCATTCTTGGCATCACACTGTAACTTCAGAATGCTTTAAACATTTTTTTTTTTTTATAATCTTATGTACCTTTTTACAAAATATATATATATATATATATATATATATATATATATATATATATATATATATATATTTTTTTTTTTTTTTTTTATTTAAAAAAATCTGCTGCTTTCTTTTAAAAAAATTTATTTTCAGAAATTAAATAGTACACTTTAGTACATTATGATACATATCGTTAATCACTAAATCTGCTACTTTCTAGTCCAACCCAAGTTTGGTACAGCGCTCCTTGTGTATATGTTAACAATGGTGTAGGGGACATTTTGAATGTAACAGAAATTGTCCCAAAGGAACTTCCACTTCTGTTAGCAGCTTAAATTGTAGTGTTTAAGACATATTTGAGTTTAAGTTTGGTGTTTTAGTTGCAGCAAAATGAGTCTCTTGAAGAGAACGTCTCCATGCAGTGTATGAATCTCTTGATGTATCGCTGACCCTTTGTACGAGCTGTTAAGACCCCTAACATTGATAGAGACTATTTTAAAGGCCATATTCAGAAGGCTTTATAGATGGACGTAGCCACAGACTTGGTTGATCACTCATGTAAAAAGGGTGACCACGTTGAGGCCCAATGAAGGATAAGGAGCAATTGGATAATAGGACCAGACCAGATGTTTAGGGTAGGGTGGGTACAGAACAGAGAGCTTTTCGCATTTGGTTTTGTCTGTCATTGTTTAACTGCAATTTGAGAGATAACATGGTAATTTGCAGAGTGTAGAATAAAAACACGTAACAGGTAAAAATATCCCATCAAAAATACAGGAGCAAAGGGCAAAAAATACTGCTAAGAGGAAGAGAATTTTACAAACAGACAGTAGGGTATTCATGCACAGTAGAAGAATAAATAGTAGGTACATTGGTGGTATTTGGTGAGCATGAAAAAAAGGGAGCAGGTGCTTCTTGCCTCAAAAAAAAAAAAGAAGACAAGAAAAAGAAAAAAGACATTGAATCAGCAACAGGAAAAAAGGTGTGCATTATGATGGTATGTCAAAGCCAAGATTCATGGAGATGTAGACTACTCAGGTTCCAGGCAATCAGGATGTGGTGCTGAGCATTGGACAGAATGAGCTTCCATTACTTGAACAACTGAAGCCCCATTTCCAGGCTAAGGATGGGAATGAGCCTATTGTTCCAAGTTACAAGCAGTTTTGTTGGGAAACCCCATTTATATGAGATTTTGTTGTTGCAAAGCATTTACTGTGGCCAGTTTTATCCTGTTAAGAACGGTGTGCTGAGATAGATCAGCATAAAGGGAAATGTTTGCAAATATGTCAGGTGGAGCCAGACATTGTCTCACAGCTGCCATAATGCATTCCTTAATATGATAGAAATTAATGTGATCCAGTACATCATGAGGCACTGTATCTGGCAAAATGGAGGCTTTGGAATTCTGGGAGCTCTATGGATGCATAGTTCTAGGTCACTTAAAGAAGGAAGGAGGGCCTTCATGAGGTTCTGGAGAAACATATGCAGATCAGTGGGTGTCACCAACTCTGGGATGCCTCAACATGTAATGTTGTTCCATCTAGAGTGGTCTTTGAGGGTAGGCAAGTTTAGCTCTCAGTCAGTTAATTTCCGTTGCTTGATCAGTGTATGCATCAACCAGTTTATTATGCGCTACATATGGTTTCCTGATTTTTTTCTTCAGTCTGGTGTATCTTCTCAGTGTGAGTTTGTGAATTGAGATTAGAAAACATACTGTTCATAACATTATGCATGCAGTGTATGCCTAAGTGATAACAACATGTTTTCATAGTACTCTCAAATATGGGTTGGTCTGCAGCCAGAAAGGTCTTAATGGATCATAATGAGTGTGCACTCTGGCCCAAACAGACAATGTCCATAATAGCAGTAAATTGTAAATGTGTGTCCTTATTCCTCCTCTGCCTGGTTTTAGCTGGTCTAGATGTAGTGGGAGAGGAGGGGGAAGACAACTCACCAATTCAAGGGAGAGACATTGATACCAAGCTGGCTCAGAGCATGCTCCTGGAGCAGAAGCCAGCAACATCTTGAGAAGCTGGTTATAAAATCTGTGAGCCACTGGGGAGGTTAAGATGGCTTACATCGATTTGACTTTGCTGTGCTGGATGCCCGGGAGCTGAGGCGCAAGTGTATGGGTGGGAGTCTTTTCTCATCGGCCAGAGAAGCCCCCACAACTTTTTTTAATGAAGTTCTTTTAACATAGATTCAGACTAAGTGTGAGCTATATGTGTATATATGTGATGTATTTATTTACATATTTTTTATGGATTCTATAGGATTATATAAGTGAGACTCTCACTCATAACACAGTAATTATGGAATAGGATGTGGTTACAAGAACTGAAGGCTATGTACAATATGCAGAGTATGTAGGATTAAGCTGGCCATACATTGATCAAAATCCATCAACCTATAGGCTCACTATGCAAGCCGCTTAGGGCCCCGCAAAGCTGCAAAGGGCCCCCCAAATTACTAGAGGCCCCGTCTGGTGAGAAGTCATTTTCGCCCCCTCACCCCGCTTCTAAACTCGCTGGCTGAGTCATTTCCGACAGCAGAACACCCCCTCCCCCCGCTTCTCAACTTTCTTTAATGTGACATGTCACTGTCGTCAGCGCCCTTCGCTTCTCATTTTTATTGTGCCAGGTCATTTTGCTTAGGGCCCCAGGGAGGTCAGGATCGGCACTGAGTCTTGTAATGACCTGGGGGGAGTGGTGGCGGGGAAACTCATGCTATTTTTTTCAATGATTTTTATCCATATTGCAGGGACCAAACATTACATTAAAGCCGCAAGCAGTATTAAATTTATTTTTTCTTTTAGTAATCTCATGTTGTGCAGGGACATTTCTAAACACCTGCCACTACTATAGACACCCAGCAGGTACGATATTTAAAGGAATTTTTCATATTTTTTTTTCACTTTAAGCATCATTAAAATCGCTGCTCCAGAAAAAAATACAGTTTTTAAAACTTTTTTTTCCATTGATACATGTTCCCTGGGGCAAGACCCGGGTTCTCAAAGACGTTTTCCAACAATAACTTGAATATTGGGCTTTAAAATGAGCACTTTTGAATTCGAACGTTTGAGTCCCATAGACTTCAATGGGGTTCTAAATGTTCGCGCGAACGTTTGGTCCGTTCGAAAGTTCTGGTGCGAACCGAACGGGGGTATGTTCAGCTCATCCCTAGTAGTGATTAAAAATGTGTACTCAGACTGGTCTGGAGTGGTAAGTGTGGTACCCCAAGCTTTGGTCTTGGGATCAATTCTGTTTAAGTTATGTGTAAATGATATAGAGGACAGGATACATAGCTCAACCTTAGTTTTTGCAGACGACACAAAAATAAGCAGGGCAATAACTTCACATCAGGATATAGAAATTTTACAGCAAAGACCTGAACAAAATAATGGAGTGGGTTCTGGGGGTCCTAGTGGAAGACAGACTGAGAAATGTCTTTCAATGTGAAGCTGCAGCTACCAAAGCTGGCAGAATATTAGCATGCATAAAAAAGGGGACATACTCCAGAGATAAAACTAATCCTGACACTTTTTAAAACTCTGGTTCGGTCACATCTGGGGCCTCGTACACACGACCGAACATGTCTGCTGAAACTGGTCCGTGGACCAGTTTCCGCAGACATGTTCGGTCTTGTGTACGGCCGACCGGACAAATGTCCGGCGGATCGGATAGGTTTCCAGCGGACAAATGTTTCTTAGCATGCTAAGAAACATGTCTGCTGGAAGCCTGTCCGTCGCATGCGTCAAAGTGATTTGACGCATGCGTGGAAGCATTGACCTTCCAGGGTCGCGCACGTCGCCTAATCATCGTCACGGCCACGTCGCGACACGTCACCGCGTTTGTTTTCCACAGGGATTTTGGTCTGATGGTGTGTACAGCCATCAGACCAAAATCCGGCAGCAGACATGTCCATTGAAAACGGTCCGCGGACCGTTTTCATCGGACAGATCCGCTGGTGTGTACGAGGCCTGGGAGTATTCTGTCCAGTTCTAGTCACTCAGAAGGGATGTGCTGAAGTTGGAGAGACTCCAAAGAAGGGCAACAAAAAAATAAAAGGATTGGAGGACCTCAATTACGAGGAGTGACTACAAGCACTAAATGTATTCTTGCTGGAAAAGAGACACTTGAGAGGGGACATGCTAGCAATTTACAAACACTTCAATGGTGATTCCAGCATAGGAAAAAAAGCTATTCAGTCTCAGTGAGTGTAAGGGGACACGTGGCCACACGATGAGATTGGAGGAGAAGCAGTTTAACCTTAAACTGTGCAGGAGAGTTTTCACTGTCAGGGCGGTAAGGTTGTGGAAGTCTCTTTCACAATTGGTGGTGTTAGCGGGGAATATTAATATTTTTAAAGGACTCTTGGATGTGCATCTTAAAGGGGTTGTAAAGGTTTGTCTTTTATTTTCTAAATAGGTTCCTTTAAGCTTGTGCATTGTTGGTTCACTTACCTTTTCCTTCGATTTCCCTTCTAAATTTTTTTTTTCTTTGTTTTAATTTCTCACTTCCTGTTTCTCCTCAGTAAGCTTTCCACCATCATCCGAGCAGTGGAAAGTCATTTAGAACAGCTTACTGAACACCTTACTGAGGAGGAACAGGAAGTGAGAAATTCAGACAAAGAAAACAAAGAAAAAAAAACATTTAGAAGGGAAATCGAAGGAAAAGGTAAGTGAACCAACAATGCACTAACCTTTACAACTCCTTTAAGGAACACAATATACAGGGATATGGGAAATAATTTTTGACACTGACACCCACATACACCTACACAGGTTGAACTGGATGGACTATTGTCTTTATTCAACCTTCCCTACTATGTAAACACTGTATATGGGGGTGCTTTGGGGTAAGTGGGGCTCTGCCCCCCACCCCAAACCACCTTGTCCCCATGTTGATGCAGCAGGGGTGTGGTAATGTCACATGGGTGCAGTGTCATCAGGTGATGTCACCAGGTGGCCCGCCCCTTACCTATTGTCAGGAAGGGCATGCCAACTTCCAAGATGGCGGCCGTAGAAGACGGCCGGTGACTTCAGTTCTTGTTAGAGCACCTTCTGTGCGCGTGCGTGCACGTGCGCGCCCCACGGCGTGCACCCCATGACAGTTTTGGTGCCAGACAGGCCATTTAAACTGGGTCAGTACCCAGACTCAGGTGCTATCCATCCTACAGTGTTTGTGTGTCCTGATTCCAGTATCTGAATCCTGTTCCTGTTATCCGACCCGGCTTGTCCCTGACGCTCCTGCTTTCTACCTGCGCCTGACCCGGCTTGTTTGACCTTGCATCTGCCTGCCTCTCCTGCTACCTCGCTGCCAGCCTAATACCGACCCGGGCCTGTACCTTGACTCTGCTCCAGCCTACGCTTCTCTTCCTGACGTGTCTGCTAGTGTATGCCGCCTATCAGTACCATCTATAAGTGCCCATCAGAGCCACCTATACGTATCATCAGTGCCACCTCTAAGTACCCATCAGTGTCGCTTATCAGTGCCCATCAGTGCCACCTATGAGTGCACATCAGTGTCGCCTATCAATGCCCATCAGTGCTGCATATCAGTGCCACCAATCAGTGCCCATCAGTGCAGCCTATCAGTGACCATCAGTGATGCATATTAGTGCCTCATCATCCGTGCCCATCAGTGCCACCTCATCAGTGCCACCTTGTCAATGCCCATCAGTGCAGCCTCATCAGTGGCCATTAGTGCCACCTTATCTCCAGCGAAGGAGAATCAGTGCCACCTTATCTCCAGCGAAGGAGAAATCGTACATAATTACAGAATTTTATGACAGAAACAGAGAAATCATTTTTTTTCCTACATTTTCGGCTTTTTTTATTTGTTTAGAAAAAAAAAAACAGTGGTGATCAAATGCCACCAGAAGAAAGCTCTATTTGTGGGAACAAAATTATAAAATAGAAGGTTTTTTTTCTGCCTCTAAAAGCTAAGCTTAAAATATGCCTCTAAACCTCCTAATGTGCATGGACACATAGGATAAAATTGAGCTGCTCCTACAGGTAAAACGCAAAACTCCTTTTTTTTAAGCCAGTGTGCATAGACCCTTACACTGCTTGCATTTAGAAAATACCATTGCACATTTTAATGACCAATCCATTAATAACTAGTTGCTTTATCTCTGTTATACCTGCTTGGTGTACAACTTTAGTAATTGCTAGGTTTTAGACTAAGTTAGCTTTTACGTGACTGGGACTATCTTACTCGGAAGCATAAAATTAAGGCTGAGCATGTATGGCCTTTTAAGTATTTTGTGGGTGACAAAAAAGAGAAGTTCATCATTACAGTAAAAATTTGATTTTTAAGTATAAAAGTAAGTTGATGGATAACTGTATTCCTTTCAAACATCCAAACAAATTGTTTAAATAAAAGAAGCTCATTAAAATGCACATGACTGGTTGTTTGAAGTGGAAACATGTTCATTTTCCTCCGCTTCAATTCACACTGTAGTATCTCAGGACCTATGCATTATAGGCTGTCGGCACTCTTTCTTGGGTTTAGGCATTATAACTTCACTGATTATTTATTAAGGCTTATGCAGCAAACATGGCAAGAGCTTAGAATAGTCCTTCAATATTTGAAGCAATACTTGGAAATAGACCTGATATCACAAGATGTTGCAAGACAGGCTGTTACACTTTAGTCACTATCCTATTACAGAAACTCCAAATGAACATGACTATTTCTATTTTTGTGAACTCATTTGACAGTAAATCAACAATAATGACTGAATTATTTGTCTTTTTTTTTTACATTTTACAACCCTAAAATTCAGTCAATGCCCAATTGTATATAGGAAAAAATGCTGCACACAGCGACAAATATGCTCACAGTGAAAGTAGACCTCCTTTCAAAAGAGAACAGGGACAGACATTTGGGATCACGGAGATATACCTGCAGTATGTGATCCTACCGTTTAGCCCCAAACCTCAATGAAATATAGGGGTTGATGAGGTGCTCTCTTTAAATGACTAGCAACTCCATCACATCAGGAGAATTAGGTAAAGCTCATAGTCATAGTCACTTATAACACTAGTGCACTCAGAACAATTGTATCCAGATAAGTGTAAGTTCAACTATCCAGCCAAGGACCATACCATGGGCTAGAGCTCGGCATGGCGCGGCACGCAGAGGCACATTAGGGATTAAATACAGTCAGTGGTATTGTAGAGCTGCATTGTAGCCCACTAAGGTAGTGTGGTTAAACATACACAGTCAAACTGCCAGTAATCCTGCTATTGAGGCCCACCAATCCCCCATGGTCTGTAACAGATCTGCTGTTAGTTAGCTTAAATGATACAAGACAGTTCTCCAGTCAGCAGGTGGTGCTAGATCTCTGTGGGTCAGACAGCAGTACTCCACAGTGTAAACAGTCAATCGCCCGCGCCAGCCATAGACTTCAAGCCTCAAGAACTGCAGGTGTGCATGCTCACAGTGCCAGCATGCGTGACATGTTTCGCCAACCAATAGAATCAGGCTTCTTCAGGACGGGGTACCTTGTTACATTGCCTTAAATCTTCTGGCTGAGGCATCGTATCGCAAATTGGCCAGAAGACGTCACTCTCCATATGAGACTTCCATCACTAGGGTACTAAATGTTTTTAACTAATTTTTAAGCTGACAAAGATGGCAGTAAGAATATAAATGTACTTACTAGGGTCACAGTACTTGATTAAAAAAAAACAAGGGGGCTGAATAGAAGGGGAAGGGGGTAAAGGAAAGGGAGAAGGAAGTAGGAAAGGGAAGGGAAGCAATATGCTAATGCCCAATTGAAGACCTGTAAAGCTCAGCTCTGGTCAATTGACTTAACCCTTCCAAGGAATCCTTCTCTAGCTGCAAAAAAAGTTTGCACTTAGGGCCCTTTCACACTGGTGCGTTTTGCCGCGTTTTTGTCGCATTTTCGCGGTAAAAATAGCGCTATTAAAACGCTCATAAAACGCTCCCCATGCCCCCTCCATTGAAATGAATTGAAAACCGCTTTAAAAACGCAGTAAAAATGCGGTAAAAACGGAGCGTTAAAATCACGGTAAAAAACTGTGATTTTACCGTGTTTTTACCACATTTTACCGCGTTTTACAGCGTTTTTAATTAATTTCAATGGAGAGGGGTGACGGGAGTGTTTTAATAGCGCTATGTTTACTGTGAAAACGCGGCAAAAAAGCAGCAAAAACGCACCAGTGTGAAAGGGCCCTAAGGAAAGGAAATCAATGGGAAAGCGCGGTAATACCGCGGTAATACTTCCCGCAACGGGGGCGGTATTAACCCTTTTTCGGCCGCTAGCGGGGGTTAAAACCTCACCGCTAGCGCCCGAATATTGCGGTAAATACGACGGTATAGCCGCGCTACAAATAGCGCGGCTATACCGTCACCGCGGCTGCACGCCTCAATGTGAAAGCAGCCTAACTTTGCTCTCTGTACGTTCTCTCTACTGTCACATAAAAATTCAACTAGTGATGATGAGGATGTAGTCCAGGGGATTTGGTGGGTGGGGTAGTGGTCCCAGTTGGCCTTGTTGATGTCTGGATGATAATGGGCGATGATGGATGCCATATAGACTGCATAGAGCCTGACAATGTAGCATAGGAGGGAATAGATAGCCTACTTGAAGGTGAAATCTTGAAGTTAGGTTTTAAAAGGTTATTCTGGAGCTTTTCAATATCTGTAGAACATGTGGATTCTGGATAGCCATAGCAAGAGAAAAACTATCTAAGTGAGAACATTCTGCATAAACAAATTAACAGGACGCACAAAAATCTACAGACTTAACACTACCTACAGTACAACTGTAAGTGGAGACATATTATAGTACTCTCTTTAATCAAAGACATGTAACAGTAGTAAAATTCTTATAATTCTGCCATTGTCAAAATATTGGACTCATAGTAGCTCAAAATGTGGTTAGGAAACAATTTAACAAAATAAATGTAAATAAAACACCTATAGCCAGATTCACGTAGACGTGCCTAACGTTAGGCAGGCGTAGCGTATCTCATATACGCTATGCCGCCCTAAGTTAGAGAGGCGAGTGCTGTATTCACAAAGCACTTGCGTCCTAAGTTACGGCGGCGTAGCGTAAATGTGCCGGCCTAAGCGCGCCTAATTCAAATTGGGAAGAGGTGGGCGTGTTTTATGTTAATAAGGCATGACCCCATGTAATTGACGTTTTGAACGTACGGCGCATGCGTTGTCCATGGACATAACCCAGTGCTCCAAATTACGCCGCAAAGACTCATTGGTTTCGACTTGAATGTCAATTACGGCCAGCCCCATTCACGGACGACTTACGCAAACAACGTAATTTTTTTTTAATTCAACGCGGTTCCGACGTCCATAATTAACATTGGCTGCGCCATCTTTTTGGTGGATTATCTTTACGCCTGAAAACGTCTTACGTAAACGGCGTATCTTTACTGCGACGGGCAAGCGTACGTTCGTGAATAGGCGTATCTCGCTGATTTACGCATTCTAGGCGTAAATCAGTGTACACGCCCCTAGCGGCCAGCTTAAATAGTCAGCTAAGATACGACAGCGCAGGCTCTCGTATCTTAGCAACATTTAAGCGTATCTTAATTTGAGGATACGCTTAAATATACGACGGCGCAGATTCTGAGTTACGACGGCGTATCTCTACCTGAATCTGGCTACTATAGTTTACACCAACAGGCCCAGAAATAGTTGAGCAAATTAGTCACAGAGGGCCAAATTCTCAAAAGAGATACGCAGACTTAACTCCATTTTTCTAATTTTACACGGCGCGTATATTTGCGCGCGATCGTCAAAATGACTTAAGCAAAGATTTCCGTATTTTCAGCCGTACTTAAAGTAGTTACACCTGCGCATTCCCGGGCGCAAATTACGCTAGGCTCGCCGCTGTTTTTGATAGGCAAAGATGCAAATGAGGGAGTTAGGGCGATTCTCAGAATTAAGTGTGTGTGCCGTATTTTCCGCCCTGTGCGCACCTGTTAGTTTTTCTGACTAAATTTCCACATTATAAAACCAGCCCTAATTTTACACATGCTGTGGAAGGGTTTGCAGAAGGGAGTTACAGCTCTAGTTGTGAAGTTTGTTGTTGAAAAATGCCAGGACCAGCAATGATTTTGACGGGACTTGCTGCCTTACAGGCACAAAGGAGGAGGAGGGCACAGAGGAGGAGGATGAGGGCACAGGCGCGTGTTTATCGGCCACGCCGTGATATTTGGCAAATGCCAGTTTATGAGGTCATTGGCAACTACCGATTTGATAGGGAGGCCATCCTGGAGATTACCCAACTCCTTCATGAGGATCTAATCGCCCCAACCCTACGTTCCCATGCCCTGACACCTCTGGAAAAAGTTATGGCAACACTGCATTTTCTAGCGAGTGGCTCCTTCCAGCGAGCATCTGGAGGTGTGGCTGGGATGGTGCAGTCAACCATGAGTAAATGCCTACATCAGGTGGTCCCTGCCATACTGCGGCGCATGAGCCATCAGTTTGTCATGCCCACCCAGGAGGACCAGCGTGTGCAAGCAATGACAGACTTTTATAATATTGCTGGCTTTCCTAAGATCATCGGGGCGATTGACTGCACCCATGTGGCACTCCAGCCCCCCCATGATACTGAACACCTGTTCAGAAACAGGAAAGGCTGGCATTCAATCAATGTCCAGATGATTGTCGATGCACATGGCCTCATCTGGCACGTTTGTGCCAAGTTTCCCGGCTCGTGCCATGATAGTTTCATACTAAGGCAGACCAAGATCTACAGAGACTTGGAGATGAACGTGTATGGAGACAGCTGGCTGATTGGTGAGTGACATTGGTGTCAGGTATGCCCCCCCCATGATGGAGACATCACAAGGGGCACATGCATGACTAATATTCTCCTGTCTTTTCCCTTACAGGTGACTCAGGATATGCATTGGGACCCCACCTGATGACCCCCTTTCGGAACCCCCAAACACCCGGAGAACGAAAATACAATGAGGTGCACGTCCAGACCCGGGCTATAGTTGAGCGGACTTTTGGCATGCTAAAGTCACGATTCAGATGCCTGGACAAGACTGGGGGTACACTATTGTATTCCCCAGACTTTGTGTGCAAAATTATTGGTGCATGTTGCATACTGCACAATTTTGCATTAAGAAGGGGCATGCATGTGGAGATATCTCCTGACCTAACCCCCCACCCAGGCAACCCCCCCCCCAAACCCCTCTACCCGGTCTGCTGAGGGCCAGGCTATCAGGAGACAACTGTCTGAAGGCATCTTTGCCCAGTAAATGCATCCTAATACAATTTTTGTTTTTGATTTGCCAAGACCAAATCACAGAGATTATGTGACCTTTAAATCTTTATTTTGCTAAATAAATGCACATTACTTATATGCCAAACAGAATGTTTATTTTTATTTACAAAACGCACATTAATTATCTCACAATGAGAATGCATGAATGCACGTCACTGTGGTCCCTAGCACAGACACATCACATGCACATAGAATTGGATTAGATCCAAGTACCCCCCCCCCTTTGGTACTTGGGAGCAGTAACGCCCCGCCACGGCTCCAATTATGTCACTGTGCATTCATACACCATTCAGGAACCTAGGATGACTTCTCCCTGGTCCTGGGGATCCCTACTCCACCAAAACTGAGGGTGACACCCTTATGTTTTCAGGAATGCCATCCCCCCACATTCACACATCATTCACACACATATACCAAATCATAAGTACAGTGTAAAAAAAAAAAAAAAAAGTACCCCTGCAACTTAAGGATGTTGCCGAGTGCTCCTTCTGGGCTGCCCACGGGCACGGGCACGGTCACGGGGACGGGCACGGGGACGGGCACGGGGACGGGCACGGGGACGGGCACGGCCAACTGGGGGATCTTCACGGGGGGGGGGTCTGTGCAGGGGAGGGAGTATTTTCAGGGGGGGGGGACTGTGCAGGGGAGGGAGTATTTTCAGGGGGGGGGGGGACTGTGCAGGGGAGGGAGTATTTTGAGGGCGGGGGGACTGTACAGGGGAGGAAGCAGCCTCCCCTGGTGTCTGTCCTCCTGCTGGCCTTCCCTCCAAGGCAACGGCTATCCTTGTCAGACAGGAAGTTATGGCAGCCGTATTGGCCTGCACAGCCCGGGTATTGGCCTGCACAGCCTGGGTGAGGGCAGTCACCTCCTGGGCCACACCTGTTGTGGCGTTCCTCAGGTCCCACAAACAGGTGATGACCCCCACGGAGTTGGTGGCCACGTCACCCAGTGACTCCCTCATTGCACCCAGGCTGCGCTCCACCTTGCTGATAGTTTTTTGTATTGCAGACAGACTGCGGGTCTGCCGGACATTGTCCCTCAACAGACTGACCGGCAGACGCACCAACCCCCCCCTGTTTTCAGGGGTCGGCATCCTACTTGCCCCTGAGGCTTGTGGCCTTGGAGGAGGAGTTGGAGTGAGCCATGGGTGCTGCTGCATGTTGGAGGAGGGTTGGAAGGGGCGACCCATGATGGTGGCCTGACTTCTGGGCGCCTGTGGGGTTCCCTCAGGGGATGATTCAAAAGTCATATCTTGGCCCATCATTATTTCCTGCCCAATCAGAATATTGTCATCTTCCTCCCCCTCATCCTCCTCCCACTCAACATCCAAATTAGGGGAGTTGTGGGCACTCCCCTCCCATGGCGAATCCTGCCCTTCTTGGGACTCTGCATGAGCCTGTCTTGGGGGTGGTGCAGCAGCCTGCCCTGATGGGCCTGCAACCTCCTGACCTGATGGGCCAGCAACCTCCTGACCTGATGGGCCAGCAACCTCCTGACCTGATGGGGCTGCCACCTCCTGGGCTGATGGGGCTGCAACCTCCTGACCTGATGGGGCTGCCACCTCCTGGGCTGATGGGCCTGCAACCTCCTGACCTGATGGGGCTGCCACCTCCTGGGCTGATGGGGCTGGCACCTCCTGGGCTGATGGGGCTGCCACCTCCTGGCCATCTGGGGAGGACACAAAACAATCACAGGTTGTTGGATCCATACACTTGGCACATCTTCCCTTCCCCCACCCACACATGCTAATCACCAGATAGAAATTCCAAAAAATTACCTGTCCTCATAAGAGGATCATTGTCAAAGCCAGGCAGGCCCACCACCTGCTGTGGGTGGAAACACTGGGCCACTGCCCATTCCTCCTCACTCATCCTGACTGGGCAGGGTCCCCCTCCTCCAGTGCCCCTGGTATGGGCATGCAGCGTTGCCAGCTTGTTCCGGGACACGCTCCTCAAGTCATTTATTTTTTTTTGAACTCCAGCGATGGTCCTGGTCTCCCCCCCCCCCGCCGCATTGATCCGATCGGTGATCTTTTGAAGGATCTCCTTCCTCCTGGCCGGGGTGGTGGTGTGGCTCTCAGGGCCATGGAGAAATCGCCCAAATTTAATGACGCCCTGAGCAAGTATATGCTTCTCTGCCGGTGAAAAATTTAGCTTCCTGCGCTTGGGAGCCATGACAGACAACACCCAGCAACAGGGAACTCAGCCAACAAACAAACAACAATACACACACACACCAAAGAAAATACAAACAAGCCAAAATAAAAAATAGACAGACAGCTACTATTAATTCGAAAACAAACAGGCAAAAAAGGAAAACAAAAAATATAAACAAAACCAAAAAAATACTATTAGGAAAAACAAACAGGCAAACAATCAAAACAAAAAACAAATTATCAAAAACAAACACCAACTATACCCTCCAACTCCACAAACACTTTTCTCACAAAACAATCTTACCAACAAACACTGACAAACGTTCAAAGCAGAAGCAACTTGCTTTAGGAAGGGAACACAGGGAAATACTTTTGCAATTGAAGTGTGTTTGACTGGGGCTATTTAGACACAGGGCGATCTTCAAACTAAGTACGCTTGGCCTTTTACCTATCTCACTGATTGCGCTGACCAAAGTTCTGCAGATGCGCATTGAGGTCCAGATTCGTGCGCGCATGCGCAGTACGGCCGGCACTTCATTTGCATGGGGTCACGGCTCATTACAATGAAGCACGCCCACTTCATTCCCACTTGCCATAACCACGCCTTAGGCATTGAAACTTAAGTTAAGGATGGCGCAGTTTTGTGCGCAAATGCACTGAGAATACGGTAGTTACGACACCAACTTAGGGCGCCGTAACTTAAATGACATAAGTTAGATAATCCTAAATTTAGACATGGTTTTGAGAATTTGGCCCAGAGTTATTAACTAGTTAACCGATACATATTTACGCTGCTAAATGTGACCTGAACATCTAGGTTCAGTGACCTCTGATTATTTCTTCATAATATAAATGGCATAAGGTTTTAGGTGGTTTACTCCAATGTTCATTTGTTGGAACATTATATTTTAAGTCATTTATAAAACATATATAGATTTGGATCAAATGTGTTATTCCTGTTTGTACAGATAACACAATTTATGTAGTAGATTGCAGTCCTTTCAAAATGTCTCTAGATTGCAAGTTGGCTCACCAGGCAGCTACATGCAAAATTAAGTTTAATGTTAGTTAGTGAAAAGTGCTGCCCTTGGGGTAAAAAAATAAATAAAAATCATATATGATACAATCCAGGGATTGGACCTGGGTAATCCAATAACAGAAAAAGTTTGGTTCTGGGTGCCCTGGTAGATCTAGTACAGAAATACAATTTCAATATAATTTTGCCACTATACAAAGGTCTTAACCTAAATATGCAGTTCAGTTTTGAGTACCAGTTCACAAAAGTATGCTTTATAACAGGAGAATTCAAAAAAAGGTAAACTAAGTTAAAAATGGAAATAGATGATCTTAGCTATGGGAAACAAAATTACCAAATGTCAATTTAATAAACTCAGTAAAAAGTTGTTTACAAAAGCATTCTTTGCAACTAGAGGAAAATGGTTTAATCTCCGTGTACTGAAAGAGTTCTTTATAGTAACAGATGTGAAATTAGAGAATAGGCTTTCACAGGGATTGGCTCTAGCTGACTCAGTAAATTGCTTAAAAAGTACTTGGTGTAAGAAAAATTACTCCAGTAGAGATACAGACAGTACGAGTGGAAATATCCCCAATGGAGACAGAAACAGCAATAAACAGCTGTTTTTTTTTAAACCCTTAACCACCAGTTTCATTTTAACACTATATGGAACCATGTAAAAAATAACAGTAAAACCTTTTGTATTGCTTTAGATACCTAGTTTAAATGCAATGTAAACCTTATTTTATCTACCAATAAAATATTATGGGGAAAAAAAAAACATAATAACATTATTGCATCCAAAAGTATGGTACATCCTTATTACCGTATTTTCCGGCGTATAAGACGACTTTCTAACCCCTGAAATTCTTCTTCAAAGTCGGGGGTCGTCTTATACGCCGGTAACCTAATGCTTACCTTATCCAGGACCGTGACATGCAGATCGCGGCCGTCCTTTTTTGAAAAGCCGCGCCCCTCTTTCTGCTGTTCCGTGATAGGCCGAACACTCCGCTTCCCAGGAGACACTGTGTTTAGTGTTTCGCCTATCACGAATGCCCTCTCGTCTGAGACCGAGTACGAGAGGGCATCCGTGATAGGCGGAACACAAAACACAGTGTCTCCTGGGAAGCGGAGTGTTCGGCCTATCACGGAACAGCAGAAAGGAGGGCGTGGCTTTTGAAAAATGGACGGACGCGGTCTGCATGTCACGATAAGGTAAGCAGTGACACACTGAGGCATGTTATTTGGCACAGTGAGGCATGTTGTGGCACACAGTGAGGCATGTAGTGGGGCACAGTTAAGCATGTAATTGGGCACAGTGAAGCATGTAGTGGCGCACAGTGAGGCATGTAATTGGGCACAGTGAGGCATGTAATTGGGCACAGTGATGCATGTAATTGGGCACAGTGATGCATGTAATTGGACACAGTGATGCATGTAATGGTGCACAGTCTGGCATGTAATGGCACAGTGAGGTGTGGCGAAGCATGACTAGTAGGAAGGGGGTCGTCTTATACAGTGAGTATATCCCAAAACCAACATTTTAGCCGGAAAATTAGGGGGTCGTCTTATACGCCCAGTCATCTTATACACCGGCAAATACGGTACATCCTGAGCATTAGGGGATGGCCATTAGATTTACCTAACCTTTAATAATGCATAGAGGTTATCCAGTCTAAGTTTAAATACTTAAAAAAAAAAGTTGAGAAAAAAATATTAATCTGTAAAAAAATCAATGGAGTAAATGTTTTTTTTTTTTAATCACTTAAATAAAAAAGTCTGATAACCCAGAAAGGAAAAAAGGGTATAAAATAACATACACTATAAGCCAGTTACTTTCAGTCTCTATTGCTATCTTAAGATATATCTATTATGTTTCATTCTATTTTAACAAAAAAAAAAAAAATTGTCACTGTTCTAAAATATATTTTTCTAAAGTTCCTTTTGATAATGCATAGATCCCATTAGCTACTTACTGATTTTTCTGTATAATCAACTTCTCAAATGCCATTTGTAGACATATCTCAGCATGATGCTTTTCATATGGGCTGCTAAAAGCACATTAGGTCATTTCACAGACTATGATACTTGTTATTGTAGAGGATTAGGATGTTTTATAGAGCTCACCTGTCAGCTGAGATTGTGCTTCAACAAGAAATGTGCTTTTTTTATTTTTATTTTATTCTGTCTTTGTTTCTTAAATTCTTTAGAACAGCCTTGAAAATATACTTTTATGGAGACACCAGGTTTACCATGAAAGCAAGTAAAGACAGTAAAACATAGCATATACTTGTTATCACTCAATAATATTGCTATCTTGAAAACAGACACCAAAAGCAGTTAGCAAAAGTAAACTTAATATATTATTACTCAGTAATGCTGTTAACTAAGAAAGTACAAACACATTGGCAATTGTGGTAACACAGTTCAGCATACAGAATGACTAACAGCAAGGGTTAAGCATAAATGGCATGGTAACACGCAGATCAGAAAAAAAAAGTGCCACCAAAAAATGCAACAGTGAGCAGTAATATGACTGTATACTGCCAGTGTGCACTAATGGCAGTTATGCAAGGCCTTAACTGAGGCACTGTCAGAATAGAGCAACATAAGCAGTGAAGGGGAATGAGGGAAACTTGCAAGATGGATTATAGTGGCAGTCCATAAAGTTGATCTTCTGCCGGCTAATGTTGGGGCCCTATAAATGAGTGTTGGTGCACTTATAATAGTTCTTTAAACCTGTATGCAGTAAGGTGGCAATACAGTTTAGTGCAAGGTGGAATAGCAGTGGGCCAGAGATAGTAATGATGCAGTTCAACCGCTCCTCAGAATTGGTAATGGTGCTATAGGAACTTAAAGATAATGAGATAAAGATTTACAATAAGGGGTACCGATTGGGTGGTCTAATTGTCCTTCTTGACTATTGCTAAAAGTACAAAGCATGCCAGAGGCCTTCTTACTAACTCCTGGAAGTGGCAATAGGCTACTGTAGACAAATGGCCCCTTCGGTCCTGTTGTTCGATTCTACTTGAAATGCTGTTATATAAACCTATACATTTGCAGACTTTATAAAGGCAATCTGGCATACAAAAGTGTTTTTGAACTGCTTAAAGGACCAGCCGCAGTTATACTGCGGCAGGTTGGCTCCCCATGCGCAAATCACCATAATTGTATGGCGGCTCACGCAGGTGCAGTTGTGGACAAGCTCTCTCACTGGCTGCATGCTGCAGGAGTGTGCCCGCAGGTTGGGCGGAATTGATGTCCGCCGGCAGCCCGCAATCACCTAAATCAGAGGCAGAATAGGGATCTGCCTTTGTAAACAAGGCGGATCCCCATTCTGACAGGGGACATGTCTACTGTTCCCAGCAGTGGCGACCCGTCCATAGGAGGCACATGGGCGCCACCACCCCCCAAAGCTATTGGGGAAAAAAAAGAAAAAAAAGGTACCTTTAAAAAAAAAAAGTAAAACGTTCTTTAAGTTCACTCTGCTTGGGCTTCGGCCCCAGTGCACTATGGGAGCATCATGCCGATGCAATCCCGTGATTGCAGGCGAGACGCTACATTTGTGGGGCTTTGTGTTGGTTTTGTGTTGCTTTGAGGCGCACAGGTAATAGCCCCAGCACACTCATTGAGTCAGACTTCTGCCTGTCTTTGTATCCGACCATTAGCACCCGTCGTAGGACTTGGGAGGTGCTTTTTCCGGCAGCCGTGTCACTTTCACTTTCTGTTCTAGTGAAGTCGGCTCCATGAAGCAAGGTAAGACTGTAGCTGGAGGGACTTTTTTTTTTATTTCTGCTCCTATGTTCCTATGCCAATTTACACTGGCCGCATTTGCCTGACTCGGCTCACACTGCCTACCTCCTTCAGCAGGTAAGTGTTGAGGCAATCAGCAGGAGAAGAAGCAGTCCTCCATCCATCTCCATGTGATAACAAGCAGTGCACACAGAGCGATCACTGAAAACACACAGAAAAGGTACAGTACACAATGGTTTCTCTCCCCTCACATATATCTTCACTGCTCACACACCCTGCATCCTCCAGTGTCAGATCTGACCATTCTAAACACACCCTTTCCATTCCAAATTACTTTATATCTATTTTACCTGTTCAGCAGCTCAGTATATTCTATATATATATAGAATGTACTGAGCTGCTGAACAGGTAAAAGAGATATAAAGTAATCTGGAATGGAGGGTATTGGGCAGACAGCCAATATGTGGACCCTTAGAGAGGAATGCCCAGATCTGATCTCACACTTATAAAGAAGTCATTCACACAGCTGGGAGGGGCAGTAAAAGCAGGCGGTTGAGCTGAAATATTACCACCCCTGACCATCCCACCTGAAAAGAGATGCAGCCATGCAGTGCTGTTCAATGGCAAAAATTAAAAGGCATTTCACCATGAATAGAGTGCACCACAACTACCCTGCAAGTCCATGCAATGAACATGGCTGGGGCATTGTGGGTCTGCATTTGACAGGCACAGTGAGGCTGTAATTGTCTTGCACAGTGTCTGCATTTGATGGGGCACAGTGGCTGTGTGTGATGGGCACAGTGGCTGTGTTTGATGGGCACAAGTGGCTGCATTTGATAGGGCACAAGTGGCTGAATTTGATGGGCACAAGTGGCTGTGTTTGATGGGCACAAGTGGCTGCATTTGATGGGCACAGTGGCTGCCCTTAATGGGGACAGTGGCTGTGTTTGATGGGCACAGTGGCTGCGCTTGATGGGCACAGTGACTGTGTTTGATGGGCACAGTGGTTGCATTTGATGGCACAGTGAGCCTGCAATTTTTTTTCCCCAAATTTTTCAGTTTGTTTGCGCCCCCCAAAAATTTTGAGCACCAGCCGCCACTGGTTCCCAGTGAGTGGAAACAGTGATCTCTGTCATGTCCCAGGCAGCCCACCCCCCTACAGTTAAAACACACCTAGAGAATGCAGGTAACCCCTTTATTGCCCCCTAGTTGTTAATCCCTTCCCTGCCAGTGTCATTTTTATCTTGATTAGTGCATTTTTATAGCATGATTAATGTAATAATGTCACTGGTCCCCAAAAAGTGTCATTTGGGGTCAGATTTGTGCGCCGCAATGTTGCAGTTGCCACCATTGCCAGTAAAAACAATAAAAATAAATAAAAGTCCCTAAATCTATCCCATAGTTTGTAGACGCATTAACTTTTGCGCAAACCAATCAATATACGCCTATTGCGTACAGTATATATATCAGCCTAAAATTATGAATAAATTCGTTTTTTTATTTTTTTTGGGGGGATATGTATTATAGCAATTTTTTTTTTTCAAAATTGACTAATTTGTTTGTTTATAGCGCAAAACATGAAAACCACAGAGGTGATCAAATACCACCAAAATAAATCTCTATTTGTGGGGAAAAAAGGACGTATAATTTTGTTTGGGTATAGCATCGCACGCACACGCAATTGACAGTTAAATCAACACAGTGCCGTATCGCAAAAAATGGCCAGGTTATTAAGGGGGAAAATCCTTCCGGCCCTAAGTGGTTAAATGATGTGACGTTAACAAAGCTCTATCCCTTTTACTTAAAGCGGTGGTTCACCCTCAGTGACACGATTTTACCATCGAGACAGGCATTGTAGAGCGAGCTACAGTATGCCTGTCCCGATTTTTTTACCCCCGTACTCACTGTGTACTCGTACATTATAGATTTCGGCTCCCGCGGGGAATGGGCGTGCCTATGGAGAGGGAGGATGATTGACGGCCGGCCCTGGCACGTCACTCTCCCCGAAGACAGCCGGAGTAGGTCTCGGCTCTTCACGGCGCCTGCGCACAGGCTATGCGCAGGCGCCGTGAAGAGCCAAGCCTATTTCGGCTATTTCCGGAGAAGCGTGATGCACCAGAGCCGGCCGTTAATCATCCTCCGTCTCCATAGGCACGCCCATTCCCCGAGGGGAGTCGGTATCTTCGATGTACGAGTACACGGTGAGTACGGGGATAAAAAAATCGGGACAGGCATACTGTAGCTCGCGCTACAATGCCTGATTTTATGGTAGAAGAAATTATTTTATTTTTTTGGGGGTTTATAGGGTGAACCCCCGCTTTAAGTTTTTGCACATGTCATGTAGCTTATGTGTATATTCCCTAATTTTATAGTGCTTTATTCTAAACAATACCATATGGTTTAAAAAAAAAAAAAATATTTAGGCATCTAATATATATGAATTATGAGGAGCTAACATTTTAGACTGGAGTGCATTTGCTTAAACAGGCAAAAGAACCTTAAACCAAAACTTCACTCTCTCAATCAATATTAATAATTGTTAATCCTTATGCTGTTTGCATTAGTAAATACTGTAGAGAGTAAAGTATATTGTATTTACTTGTCTTATACTTTTTTTTTTACATTTCTTCAGTTTCGTCCTGGTTTCCAGACCTAGGCAAATGATTTCATATATCCCATGAGTATTCAAGAGGTGAGGAGGTTTTTTTTCCAGCTAAGCACACCCTCCTACCTGCATGCCTAAACTAAAAGGCAGATGTATTCCAGGAAGTAAATACAACTTGAATCATCTGCCCTTATTCAAGATATAGTCAACATTTCTAGGGGGTGTTTTTCAAAGTTATTTCTCAACAAAATAAGGCTCAGATACACGGATGGACTGGTTTGCTTTGAATATTAAAAATTAATTAAATATTATTTTTGGTTTGTGGTTCTCGGATGCAGATTAGTTCCACTTTAATAAGTAGCCCCTGAGATACACATACCACTAGCTAAAGACGGTATAGTATGTTGTGCTGTACAATATTATATCTATCTACAGCGCAATAATCAATGAAAGAATTTCACGGACAGCCACACTCCAAAATAAACCTAAAAAAGGTAGCCTTTATTGTTGTAAAGGGATAAAAAGCACTACAAAGCACAGCACAGCAAGCAGTGGAATAAAAAGCTGACGCGTTTCGCACAAGAGTTCAGTGCTTAGTCATAGCTAAAATCTACAGCGCAATATTTGAAAGAAAACAAAAATGCTTTCTGTGCGCTAGGTTTTCTAGGTCATACTACAGACAAGTGGATACTACTGATAAAAGTATTAGAAAAGCAATTAGTATTGCCAAAGCATGGAAATATATATTTTCATTGACACTTCATTGATGATGCAGGCATACTACCTACAGTATATGCACAGGAATCAATGTACTAAATATATGTTGCATATGCATGCAAAAGAAACATTCTAACAAATATGAAGCACACAATGTTCTACTTTTTTTCAAAAACAAATCTCTTTAAACGGAAAAAAATAAATATATGCAGCATATGAACTCCCTAAATCTTACATGCGCTATTGATCATTGTCTCAGGGAGCCTGTTTAGATTGAAATATATAAATATATTGTGATCTATTTCCAAGCTTCTTTTTGATTTTGTCACATACCTGGTAGTGGAGCCTTATGAGGAAGACCTCTCTTACATTTTTGGCTCAGGGCACCTGATAGATTGGACAGGCGGTACGAAAGTTCAGAGTTGCACAAGTGTCTGTTGATCTTGCTAGCAATGGAGCTGAGAAGGCTGTTCAAGGTGGAGCAGAAGGAAGCCAACAGTAGGTCACATTGGAATGGACTGAATGGGCGACAGCAGGTAAGTAGCAGGCTGGAACAGGTAGGTACTGACTGACAGCAGGCTCTGGCTGGTAGTACAAAAATCTGCGCTACCCTAAGTAAATAAATATAAACAATAAAACAGGCTGCATTTGGGTTGGATAAACTCAAAACCAATAGAACTCATCCCCGGAAGAAGTTCTGTCTGGGGTTCCTGAGTTCCAATCCTGTAGACGAAGGCCATGGCCGGGCATTGTGTTAACGCTGGTTAAGCTTGCCCTTTCGGTTAGAGGCTTTCCATTAGGTGGCGGGCTCTCACGTATTTAAGGATTCACAGTGGTGGTATTCTTCATGTTTATGGACACATATTGAGACTATATCCACTGCACTTTGTGACAATATCTTGACATCCCCTATCACCCCAACTATTCCCGTTGTTGGTTTATTATTGCTGGCACAGGCTTTGGCTGGTAGTAGGCAGATGACAAGCAGGTGCTGGCTGGTTAGCAGGCAGGCAATGAGCAGGTACTGGCTGGTAGCAAGTAGGTAGGCAGGACAAAGTCAGTATCATATCAGCAGTATAGTGGCAACAGGAGCAGGTAGAAGCAAAGGTCAGGAAGCAAGTCATAGTCAGTGCAGGCAGAGTTCAAGGGATGGTCAGGACAAGGCGGGTCAGTAACTGCTACTAGATGCAAGTAACAGGTCACAAATTACACTGGAAATGCTGAAGACAAGTTCAAGGTAAACCAGATTCCCAGCAACAGAAAACCAGTGATGGCTCATTTTCGTGTGCGTGCTCATTGCTAACATGTTAATAATTCTAAGCAAAGAGAAAATGCTGTAATATTCCAATTAGTCATGCTCATGCTTGTGTGCGCACATGTACAGGAGCAAGTGCGCATACCAGTTAGCAAATGCACATGGCGCCCTGTGGTCTTTTTAAAATTGTTCATTGGATCACTCTGACTTCGGGATGTTTACTTGACTTGTCTTTGCCTGCTGATTCTGTACTTTGCTGCCTGGCTGTTACCGACCTTTGCCTACTTACTGGACTTGCTCTGCCTGCTGACTCAGTCCCTCATTGCCCAGCTATCACTGGTCGCCACGTACCATCTCCTGCTCTGGTGCCAAGCTGCTTTAGGATCCTGTCCTGAGGACTTTGACCCCCAGTTTTGTCC
Organism: Rana temporaria; assembly: GCF_905171775.1. NCBI lineage: Eukaryota > Metazoa > Chordata > Amphibia > Anura > Ranidae > Rana > Rana temporaria. The sequence continues at coordinate 321,685,358 of NC_053490.1, forward strand.
GCCTAAAGAGTGGACTTTTCCAGCCTGCTACTCCATCACTCTTGCCCCTACGTGCTCTCACTCTCTCTGTCTCCACCTTCAGAAGTGTTGGGCAGGATGTGCAAGAGGGACTTCCACAGCATTTTTAGTTGTCACCAGAAACAACACTGAACCTGATCACAGGCTATATTTAACCACTTGCTGACCGCTGCACGCCGATATACGTTAGAAGAATGGCAGCGGTAGGCAAATGGGTGTACCTGTACGTCCCCTTTAAGAATCTGTGTGGTGGGAAAATATGTAGAGGAATACATATCGTCCTAAAGTGAGGAAAACTTTTTTTGTTTTATATATTTTTGGGGGATATTTATTAAAGCAAAAAGTAAAAAATATTGCTTTTTTTTTAAATTGTCGCACTTTTTTTGGTTATAGCGCAAAAAATTAAAACCGCAGAGGTGATCAAATACCATAAAAATAAATCTCTATTTGTGGAAAAAAAAGGACGTAAATTTTGTTTGAGTGCAACGTTACAAAACCGTGCAATTGTCAGTTAAAGCAACGCGGTGCTCAATCGCAAAAAAATTGCCCGGTCATTGGGCAGCCAAATCCTACAGGGCTGAAGTGGTTAAATAGCCCACCTGGCGTCAGCATTAATGAAAAATGCGCATGTAGGGGCACGCGGTTGCACACATGGATGCATGCGTAAAATGAGCATGTGTGAATATGGATGACTGTATGTGAGCCTGTGTTTGTGCATAGAGAATCATCTTGAGGAGATTTCTTGCCTACTGTCATGCCCTTCCTGAAATATTTGCTGGCTAGTGAGTTGTTAACCCAGAGAAAGTATGCAAGCCAGGTGTCAGGTGATTCTTGGCTGCATGCTTGTTGCAGTGAAAGATTCAATAAGCAGAAAAGCAAGAATACGGTTAAATTTATAATACCCAACAGCAGCCAAATGTATATATATATATATATATATATATATATATATATATATATATATATATATATGGAGATAGAAAGATAGATAGATAGATAGATAGATAGATCTACAGCCCTCAAAAATTCCACTCGCCTGCTTGCATTTTGCGAGTGGAATTTAGTGCAGGGCGAGTGAGGTGTGCAGGGACGGAGCAGGCTGACCGTTTCCTGGCTGAAGTGATCAGCCAGGAAACTGTTAGCTGGAACACACCGAGCTGGACTGCCATGGCGCTGCTTTGAGCTGAAGCTGCAGCCGTCTCCTCCTCTTGTGTATCACACGCACATAGCGGACATCTCCCACTGTGTGTGTGTTAACCAGCATCAAGGCAATGGTGAGTCTGGAGTGATGGGGCAAGGTGACGCTGCATTTTGATGGGGCATAGTGAAACTGCATTTAATGGGACACAGTGACGCTGCATTTGATGAGGCACTGCAACACTGCAATTGATGGGACACGATGATGCTGCATTTGATGGGGCACAGTGAAGCTGCATTTGATGGGGCACAGTGAGGCTGCATTTGATGGGGCACAGTGAGGCTGCATTTGATGGGGCAGAGTGAAGCTGGATTTGATGGGGCACAGTGAAGCTGCATTTGATGGGGCACAGTGAAGCTGCATTTGATGGGGCACAATGAGGCTGTATTCATGGGCACTGGGAGGCTACGTTCATGGGCACAGTGAGGCTGTGTTCACGGGCACAGTGATGCTGCGTTCATGGGCACAGTGGGACTGCATTCATGGACACCGTGAAGCTGCATTTGATGGGCACAGTGAGACTGCACTGATGGGTACTGATATGTTTTAAGTTAATATTGTTAACGTTGTTGTTAGTAATATTTATTTTTGGAACTTAAAGCGGAGCTCCACCCTCAAATCACACTCTGCATCAGCACATTTAAAAAAATGTCATTAGCCGAGTAAAAAAATAAAAATACGTTTTTACATACCTCAAAATGGTTGTTGCTAGGCAGACTTCTTAATCTGCCTTCTTCCTGCACCTCGGTGCATTTCCTCTGTAGCCTACGCCGCACAGACTCCTGGGAATGCTATGTCATCATTTCTCAGGAGTCTGTGCGCTCCTATGCCCCGAAAAATCGCGGGATTTTAGTAGATGAAATTACGCGATTGGGGCTGTTTACAGCGCCATTTTAAAAAAGGGCATAAAGCCCTTACTTTTCAATAGATCGGCATGACATTTTTTTTTATTAGAGTGGGGATTATTGTCATAATAACAGGGCAGGACGTTCCTCCGCCGCCGCTCGTTGTTATGACAACGGCACAAACAATCGCAGCTACGAGAGGCGCTCTAATGTGCACGCTCGAGATTTAAAGGTTACCCAGCAGGCACCTCTCCACGGGGAACAGTAAAAAAAATGTGCTGGGCTTCAATTGCCCACACAGAGCATGGAAACGACCACATCGTACTGCACAGCAAAGGAGGCAAGTTTTTTATTTATTTACACATCGATGTGGTATGTTTAATGCATTACATTGGGATCTTTATCAGCATAATATTCAAATGGCAAAAACAAAAAAAAACGTGACTGGAACCCCCGCTTTTATTCTGCTTAAAACATTTAACAGTGTAATTTCATGAGATCATTTACAAGGGTGTGTTTAGGAGCGGACTTAGTGGTGGGGCAGGCGAGGGATTGGGTGGTGCAACTAGTGGCGAGTAACTCCTAAATCCTGGCTAGTAGCTCAGGACTATATATAACATTAGGCTATTTTCTACCCAGGTTGAATGTTATTTATTAATTCAGAATAAAGTGAATAATTGAAATACTAAATTATGGCCACTAGAGGGAGCTGATAGTCATGGGAAATGAACACTTATTTACTATAATTGGCAGCCCCATCTAGTGGTAATTTTGCTATATATACCTGATTTACTTTATTCTGTATGAATGAAAAATATTTGACTTGGAGAGTAAATAGCCTTATAACATTCAATATCCCCTCTATTCACACTGAATAAATGTGCATGCTGTTCCATAGGATGACGTTTTTTTATAAATATATAAATGTAAATAAACCCTGACGATAAATGTCTTTTGTTTGGTCTGATAATAATGCCATTAAACAAGTTTTGCTATATCTTTTGGAAAAGAGCAATGAAATACTATTGTTGCTGCTGGATATCCAGTGAGCTGAAAAGTTTGTATGCTCTGGTTGGTTGTTGTATTTTACATGTTGCTTGTTACTAAAAAAAAGAATGAAAAAAAAAAAGAAAAAAGAAAATGTAAAAGTGTTGGTATGCAGAGAAATCAGGCAACTTGATTTGAGTTTTTAAACAGCTAATTGTCCTACTGGGACATTTAACATTTAATAGCTTAGAAATAAAACAAAATAAAATGATCATTTAGAAAGACATAGTGCAACGTGAATGAATCCAATACTGATTTTGGAATCATTAATGTATAACAAATTTTATTGCATCTAAACAAATCTTGTACAGCTAACATTATTTCTGAAAATCTCCTCCATGCTGCTGCATGTAAATGGTGTGAAATTGTAAGTGTTACAAGCATCCAGGCCACAGCTAACTCAGCCATCCCTGCTCATTACAACACTGTAAACCGTCCTTCTGCCATCTGCTCTGTTCTCTAATTACACATCCAAAAAGAATCATAATTCACCATTGTATTGTAACACATCGAGAGAATGTGGACAGAAACACATACATGTGTTCTGTATTCCTTGCAGCAAGCATCTGGTTTGTTTTCGCCCAGCTTGTAATGGTATTAAAAAGCGTAGGCACAGCTATGGCATTGTGATTATAGGCTGGCAGGGTTGGGGGGACATCAGGAATGACTGGGAGGTCTGCCCTAAGGCAGACAGCAAAAAAGAAACATGCAGAATGTGTCCAGAATAAGCTTGCACCTGTAAAGTCATTACGCAGACTTCTCCACAGTAGATGCTGTTAAAATAAATTGGTTGTTTTCATTTCACTCATCTGAATTCATGTTTATAAGTTACCTGACTTTATTGGACTAATGAGGGCAGAACCATCATTTTTTTTAGAATACGATGCATAATTTACCTGCACATTCTGTGCTGGATTGTTTCTACTCAAAACATTTAGCAATTTTTTTTTAATTATAAATATTAGTATGTCATCTCAGCAGTGTAAACATTCCAATAGGACCTGAACAAGATCCAGTTTTACTAAGAGGTTTAATTATGTAGTAAAACACTAGAGGTGGGCCATTGCTACCATACCACAATGTAAGAATCTCATCCTAAAATTAGCCACTTGCTTAGGATCGTTATACAAGACATCTGACATTTCTGAGTGCTTTTTCAGCCTGTATGGATATAAACTCGTCAGGATTGTTTTACAAAAATAATTTTGGCTTGGAGTATGCAAGACTAGAGTCTCGGTTTGCCTCATGGCTCCCAGTTGTGCCCCATTAGCATTGACACCACAAAAAACACAGATGCACAATCTGTTTCCCTGGGTTGTTTACCCAATCGCCATTGTCCTATCCTCACTACATACAGTATTACCCTGTGGTGGGTGTGCAGCTTGATATTCAATTAAACCCCCCTGACCTCAAATAAGTTAGACTGTGTATGGAAGCCTTGAAACTTTATTGAACACATTGGTAAAATTGAGAAGAAAATTAAATAATCAAAATACATATACAATTTAATAAAACATGAGCTGAGTTTGTTGGTGGGTGTAACAAGTTGGGTACAAGCGAAGTGTATGCCCAAAGCCCACCAGGGATGCTCCAACAAAAGAGGAAATAGATGGTGCAGGCCTTAAAGTGACACTAAACAATATCTCAATTCTTCAAAAAGAATCAATACATATTCACTACTTAATAATATACACTGCTCAAAAAAATTAAAGGAACACTTTTTAATCAGAACTCCTGGGATATTGATTTGGTCAGTTAAGTAGCAGAGGGGGAGGGGTGTATACAGAGGGGGTTGTTAATCAGTTTTAGCTGCTTTGCTGTTAATTGAAATTAACAACAGGTGCACTAGATGGGCAACAATGAGACGACCTCCAAAACAGGAATGGTTTTCCAGGTGGAGGTGTCTGACATTTTTTTCCCCTACTCATCTTTTCTGACTGTTTTTCACTAGTTTTGCATTTGGCTAGGGTCAGTGTCACTACTGGTAGCACAAGGCGATACATGGACCCTATAAAGGATGCACAGGCAGTCCAACTCCTCCAGGATGGCACATCAATATGTTTCATTGCCAGAAGGTTTGTCGTGTCTCCCAGCACAGTCTCAAGAGCATGGAGGAGATTCTAGGAGACAGGCAGTTACTCTAGGAGAGCTGGACAGAGCTGTAGAAGGTCCCTAACCCATCAGTAGGGATGAGCTTTGAGTTCGAGACAAACTCATGTTCGACTCGAACATTGCCTGTTCGCCTGTTCGGCGAACAACGAACAATTTGGAGTGTTCGCGGCAAATTCGAAAAGCCGCGGAACACCCTGTTAAAGTCTATGGGAGAAATCTAAAGTGCTAATTTTAAAGGCTAACATGCAAGTTATTGTCCTAAAACATGTTTGGGGACCTGGGTCCCAGGGGACATGTATTAATGCAAAAAAAAGTTTTAAAAATGGCCGTTTTTTCGGGAGCAGTGAATTTAATAATGCTAAAAGTGAAACAATAAAAGTGAAATATTCCTTTAAATTTCGTACCTAGGGGGGGGTGTAAAGTTAGCATGTGAAATATCGCATGTTTCCCGTACTTAGAACTGTCTCTGCACAAAGTGTCATTTCTGAAACAAAAAAATACTTTTAAAACGGACTTGCGGCTATAATGAATTGTCGGCTCTGGCAATTCAGAGAGAATTCATTCATAAAAATAAATAAAAAAAAGCATGGGGTCCCCCCAAATTCAATTACCAGGCCCTTCAGGTCTGGAATGGGTATTAAGGGGAACCCCGCCGTCAATTTAAAGAAAAAAATTACGTGGGGTTCCCCCCAAATATCCATTCCAGACCCTTCAGGTTTGGTGTGGATTTTAAGGGGAACTCCACCCCAAATTTTAAAAAAAAATGGCGTGGTTCCCCCAAAAATACACACCAGACCCCTTATCCGAGCACGTTAACCTGGCCAGCCGCAGAAAAGAGGGGGGGGCAGAGTGTGCCCCCCCTCTCCTGAACCATACCAGGCCACATGCCCTCATTATGGGGAGGATGTCCCCATGTTGATGGGGACAAGGGCCTAATCCCCACAACCCTTGCCCGGTGGTTGTGGGGGTCTGCGGGCGGGGGGCTTATCAGAATCTGAAAGACCCCTTTAACAAAGGGGACCCCCAGATCCTGCCCCCCCTTCGTGAATTGGTAATGGGGTACATTGTACCCCTACCATTTCACGAAGGAAGTGTAAATGTTGGAAAAAACACACACACACACCGTAGAAAAAAATTGTTTATTAATAAAAAAAAAAATTTAACAATCCAACGGTGGTAATCCACTAATCCGCTCCAGCCGCGTCATTCCGCTGGGCTGTGTCCGGCGGAGAGAGGCGGCCTCCGATGCTGTGCTCTGGAGCTCTGGATGCCAGAAGATCTTCTCATCGCTGGACCGGAGAGGAGATCACCTGTCGCTGGATACAGACAACGTTGGAGCAGGAAGCCGGGACCGAGTGGATTACCACCGCTGGATTTTTTTTCTTTTTTTTATTAATAAAGGACTTTTTTCTATGGTGTGTGTGCGTGTGTTTTTTCCAACTATTTACACTTCCTTTGTGAAATGGTAGGGGTACCACATAGGGGGGGGCAGGATCTGGGGGTCCCCTTTGTTAAAGGGGTCTTCCAGATTCTGATAAGCCCCCGCCCGCAGACCCCCACAACCACCGGGCAAGGGTTGTGGGGATGAGGCCCTTGTCCCCATCAACATGGGGACATCCTCCCCATGTTGAGGGCATGTGGCCTGGTACGGTTCAGGAGAGGGGGGGGCGCACTCTTTCCCCCCTCTTTTCTGCGGCCAGCCAGGTTAATGTGCTCGGATAAGGGGTCTGGTGTGGATCTTGGGGGGAACTCCACGCCATTTATTTTTTTACTGTAAATTTGGAGTGGAGTTCCCCTTAAAATCCACACCAGACCTGGAGGGTCTGGAATTGATATTTGGGGGGAACCCTACATCATTTTTTTTTTAAATTGACGGCAGGGTTTCCCTTAATATCCATTCCAGACCTGAAGGGCCTGGTAATTGAATTTGGGGGGACCCCCACGCTATTTTTTTTATGAATGAATCCTCTCTGAATTGCCAGAGCCGACAATTCATTATAGCCGCAAGTCCGGTTTTAAATGTCTTTTTTTCTTTCAGAAATGACACTTTGTGCAGGGACAGTCCTAAGTACGGGAAACATGTGATATTTCACATGCTAACTTTACACACCCCCCCCCTAGGTACGAAATTTAAAGTAATACTGTATTTCACTTTTATTGTTTCACTTTTAGCATTATTAAATTCACTGCTCCTGAAAAAACAGCCGTTTTTAAAACTTTTTTTTGCATTGATACATGTCCCCTGGAGCAGGACCCAGGTCCCCAAACACTTTTTAGGACAATAACTTGCATATTAGCCTTTAGAATTAGCACTTTAGATTTCAAATGAACGTTTGGTGTGTTCGCAAGTTCTGGTGCGAACCGAACAGGGGGGTGTTTGGCTCATCCTTACCCATCAGCAGGACCGGTATCTGCTCCTTTGTGCAAGGAGGAACAGGATGAGCATTGCCAGAGCCCTACAAAATTACCTCCAGGAGGCCACTGGTCTGAATGTCTCACAAAACAATCAGAAACAGACTTCATGGGGGTGGCCTGAGGGCCCGATGTCCTCTAGTGTGCTCTGTGCTCACTGCCGGACACTGTGGAGCTTGATTGGATAGAAGGGGATGGCACCCTGTGCGCCCTTAATGGACGTGACACCCCTGCTTGGGAGTGAGAAGGTGTTTACATATTTACATACAGTGGGACCATGGAGAATGAATGAAGCCACCTACTAACAGGAAGCTGTAATACAACAACCAACAAATTATAATGATTTAGGGATTTGGAGAAGGATGAGAAGGTAATCTCTAAGTTAAGAATATGTACTTAAATATATATATATATATATATATATATATATATATATATATATATATATATATATATATATATATATATATATATATATAAAAGAGTTTAGTTGTCACTTTAATGTTACTAGGCTTCTCAAGATGCATGTTTTTTCTTTTACAGATTGAGGGATCAAGGAAGAATGAATACATTACAGGGACAAAACAGTGCATACAAGATGCTATTGTGAGATAAGGTCTAAAGCTAACAGTCACATAAAAAACATTAAACCCCAATGTTTGAGGCACGATATCCATACTATGAACACCAGCCATCATTAGATGGATGTAGGACTTATCCTAATGGCAGGGTTTGTGACCAGCAAAGGGTGAACTGATGTTTATGTGCAGCTTCTGTCTGCATCGCTTCTAAGATTGCTGCTGCAGTGTAAAATCACACTTACCTCCCATATGCAGTACAGCACAGAGGTGTCTCCATGTCTACTTTGCTTACAGTAAAATAAGAAAATTCAAGCAGAACAGATACAAATATTCAACTTGTCGATATTCTACAAACATGAAGGTTCTTGTTGTAACTGTCTGTACCCTATACAAGATTATTTGGTGCCCTAAAAATATATTTTGACTCATGCCTTTACTGTTAAATAAACATTACCCAGGCACCATCAAACATTTTCCTGAGATATAGACCCTGTGGGCTTAAATATCATGGGGTGTTCACTTTTGTGCAAAAACTGCATTGTAGAAGGAAGCGTGTACTTTTTGTTCATGCAATATTTGCTTGTTTGCATATAACCTCATATGTGTTAACAGTCATTCAGCTCCCAGCGTCATCAGATGAGTATTTTTATGTCATTTAAGTATACTTCACATGCAACTCACACATACAAAAAGCTATGGTAGAGGCCTTAAGTTAACCGCTTGCCGACCAGCCGCCCTCATTATACAGTGGCAGGTCGGCACAGTCCCGCGAACCCTCATAGCTGTATGTCGGCTCCTTTAAGTGGGATAGCAGACGTGCACAAGCTGCTGGAGGCATGCTCTCCTGCTGCACTGTGGGTGTGCCGATGCGCGTGACCGCCAGCCACGCGTGATCACAGGCACGAGAGCCAGAACAGGGACGTGTGTGTGTGTAAACAAATCCCTGTTCTGTAAGGAGAGGAGAGACAGATTGTGTGTTCCTACTAGCTAGGAACAGCGATCTGTCATCTTCTCTAGTCAGTCCCATCCCCTACAGTTAGAAACACACACGAGGGAACATAGTTAACCGCTTGATCACCCCTAGTGTTAAACCATTCCCTACCAGTGACATTTACACAGTAACCAGTGCATTTTTGTAGCACTGGTCACTGTATTATTGTCAATGGTCCAAAAAATGTGTCAAAAGTGTCCTATCTGTTTGCCATAATGTCATAGTCCCGATAAAAATCTCAGCCACTACTAAAATAATAATAATAAAAATATCATAAATCTTTACCCTATTTTGTAACTTTTGCGCAAACCAATAAACATACGCTTATTGCGATTTTTATTACCAAAACTATGAAGAAGAATGCATATCGGCCTAAACTGAGGAAAAAATGTGCTTTTAAAAAAATTGGGGATATTTATTATAGCAAAAAGTTAAATATTTGGGGCTAGATCCACGTACCCTGGCGCATATTTCCGTTGGGCGTAGCGTATCTCTGATACACTACGCTGCCGTAACTTACAGCTTTTTTGTTGTATCCTCAAAGAATTTTTGGAATTACGCGGCGTATCAATAGATACGCCAGCGTAATTGGTTTGTGGATCTGGCCCATTGTGTTTTTTTTTTCAAATTGTTTTTTGAAACAAGAAAAGCTGCTCCAGGTGAGTGAGTCTCTGGTTAATCCCCACAAACACTAGTCAGGTGCTACCCCAGCTTGCACGCTGTGTAACATGAAGAAATAATTCTGGGTGGCTGCAATTCCAAAAATCCTTTTATTGAAGCCTAATATGACAAGTGGTTGACAGATGGAGCAGGGGACAAAGAGGTAGACATGTTGCATGCAAATGTTAGGGCTTAGTCATTACTATTATTATTTCTTCATGTCGCTATTTTTGTTTATAGCGCAAAAAAATAAAAACCGCAGAGATGATCAAATTACACCAAAAGAAAGCTCTAATTGTGGGAAAAAAAGGATGTCAAGTTTATTTGGGTACATCGTCGCACGACCATACAATTGTCAGTTAACCACTTGCTTACTGGGCACATATACCCCCCTCCTGCCCAGGTGAAATTTCAGCTTCTGGCACTGCGTCGCTTTAACTAACAATTGCACGGCTCCCAAACAAAATTGACGTCCTTTTTTCCCCACAAATAAAGCTTTCTTTTGGTGGTATTTGATGGCCTGTGCGGTTTTAATTTTTTGCGCTATAAACAAAAAAGAGCGACAATTTTGAAAAAAATACAATATTTTTTACTTGTTGCTATAATAAATATCCCAATTTAAAAAAAAAAACAACACATTTTTTTTCTCAGTTTAGGCCGATACGTATTCTTCTACATATTTTTGGTAAAAAAAAAAAATCGCAGACCAATATCACTTCTCAATGTGGACATTAAGCTGTACGCCAAGATACTAGCAAATAGGCTATCCCCGTTCTTACCCGGCTTGGTCTCCCAAGACCAGGTGGGGTTTGTCCCTGGAAGAGAGGCCAGGGACAACACTACCAGGGCATTGAACTTACACCATTGGCTCACCGTATCCGGGACGAAGGGATTCTTCTTATCCCTTGACGCGGAGAAGGCGTTCGACAGGGTGGCCTGGGACTACATGCGAGAGGTTCTGAAAACGATTGGCCTTCACCCTCGCATGCTGGCACATATCTCTGCATTGTATTCCACTCCCAGTGCTCGTGTCCGAGTGAATGGACACCTGTCGGACGCCTTCTCCATAAGCAATGGAACCCGCCAGGGCTGCCCCTTATCCCCCCTGATTTTTGTTCTAATTCTGGAACCTTTTCTTAACAAAATACGTTGTAATCCCGATATTAAAGGCCTGACGGTGGCAGGTAGGGAGTATAAAGTAGCGGCTTTCGCTGATGACGTTCTCCTCTCTCTATCGCTGCCAAGGATTTCACTACCAAACTTGCTGAAAGACATTGAGAGCTTTGGGGACTTGTCCCATTTTAAGATCAATTACTCTAAATCCCATGCCCTGAATGTGTCACTCCCGAAGTGCGACGTAGACAGCTGCCGGAGTTCCTTCCCGTTCCTTTGGAACGAAAGAGCTATTACGTATCTGGGCATTCAAATTACGACAGATTTAGCGCACCTTTACAACGATAATTTTTTAACCGCCCTTAGAAAGGCGCAACAGGACCTAAGAGACTGGGGAGCCCTTAATGTTTCATGGTTCGGCCGCTCCGCTCTACTGAAAATGATAATTCTACCACGCCTACTGTACCTCATGCAATGTATCCCGATTGCTTTACCTCCCTCCTTTTTTGCAATGTACAAGAAGGCCTCTTCAGCATTTCTCTGGAAGAATTCACCCCCCCGTATTAGATACTCGCGACTCACCCGCCCAAAGGCCAAGGGGGGTATCGGTCTTCCAGACCTCCTCCAATACTACCTGTCAGGCCACCTTATGCGAATAGTGGATTGGAACGTCCATGAAACTAAAAAGGGGTGGGTTGTGCTGGAAAAGTCCCTCACGCAACTCCCCCTTGATTCGCTCCCTTGGATACCGCCTCGACACTGGCCCCCAGAAATCAAGGCGCATCCGCTGATTTACCCTTCTCTTAAAGCTTTTGAGCGAGTGACGAAAACCCAGACATTCTCCTCAGTCCCGGGGCCGATGACCTCATTAAGAGGCAACCCTGAATTCCTGCCAGGTCTAGCCTCCTCATTCCTGAATCGAGATTGGCCACAAGGCCGGGTCCAAGCCCGCCACTTTTTCTTACGCGGATCCCTTCGCCCCTACTCAGATCTGGTCTCTAAATCCCCATCCAACTCCTTCCCCTTCTGGTCCTATAGACAACTAAGACACTTCCTCTCTTCACAACCGACTTCCGAAACTTGGACGAGGCAACTGACGCCCTTTGAAAACCTATGTTCACAGACCTCTCAACAGAGACACTTGATCTCCAGTATATATCAGATCCTCTCGGATAATACCCCCAAACCCCCAGATCCCGCACGTATTGCCTGGGAATCTGAACTTCGGGTCCCCCTGGATGAAGAGGACTGGTCCCGTATCGATGAATATATACACAAAGGGTCTCTTAATGTTGCTACTCAGGAAACCTGCTACAAAATCAAAACACGCTGGTATAGAACCCCAGCTCTCCTACACAAATTTTCCCCAGCGATCCCGGAAACGTGCTGGAGATGTGGTAAGGAGAGGGGGACCATGCTCCACATATGGTGGAACTGTGATTCCCTCCAGCCATTCTGGAAAGAAGTACATGAGCTCATTGCACACGTTACTACCTACACTCTTGACTACTCTCCGGCACAATATCTCCTACATCATACGCATTTGACCAGATCTGAATACTTTAAGTCCCTGGCCATGCACATGGTAAATGCGGCGAGGCTCTGTATTCCGGTACATTGGCGCTCCACACACACCCCGACGATTAAAGAGTGGTTTAACAGGATCTCTAAGATCGAAGAAATGGAAGAACTGGTTCATATCTCTCAAGAACGCATTGAAAAATTTACAAACACCTGGGCATGTTGGACCCACTTTAAAACAACTCAGCGTTTCCGCCACCATTAGGAGCTTGTCCCTACTAAGTGAATACTACTGTGGCCTTCGGCCTGTGGCCTCCCTGGCGGAGGACTGCCGACACTGGTGACCTTCCACTATAGACCATTCCCCACCTCTTCTTCCCCCCTCCTTTTTTTTTTTTTTTTTTTTTTTTTTCTTCTTTCCCTTAGTTGTTGTGTTTTGTTTTGTTTTGCTTTGTTTTTTTCTTCTCCTCTCCATTCTCTCTTCCTCTATCTCTCTCACCTCCTTCTCCCTTCTTTCTCTCCACTATTTTCTTAGAAACTGCTCCTTGTCATGGTTTAATCATAGGCCATTTTTCCAAAACGTATCAATCCCAAAAGATGGGATAGTGCTCAGTTCAGACATGCTTACCCCAACACCCTGTTGTTAGCTGTATATGCAATATTACCATGCATCAATCTAATTCCATGTACTTTCAAGGTCTGTATACGGCACTGTATTGTACTGCTTTATTATCTCTCAATAAAAATTGTTTATGGAAAAAAAAAAAAAAAAAAAAAAAATCGCAATAAGCGAATGGTTTGCGCACAAGTTATAGCGCCTACAAAATTGGGGACAGAATTATTATTTTTTTTTTACTAGAAATGGCGGCGATCTGCGATTTTTATTGGGACTGCGATGTTATTGCGGACACATCGGACACTTTTGACACATTTTTGGCGCCAATCACATTTATACTGCGATCAGTGCTATAAATATGCACTAATTACAGTATAAATGTGACTGGCATTGAAGGGGTTAACACTAGGGGGTGAGGAAGGGGTTAAATGTATCCCTGCATTGTGTTATAACTGTAGGTGGAGGGGGGGTGACTGGGGGGGTAACCGATCTATGTCCCTATGTACAAGAAACACAGATCGGTCTCCTCTCCAGAGACAGCACCGCTGTCTCTGTGTAAAACGGCAATGAGAGATGATCTCATATGTTTACATATGAGATCATCTCTCATTGGCTGCACAGATCGCATCGCAAACGGCCACTCTGATTGGCCGTTCGTGGCGATCTGTTATTGGCTGTGTCCAAGGGACACGGCCAACACAGAGTTTCCCTGCTGCGCGCTCTGGAGCGCGCGCGGGGAACGCCCAATGGGGTGGACGTCTATTGACGTCCTGTTGGATTTTGGGATCTGCGCTGTAGCCGTCATTCGACTATAGCGTGGGTCCCAGGAGGTTAAAGCGACACAGTGCCGTATTGCAAAAAAAGGCCTGGTCATTGAGCAGCCAAATCTTTTGGGGCTGAAGTGGTTATTATTAATACATAATATGATACAATCTCCATTTATTACAGCTACAGTAGGTGAACCCGATATTGTGTCAATCTCGCTCCCTTTCTCGGCGAGATTGACCACCTACGAGCCCCATTGCGGGAGCCAGCGCCGAGCTGGCTTGCCGCGATGGAGACAGAGCCGTCATAGAAGCGACGGGAGATCCGACTTGGATTCCCGCCAATTCTACACGTGTGCGGCGTTTGTTATGAATCCTGAGGGGGAAGTCCCCGCCGGATTTTAAATAAAAATTCGGCATGGGTTCCCCCCTCAGGAGCATACCGGGCCCTTAGGTCTGTTATGGGTTGTAAGTAGAGCCCCCCTACGCCGAAAAAACGGCGTAGGGGGTCCCCCTACAATCCATACCAGACCCGTATCCAAAGCACGCTACCCGGCCGGTCAGGAAAGGAGTGGGGACGAGCGAGCCCCCCCCCCTCCTGAGCCGTACCAGGCTGCATGCCCTCAACATGGGGGGGTTGGGTGCTCTGGGGCAGGGGGCGCACTGCAGGGCCCCCCCACCCCAGAGCACCCTGTCCCCATGTTGATGAGGACAGGGCCCCTTCCCGACAACCCTGGCCGTTGGTTGTCGGGGTATGCGGGCGGGAGGCTTATCGGAATCTGGGAGCCCCCTTTAATAAGGGGGCCCCCAGATACCGGCCCCCCACCCTAAGTGAATGGATATGGGGTACATCATACCCCTACCCATTCACCTGGAGGAAAAGTGGTAAAAACACAAATAAAAAACACAGGGTATTAAAATATTTTATTAGTCTGCTCCGGAGGCTCCCCCTGTCTTCTTTAGCTCTTTTACCAGGGGAAGCTTCTTCTTCCGATTTACGGGGGTCTTCTCCTGCTCTCCGGGGTCTTCACCGCTCTTCTGTGACGTCTTCTCCGCTCCGGGGGGTCTTCTTCTATGTTCGCCGCTCTCCGCTCTTGACTCGGCGCACCCCGGTTCTTCCTCCCGCTGTCCGGTGCCTTCTCCTTCTTCCGCTGTTCTGTGACGTCTTCTCCTCTTCTTCCGCTGTTCTGTGACGACTTCTACTTCTCCGTTCAGGCCGCTGTGCTGTGACGTCTTCTCTTCTTCTCTTCTCCCGATGTTGACACGCCGGCTCTTCTCGCTGAAATGGCAGGTGCGCTGCTTTCATCGGACCTATATAGGCCTCACAGTCCCATCATGCTCTGTACCTACCCATGTGATACCTACCCACGTGGGTAGGTATCACATGGGTAGGTACAGAGCATGATGGGACTGTGAGGCCTATATAGGTCCGATGCAAGGCGCGCATCCGTCATTTCAGCGAGAAGAGCCGGCGTGTCAACATCTGGAGAAGTGAAGAAGATGACGTCACAGCCCGGAAGAAGAAGAACACGTCACAGCACAGAAGAAGAAGATAGACGTTCAGCGCTGAAGGAGAAGGCACCGGACAGCTGGAGGAAGAACCGGGGTGCGCCGAGTCAACAGCGGAGAGCGGCGAACATAGAAGAAGACCCCCGGAGAGTTGAGAAGACCCCCCGGATAGCGGAGAAGACCCGTCGGGATAGCGGAAGAAGAAGCCCCCCCGCCGAAGACGCCGGAGGAAACCCGCTGGGGGGTGGGGGCTTTTTTAAAAGCGACCCCCCCGGCGGTGGAAGAGAACCAGACGGCGGCCCCCACCCACCCGAAGACGTCAAAGAAGAAGCCCCCCCCTGGTAAACAGAGCTAATAAAGAAGACAGGGGGGGCCTCAGGAGCAGAAAAATAAATTATTTTAAAAACCCTTGTGTGGTGTGTTTATTAACTTTGACATTTTTCCTCCAGGTGAATGGGTAGGGGTACGATGTACCCCATATCCATTCACTTAGGGTGGGGGGCCGGTATCTAGGGGCCCCCTTATTAAAGGGGGCTCCCAGATTCCGATAAGCCTCCCGCCCGCATACCCCGACAACCAACGGCCAGGGTTGTCGGGAAGGGGCCCTGTCCTCATCAACATGGGGACAGGGTGCTCTGAGGTGGGGGGGCCGCAGTGCGCCCCCCTGCCCCAGAGCACCCAACCCCCCATGTTGAGGGCATGCAGCCTGGTACGGCTCAGGAGGGGGGGGGCGCTCGCTCGTCCCCACTCCTTTCCTGGCCGGCCAGGTAGCGTGCTTTGGATACGGGTCTGGTATGGATTGTAGGGGGACCGCCTACGCTGTTTTTTCGGCATAGGGGGGGCTCTCCTTACAACCCATAACAGACCTAAGGGCCCGGTATGCTCCTGAGGGGGGAACCCATGCCGAATTTTTATTTAAAATCCGGCGGGGACTTCCCCCTCAGGATTCATAACAAACGCCGCACACGTGTAGAATTGGCGGGAATCCAAGTCGGTTCTCCCGTCGCTTCTATGACGCGCTTGCTGGGATGTGCTGTCACTATTCCAGTGAGGGCGAGATGTCGGCGAGATCTCGGCACCATGACGCCGAGAATCAGCGCGATGCTGTCGTGCTAAAAACACAATATCACAAATACCTACTGTAGGAGATAATTTAAAAGTTCCAATGAATTAGTTCAAAAGTCTATTCAGTTAAAAAAAGCAAAAATGTGCTCCAATCAGGGCCGGCGCTACCGCTAGGCGAACTAGACAGCTGCCTAGGGTGCACTGACGACTTAGGGGCACAGCCAAGGCTCCTGGGTCTCCTCGAGAGGATCGGTCCCACTGGCGGGTGGTGGATGGCACGGTATGGAGTGTAGTGGAAGGAGCAGGCGGCAGCTCTATCTGGACTGGCTTCATAGCCACTTCAATTACATTAACATAAAAGAGCATTGCCAGCTGCAAATGTTGATACTGGAATGATGCTTATAGTTGCAGACATCATCCGGGTACAACTACTTAAACCTCAGGACATCATATAACATCTATCCAGGGGGGAGTAATTAAGCCATTCCCTCTGTACTGCGCAATCTAGCCATGTCTGCCATTTGTCATCTGGTTTCTTGATCCTCTCCCAGGGTATGCCAGGTCCCAGGTCTTTCATTATCCTAGCCATGCTCACATTTTGATACACTGTTTTGACTTTGTAACTGTAAAGCTGAATACCCTTATGGGTATGGTAACATTTATATAATATTTAAATATTGATTGAAATGGCATTTTCAAAAGTCACCTTGCCTGCTTGCTAGACATCTCTTTCTATAACTTCCTGAATTCTTTGCATTGTTTGCAGCTTCTACAATGCCCATTCCTTTGGTTTGTTTTCAATTTCTAAAGATATATCCCATGATACCTTGCTGCCTGTAAACAATGTTTTCAGTACTTTCTCCGCCTCCTGAAACTCCTCCTCTAAGCATCTCTGTAGTTCAGAAGGTAGGCTTTGTAGATTCTCCCAGGATAATCGAGATAGTGGGCAGGGCAGGGGTGTGGCTGACTCCCACAAACATTGGTGTTCTGCACCAGATTGGGAGAAGGAGGTGAGATGACAGCCCCAGGAATCTTCAACTATAGCTATAGGGTGAGTGACTGAAGTTTTCTCTTCTGTCTTTAATGCTTTAATGCTTCAGCTCCCTAACCTGCACACAAACAGCAGGGAACTTCTCCCAGGGGTGTAACTTTATACTGCCCCTAGCAGATACTCTCACACTCACCACATACTGCCACCACCACATACTGCCTCCACTACACACTGCCCCCAGTACATACTGCCCCACCACATACTGCATCCACCGCATACTGTCCCCAGGACATACTGCCACCAGGACATGCTCCCTCCTAGTACATACTTCCCCCAATACTTACTGCCCCCAATACATACTGTCCCAGTACATACTGCCCCAGTATATACTGCCCCCACCACATTCTTCCCCCACTACATATTGCCCCAGTACATTGTTCCCACCACATGCTGCCCCAGTACATACTGTCCCAACTACATACTACCCCCACTACATGCTGCCCCAGTACATACTGCCCCCACCACATTCTTTCCCCACTACATACTGCCCCCCACATTCTTCCCCCACTACATACTGCCCCCACCACCACATTCTTCCCCCACTACATACTGCTCCCAGTATATACGCCCCCCACTACATACTGCCCCCAGTACATACTGTCCCCAATACATACTGCCTTCACCACATACTGTTCCCAGTCATACTGCCTCCACCACATACCTACCCCACCAGCAGAGCTAATGTTGGCAAGGAGGTGAGAAAGTATCCCTGGGGGGGGGATGCAAGTAGCTGGTCTTTCCTATGGCGCAAAATAGTCTAGTACCGGCCCTGGCTCCAATGCTTACATTTCAAATAAAAACTTACAGTATGTGATATACTGTATATTTAGTTGGCTTTAATAACAAATACACCTGTCCAATTCCCTTGCAGTAGGTTCATCCAGGGGTGGTCTATTAACGGCAAAACAAGGAGTAATGTAGATTATTTTAGAACTTTCCCCTCCACTTCCACTATTAGTCCCCTTTCACACATATATGTCTGTTTTGACGGACTCCGCTTGCTCAGCAGGGATCGATCCTTTGACCCCCGCTGAGCCAGGGGATGACAGGCCCATCTCTGCTCACTGTGCAGGGATGGACCTGTCAGATAAAACCTTCTGTATGCAGCAGTGCCCCCACCCCTCCTAAAACTTACCTGAGACCCATCCCGATTCAGCAATGTGCACAAAAGCCTCGGCTATCCCAGGTCTCTCCCTCCTCATTGGCTGAGGAAAGAGCAGGAGCTAGGCCAAGCCGCACTCCTTGTGTAAATGGACACATGGAGCAGGCGCTCTGGAGCCATTGCACAGAGCAGGTATGTATGACATGTTTGTTTTAAAAATATATATATATTATCACTTTAAGGCTGTATTTGGTGTTACTGAAAGGCTGGCAGCACGAGCGATACTGGCATCTTGGTTGTAGCTCTGAAATGTTTTTTTTTTTAAAGTAGCTTGACTTACAAACAGCAATGGTAGCCCAATCTGACTCATTTTCATATAAAATAAGTTTTAGCTGTGACACGTGCAAACAGCAAATATAAATAGACCAGTGTTTTGCTGAGGATGTTGTTATTGGTGCAAAACATCTTGTTGTTGGCCAATTTATATAAAACTCTCATTTAATAATTACTGACAGCAGTGTAAAAATTAGCAGTTTTAATGAGCAAGAGCAGAGCACAGACAAGTGTTTTACACTACTTGAGTACTATAAAACACTGATGCTATGGCTGCACAAAGCCCACCTTGTTTTATAATGAGGGACTAGCTTAAAGGCTAAGTTCACCTTTTTTTCTAAATTCCAGCTCCCCTATGTACAAATATAGCATTACTATACTTCTTTTGCAAAAATTAAACAGCTTTCCATTTATTCTACACACGCTAACCTCCTTGTCTTCATGGATGTTTCCATTATTTCTACTATTTGTGTAGATCTACCATCAACTCTGTAGTGCAAGGGCCTTTCTGATGGGATACAGAGTGAATAGATTGATAGGTGGGTACTCCTAATCCATAGTTCTGGTAAATCCAAACAAAATTGTACAGAAATTGTTCAATCAGATTGCATAGTGCATGGCCATTTTTATACAAGTACATAGGAGGGAGTGGATGGAAACACTCAGCTGTCAAGCCCCATTCACATCTCTGAGTAGTGCGACTCACATTCCCACATGCATTTTTTGGTTTGTTTTTGTGGGGGCGGAGCATTTTGGAGCATTTTCACTCATCACGCATAAGGCAGCCTGTCCACCTGAATGGGCTGCCCTACACACAGCAATCGCCCCAAAAAAGCTTCGGAACTTTTTTTTAAAGCGGGCTTGGTGTGTTTTTTACTGTGATTGTTGGTGCTGCACATTTCTGAGATGTAAGGAAACACTCACAGATAAGTTTGTTCCAAGCTTGTGCCGCGGCTTTCATTGTTGGAGGGAGGGAGGTAGGTAATTTCACTCCCAGCGGCATGCTCATCACCCAATCTTTTAAGTTCTTGTTGTGGAGGAGGGAGAATTCTATTTGCCCCCAAGTGGCATTGGGCTGAGGACGGAACCATTCCGGTAGTTGGGCAAGGATAGAAGCCAGATAGTAGTCTTCAAAGGCAATTGAGCCAACACCCCCCGCTAGTTTATTTTTTATTAGATTGGAGTGGGCGCATCTAGGTTTTTTCCCCTTCCAAAGGAGGGCGTTGAGGATTGATTGAAGCGACTTAAAGTATGATAAAGCGATCGGGATGGGCAGGGTTCTAAATTGTTAAAGTATCTGTGGGAGGCACATCATTTTGAAGGCTGCTAATCTGCCTGACCAGGAGAGTTCATGTTTTGCAATTTGTAGGGATTCAGTGTGTATTTTGTGGAGTAGAGGTAAGAAGTTAGAAGCAAATAGAATTTTCATAGATCTGGTTAAGTTGACACCTAAGTAGGAAATTTCTTTCTCGGCCCATTTGAAATCGTACTGCATTTGTAGCAAGTTTTTGGTGGTAGCATCTAAATTCATGTCAAGAATAAACAATTTAGTCGTGTTAACCTTATAGTAGGAGATCTCGCTAAACCAAGTGAGTAACTTTTGAACCTCTGCCAGAGAAGAAGCCGGGTTTGTGAGGATTAATATCACATCATTAGCGAATAGACTGATTTTGTGTGAGGTGTGACCGATTTGTAGGCCGGAAACAGAGGGAAGGGCTCTAACATGTGAAGCAATGGGTTCCATCAGCAGGTTAAAAATAAGGGGGCATAGGGGGCAACCCTGTCGAGTGCCATTGGAGATGTTGAAGGGGCGGCCTCCAATATTGTTTGATAGCATACTGCATTGATCTTGCCAACAATTTTGACCAAATTTCCTGTGCCTTTGTAGCTCACACATCCCTAAAACATCAGCGACCCATCTCCATGTTTCATAGTAGGAATGGTGTACCTTTCATCATAGGTCTTGTTGACTCCTCTCCAAATGTAGTGTTTATGGTTGTGGCCAAAAAGCTAAATTTCGCTCTCATCACGTCAAATGACTTTGTGCCAGAACATTTGAAGCTTGTCTCTGTGCTGTTTGGCGTATTGTAAGCAGGATACTTTGTGGCATTTGCGTAGTAGTGCGTATTAGTGCCTCCTTATTGTGCATCTTGAATAAGATTTCTTTGCATCCTGAATAATTTCCCTGGCAGTTGTGGCTGAAATTTTAGTTTGTCTACCTGACCGTGGTTTGGTTTCAACAGAACCCCTCATTTTGCACTTCTTGATTAGAGTTTGAACACTGTTGATTGGCATTCTCAATTCCTTGGATATCTTTTTGAATCCCTTTCCTGTTTTATACAGTTCAACCACCTTTTCCTGCAGATCCTTTGACAATTCGTTTGCTTTCCCCATGGCTCAGAATCCAGAAATGTCAGTGCAGCACTGGATTAAAGATGCAAGGGTCTGTCAGGAGTCCAGAAACTCATTACCTTTTATACAAACACACGAATTACAAGCAAACAGATCACAGGTGTGGGTGGTTACCTTTAATAGCCATTCAAACCCCTTTGTATCAACTTGTGTGCAGGCCAAAATCACCAGGGTATGTAAACTTTTGATCAGGGTCATTTGGGTAGTTTCTTTTGTGATTATGATTTAAAAAGAGTAAACACAGTTGATTGATAATAAATGGCTTTAGCCAAACACTAACCATAAGTGAAAGAAATGTTTTTGTGTTATCATTCATATGGCCAAGAAATCATAAATTCTGCCAGAGTAATATAAACTTAAGAGCACAATTGTACATTCTGATTGTACAATCTCCTTTAGATTTACCAAAGTTCTATAATAGAAGGAAATAGGAGGAAACAACTATATAGCCAGCCAATCAGGCAGGCCCTTGCACTACATAATTGATGGTAGACATAGGTGTTTGCAGCCTATTGCATTAGGGTGTGCACCCCAAAGCTCAAACACACACTACCGATCACTTACAATGTTCACAAAGGGAAGGGGCCAGTAAATTACATATTTACCGACCCCTTCCTCCACTCATCCTAAAACATTACTGCAGCAACAGCTGGCGGGAGAGGAGAGGAGGGAAGCCGGGGGCACTGTGGGGGGAAGGAGGGGGGAACCAGGACAGTAGGGGAAATCTGTGCTGCACAGGGTAATTAGGGTGTGCGTGGTCACACCTGGCACACCCTGTGCACACGCCTATGATGGTAGATCTAAAGGAGATTGTACAATCAGATATAGTGTATGGTGAACTTTACAGAACCCAGGGAACACTCCTCCTGTTTTTAATACTACAGCTCTATCCACAGACTGTTATCTGATCTCCCATTTCCTGCACACTGTAAAATGCCAAATGAACGATCTATGCAAGATTAAAGTTACAGTAGGAGAAAAAAATCTATGCCTGTGTATTTAGTGATTGCATTTAATTAAAAAAAATAGGCACTGGATGATGCAGGGTGTGTGCTAATGACACTCCTTCCTGTGTCATAGCCTATAGTGTGTCCAGGAAGTAAGGCATAAGTAATGGATATGTGTTTTGAAACATTCATAAAGACAATGAGGTAAGTGTGTGTAGAATAAATGGAAAGCTGTTTTTGCAACAGAAGTACATTAATGCTTTATTGGTACATAGGGGAGCTTGACTTTAGAAAAAAAAAAGTGAACAAAGGTGAACTTATCTTTTAGACAAAAGTCTCCTCTTTGCCTTTTTTAAACCTGCTGACCATAGCTTCAAGGTGATGCAGTGCATTCAGATGTAAAAAAAAAAAAAAAAAACAGTCTGCTGAATTTGCCCAAACATTTGTGGGGGGCTGTAAATTTTTCAAACAATAGGGTTGCACTGCAAATTTACAATTGCAGGGAATCTACAACTCATCCCTGATTATAAAATATGGACGGTTGGGACTTTAAATGAGATGCGATTAGCAATATGCGATTAAGTATACATATGGAAATGTAAAAAATTCTTACCATAAGGACCAGGCTCAAAAATACCAAACCAAAGAAGCACAAAACCAAATTAATCTGTCTAACTGTATGTGATTAAAACAGAGGTTCAGTTGCAGTCATTTGCAAATGTCTGGGAAGCTGCAGGCCACATCACGGCACTCTGTGTAACTGCAGTCCTAACTGTGATTTTTAAGGCCTCCAAAGGAGGAACCCAGGTGTGCTAATTAATAGACAGGGAGCAGAAGGCAACATAGAACCGCCCCTATCTATGGTTGGTCTGGCAAATGAGAGCACTGAAAAAACAAAATACAAAAAACAGGGGTGAAACCAAAACATGCCTACCAAGCCAAAATACCACCAAACTGGGTGCGGACCACATCAAACTGGGTCAGCTAGTCAAAAAACGACAATGCATAAATTAACTTGTTGGTGGCAGATCTGTGGAGGCAATGTGTGACACTCCTGAAATCGCATCTCCATCCCTGGTTAATGTTAAAAAATGAGGTTGGGACTTTATATGAGGCATGTGGTTTAAGTCACCACAGGCCTCCATCCCTGTAAGGATAAAATATGGACGGTTGGGACTTTAAATGAGATGCGATTAGCAATATGCGATTAAGTATACATATGGAAATGTAAAAAATTCTTACCATAAGGACCAGGCTCAAAAATACCAAACCAAAGAAGCACAAAACCAAATTAATCTGTCTAACTGTATGTGATTAAAACAGAGGTTCAGTTGCAGTCATTTGCAAATGTCTGGGAAGCTGCAGGCCACGTCACGGCACTCTGTGTAACTGCAGTCCTAACTGTGATTTTTAAGGCCTCCAAAGGAGGAACCCAGGTGTGCTAATTAATAGACAGGGAGCAGAAGGCAACATAGAACCGCCCCTATCTATGGTTGGTCTGGCAAATGAGAGCACTGAAAAAACAAAATACAAAAAACAGGGGTGAAACCAAAACATGCCTACCAAGCCAAAATACCACCAAACTGGGTGCGGACCACATCAAACTGGGTCAGCTAGTCAAAAAACGACAATGCATAAATTAACTTGTTGGTGGCAGATCTGTGGAGGCAATGTGTGACACTCCTGAAATCGCATCTCCATCCCTGGTTAATGTTAAAAAATGACAGATTAATTTGGTTTTGTGCTTCTTTGGTTTGGTATTTTTGAGCCTGGTCCTTATGGTAAGAATTTTTTACATTTCCATATGTATACTTAATCGCATATTGCTAATCGCATCTCATTTAAAGTCCCAACCGTCCATATTTTATCCTTACAGGGATGGAGGCCTGTGGTGACTTAAACCACATGCCTCATATAAAGTCCCAACCTCATTTTTTAACAACTCATCCCTGATTAGGAAAAATCACTGCAGCCATATAAGAAAATACCACTCACCCATTATGATATCTGTTTCTGTTTCAGCTGACAGACTGTCAGAATTTCAGTAACAAATTTGAAAACAATATGGTCAAAAAGCCAAAGCTGCCTTTAAGGAAAGGAATTGTAAATTGAAAAAAAAAGCACTTCCACTGATAAATTACCAGCAGTGAGATTTATACTGAATACATGCTTCATATGTTTCACTGTGTGCTTTGTTTAATAAAGCCCATCTTATTGTTAGGTATTTAATATAGAACTTCCACCTTCCACTGGTATTTTAGCAGAAATAAATCTTCACTATAGCATTTTGTAACATTACAGTATGTATATTACTGCACATAAGCACATTTGTTTGCAAAATGTTTATAGGCTAGCCAGCAAGAAAAAATATTGCAAAACTTCCATATAAGAAAAGAGCAAGGCTAAAACTATATTTATCAAACCGGCACAAGCTGGCAAGGAAATATTTTTTCTAAACACTAATTACATTGTTTTTTTTTTACATTCTAATTATATTATGATATATATGCTGGGTTTAAACTAGTAGAATACAATTGGTGTCCACAGCAGCTAATTTGGTCACTAAGCTCAATATTTGAAAAATGGCAATACACAGTAAATAAAACAAGTTATTTTAAATAAAGCTTTAACTTTTTACAATATGCAAGAAGCAGAAAAGGCAAACTTTAAAAGTCAAACTTTAACTTGAAATACCTTCCTGTGGATGTTGTGCTGAATGCACCAGGGCAACACACTGCATAATACTGAAGACTAGAGTTGAGCGGACACCTGGATGTTCGGGTTCGGACCCGAACCCGAACTTTAATAAAAAAGTTTGGGTTCGGGAACCCGAACCAGAACTTCGAACCCTATTGAAGTCAATGGGACACGGACTTGTAGTAAAAAAAAAAAAAAAATGCGCGGAGGTCCCCCCAAATTCAATAACCAGACCCTTTAGGTCTGGTATGGATATTAAGGGGAACCCCGCCGTCAATTTAAAAAAAAATGACGTAGGGTTCCCCCTAAATATCCACACCAGACCCCTTATCCGAGCACGTTGACCTGGCCGGCCGCAGAAAAGAGGGGGGGACAGAGTGCGCCCCCCCTCTCCTGAAGCGCACCAGGCCACATGCCCTCAACATTGGGAGGGTGCTTTGGGGTGCCCCCCAAAGCACCTTGTCCCCATGTTGATGGGGACAAGGGTCTCATCCCCACAACCCTTGCCCGGTGGTTGTGGGGGTATGCGGGCAGGGGACTTATCAGAATCTGGAAGACCCCTTTAACAAAGGGGACCCCCAGATCCTGCCCCCCCTG
The DNA here is from genome assembly GCF_905171775.1 of Rana temporaria. Taxonomy (NCBI): domain Eukaryota; kingdom Metazoa; phylum Chordata; class Amphibia; order Anura; family Ranidae; genus Rana; species Rana temporaria. Next base: position 321,710,949 of record NC_053490.1, read on the forward strand.
TGTGAAATGGTAATGGGGTACACTGTACCCCTACCATTTCACGAAGGAAGTGTAAATAGTAGTTTTCAGAAAAAAAACACACACACCGTAGAACAAATTACTTTATTAATTAAACCAAATAAAAATCCAGCGGTAAAAATAGACGATCGATGCTGCTCGCTGCTCCATCGTTGTCTCTATCCAGCGTCGGGTGATCTCTCCAGCGACGGGTGATGTCTCCAGCGACGGGTGATGTCTCCAGCGATTGGTCCAGCGATGAGAACATCCATCCATTCAGAGCACAGCTCAGCGAATGACGCGCCGATGCTTTGACGTTTCTTTTATAGGGGAGGCGGGCCATGCGTCACGTGACCCCGTCCCCCTCTGACGCAAGGGCTGTCCCAGTGACGTAGCAGAGTGTGCGTCAGAGGGGGACGGGGTCACGTGACGCGTAGCCCGCCTCCCCTATAAAAAAAACGTCAAAGCATCGGCGCGTCATTCGCTGAGCTGTGCTGACCAATCGCTGGAGACATCACCCATCGCTGGAGACATCACCCGTCGCTGGAGAGATCACCCGACGCTGGATAGAGACAACGATGGAGCAGCGAGCAGCATCGATCGTCTATTTTCACCGCTGGATTTTTATTTGGTTTAATTAATAAAGTAATTTGTTCTACGGTGTGTGTGTTTTTTTTCTGAAAACTACTATTTACACTTCCTTCGTGAAATGGTAGGGGTACAGTGTACCCCATTACCATTTCACACAGGGGGGGGCAGGATCTGCTCGGATAAGGGGTCTGGTGGGGAAAAAAAAATTTTCCCGAACTCCGGACCCGGACCCGAACTTTCAGCAATTATTCGGGTTCGGGTCCGGGTTTGGGAAAAACCCAAAGTCTGTACCGAACCCAAAGTTTACAGTTCGGGTTCGCTCAACTCTACTGAAGACAGACTTATTATACATACCAATACATTTTCCAATGACACATAGGGGTTGAATTATTAAAGGCAAATAGACTGTGTACTCTGCAAATGCAGTTGCTCAGGATCTTAGTAAGGGAAATCTCTGTTGACAGCCATCACCCAATAATGTGCAAGCAGAAGCACAGTTTTTTTTATTTTCCTTACATGTGATTGTGTATTCTTTGTAAAGTGAAGTTTTACCTAATTTACTACATTTTGACGCAACTGCACTTGCAAAGTGCATAGTCTATCTGTTATTTTAGTAAATAAACCTCATAGCCTGGTCTCTGATCAGTCAGAATTATGTCAGAATGTCAGAGCCATTGGGGTTAAAAGAATATATATATATATATATATATATATATATATATATATATATATATATATATATATATATATATATATATATATGTATATATACAGTTTGGGGTAGATTCAGAGAGACGATACAACGGCGTATCTCCAGATACGCCGTCGTATCTCTGAGTGTGCGGGGTCGTATCTATGGGCCTGATTCATAGAATCAGTTACACATAGATTTCCCTAAGATCCGACCGGCATAAGTGTCTTAGGCTGCATATTTACGCTGGCCACTAGGTGGCGTTTCCGTATATTTACGCAATGAATATGCTAATTAGGTAGATACACCGATTCAGAAACGTACGTCCATCCGGCGCATTTTTTTACGTCAAATACGCGAGGTCACAGTTAATATACATAAAACACGCCCACATCATCCACATTTGAATTAGGTGGGCTTACGCCAACACAGATACGTTACGCCGCCGTAACTAAGGGTGCAAGTTGTTTCTGAATACAGAACTTGCGCCCTAAATTATGGCGGCGTAACGTATCTGAGATACGTTACGCCGGGCGGATAGATAGACCATTCTATCTGAATCCAGCCCTATATATATATATATATATATATATATATATATATATATATATATATATATATATATATATATATATATATATAGCCTGTATATTGTATATTTTTCATATGAACATGAGGAAAGACATTTTCTCTCTAAAAGTTGAATCAGAGTTCATGAATAGACATTGTTACAAGAACTTCCACAAGGAGTCTGTCTGTACCATCTCCCCAGGTTATAATTCAAAGATTTGAACACTTAGTAAAATAAACAAGATAAGAAAATGGTAAGAAGCTCTTGTTTCACATGAGCTCACAGTAGTGTTCTTTGCATGATTGAAACCAGAGGTCTTATTCTCAATTTAAGCTATCGTATTATGTATTTTAAATAATATGTTTAATAATGTTAAATAATTTTTCTTTCATATATCTTAACAATGTATTCGTTATTCATAAAAACCTGTTAAATACAAATATAAATTATGATGATAAAAGTTGCAAACATGGGGCCAGATTCAGGTAGGAGTTACGATGGCGTATCTCCAGATACGCTGTCGTATCTCTGAGTGTGCAGCGTCGTATCTATGCGCCTGATTCTTAGAATCAGTTTCGCATAGATTTGACTAAGATCCGACCGGCGTAAGTCTCTTACGCCGTCGTATCTTAGGCTGCATATTTACGCTGGCCGCTAGGTGGCGCTTCCGTCGATTTACGCGAGGAATATGCAAATTAGGTAGATACGCCGATTCAGAAACGTACGTCCGCCCGGCGCATTTTTTTACGTTGTTTAAGGTTAGGCCTTTTCCGGCATAAAGTTACCCCTGCTATATGAGGCGTATCCTATGTTAAGTATGGACGTCGTTCCAGCGCCGAATTTTTAAATTTTTACGTTGTTTGCGTAAGTCGTCTGTGAATGGGGCTGTGCGTAATTTACATTCACGTCGAAAGCATTGGCTTTTTGCGGGTTAATTTGGAGCATGCGCACCGGGTTACTTTCACGGACGGCGCATGCGCCGTTAGTCAAAAACGTCATTTACGTGGGGTCATGTTTTATTTGCATAAAACACGCCCACCTCTTCACAATTTGAATTAGGCGCACTTACGCCAACAGATTTACGCTACGCCGCTGTAAATTAGGGCGCAGGTTCTTGGTGAATACAGAACCTGCCTCACTAAGTTACGGTGGCGTAGTGTATCGGAGATATGCTACGCCCGCATAAAAATAAGCCAATCTACCTGAATCTACCCCATGGTATCCTATTAATGAAAATATTCATGAATAACCATCGGCTTATCGTTAGAATAATTACTTTATTTTCATGGCATTTTACAGCCCCAGCTAATTGTGTTGGTATATCTTATCACATACATATATTATAAGTTAGCACCAGAATGTCTGGAGGAAATTGACACATGTTTGACAGTTTTTGACAATTAATGGTGTCTTACTAAGCTGAGGGCAGAAGGTCATGAAAATAACATTAAGAAAAGTAATTTCTTATACAACACTGCCCCTAGAGGTGAAAATAGTAATTATTTAAGATGGCCACATACTTGGTTGTCATGGCAACATACAAAAACATATCGTCATATTACATCATCAATTACATAGTAATGACGCACACACCCACTCTTTGAGGGAGATAAAAAGGAGTTACAGAGAGCAGAGAGGGATCTCTCTAGAGGCTAAAAAAATCTCTATGTCCCGCTATCTCTCGGGCAGGAAGGATGCTATGAGGATTCTGGAATGCAAGGAGATCTTGAAAGGCGGAGAGATGTAGGAGGTTGAAACTACCTAACTTGAAGCTTCTCAAAATGACAGAATTCTTAAGTGCTGGTAAAGTATTATTCTGTTTATTTTACCTTTTTAGGTCATTGAAGTTTGGTTGAGCATATGCTTGACTAATCCAATCCATTGTTAGTTTAGTTTTGGAGTGAAGTGAATTCTAACTGCAGTATAAATTTGTTTTGCTTCTAAAACAAGGGAGATACATATATTGTTATATCTCATAAAACTGACTTCAAAGTCTTATGCCGCGTACACACGATCGGTCAAACCGATGAGAATGGTCTGATGTACAGTTTTCATCGGACCAAACCGATTGTGTGGGGGCCCCATTGGTTATTTATCCATAGGCTAAAAAAAAAGCCAACTTGTTTTAAATTTAACCGATGGATTCCTAACCGATAGAAAAAAAAAACGATCGTTAGTAGGCAGGACCATCGGTTAAAAATCCATGCATGCTCAGAATCAAGTCGACGCATGCTTGGAAGCATTGAACTTTGTTTTTTTCAGCACGTCGTTGTGTTTTACGTCACCACGTTCTGACACAATCGTTTTTTTAGTCAGCTTAATCGATTAACCGATGAAAACGGTCCATCAGACCGCTCTCATCGGATGGACCGATCGTGTGTACGCGGCATAAGAATTGGATTAGTTATAGTATGTGTTAAACCATAAATCAATTCCAAATTTAACATTAGGGCCCTTTTACATGGGGCTTTCCGCGGGCTGGCTCCACTTTTCTCAGTGGGCGTCGATCCCCACTGAGCAGGCATATGACAGGTCTGTCTCTGCACATCCATGACATCCATGGATCCATAGAGCTGCACGAAGCACCCGTTCAGGTCCACCTAAAAAACTGACAGGCGGACCTAAACGGTCCACCCGTGTGAAAGAGCCCCAAGTCTTGATCAAATTATCAAGCTGACATTTTGTCTGTGCATGTTTAAAGTTTAAGTTAGAAGATCTGTTTGTTTTGAGAAGGAAGCACCATGATTAAAGTAAACATCAATTGTTTACATAAGTCCGTGGAGTCACAGAAGCTATTCACTAGATACCAAGTCTAAATTTAACAAGTATTGTTCAAGAATTTAAATGCTTGCAATTTGTTATAAGAATTTGTGTAGAAATGTGAATATTTAGCCGGATTCAGGTAGACTTACGACGGTGTATCAGTAGATACGCCGTCGTAAGTCCGAATGAGCGTCGTCGTATATTTAAGCGTATTCTGGAAACCAGATACGCTTAAATTTGGCCAAGATATGACCGACGTAAGTCTCCTTCGCCGTCGTATCTTATGTGCATATTTACGCTGGCCGCTAGGGGCGTGTACGTGGATTTACACATCGAATATGTAAATGAGCAAGATACGCCGATTCACAAACGTATGTATGCCCGTCGCAGTAAGATACGCCGTTTACGTAAGACATACGCCGGCGTAATGATAAACCACCAAAAAGATGGCGCAGCCCATGCAAGGTATGGACGATGGAACAGCAGTCGTATTTTACGTTGTTTGCGTAAGCGTACGTGAATGGGGCTGGGCGTAGGTTACGTTCACGTCGAAAGCATTGAGTATTTATGACGCGCATGCCCTGTATGAACGGCCTTCATTTACATGGGGTCACGGTTAATTTAAATGTAGCCCGCCCACTACATGCCTACTTTGAATTAGGCGGGGTTACGCCAGCCCATTTGCGCTACGCCAACATAACTTACGGAGCAAGTGCTTCATGAATACTGTACTTGCCTCTCTATTTTACGTCAGCGTAGTGCAAATGAGCTGTGCTACGCCGGCTTAAACATACGTCAAACTACGTGAATCTGGCTAATTATCTATATCATAATTTTTCTTTGATATTTAGAAATATATCCATTTATTTGTATCACAAAATATACCTGATATTAATTTGCACTGAATTTTTAGTTAATAAATATATATTTTTAAGCATATTATTTGTGTCACTTGTCTTCATAATAGCACGGAAAAACGTTGATATTTATGGAAAAGGGTAAATCTCCCGAAACCAAGATTTGCATAATTTCTTAAATACAATACTTTGATTAACCACTTAAGGACCGCCTCCTGCACATATATGTCGGCAGAATGGCACGGCTGGGCACATCCACGTACAGGTACGTCCTATAGTAGTACCCAGCCGTGGGTCGCGGGCGCATGTGTTTGCTGTGAAAATGACAATGGTCCCAAAAATGTGTCCGCCATAATGTCGCATTCACGAAAAAAATCCATGATCGCCGGAATTAGTAGTAAAAACATTTTTTTTTATAAAAATGCAATAAAACTATCCCCTATTTTGTAAACGCTATAAATTTTGCGCAAACCAACCGATAAACACTTATTGCGATTTTTTTTTACCAAAAATAGGTAGAAAAATACGTATCGGCCTAAACTGAGGAAAAAAATATAATTTTATATATTTTTGGGGGATATTTATTATAGCAAAAAGTAAAAAATATAGCATTTTTTTTCAAAATTGTAGCTCTATTTTTGTTTATAGCGCAAAAAATAAAAACCACAGAGGTGATAAAATACCACCAAAAGAAATCTCTATTTGTGGGAAAAAAGGATGCCAATTTTGTTTGGGAGCCACGTCGCACGACCGCGCAATTGTCAGTTAAAGCGACGCAGTGCCGAATCGCAAAAAGGGGCCTGGTCTTTTACCTGCATTTTGGTCCGGGTCTTAAGTGGTTAAAGTAAGGTGTGCCAACTTGTGGCCAGGTGACATGCCAGGTGATGTGAACTAGTGACGTGGCAGGTGACATGGCCAGGTAACTTGGCTAGGTGACATGGCAAGTGGACAATCTGCAATGTGTGGCAGGTGACGTATCAAGTGGACAATCCACAACTTGTGGCAGGTGACGTGGCCAGATGACATTGCCAGGTGATGTGGCCAGTGGACAATCCACAACTTGTGGCCAGGTGAAGTGGCCAGGTGACGTGGCAAGTGAACAATCCACAACTATTGGCCAGGTGACGTGGCCAGGTGACGTGGCTAGGTGATGTGGCCAGGTGACGTGGCCAGTGGACAATCCACAACTTGTGGGAGGTGACATGGCCAGGTGACATAGTAGGTGACGTGGCCAGGTAATGTGGCAAGTGGACAATCCACAACTTGTGGCAGGTGACATGGCCAGGTGACGTGGCAGGTGATGTGGCCAGGTGACATGGCCTGGTGAAGTGGCAAGTGGACAATCTACAACTTGTGGCAGGTGACGTGGCAAGTGATGTGCCAGGTGATGTGGCAAGTGAACAATCCACAACTTGTGGCAGGTGACGTGCCAGGTGATGTGAACAGGTGATGTGGCAGGTGACGTGGCCAGGTGACATGGCCAGGTGATGTGGCAAGGGGACAATCCGCAACTTGTGGCAGGTGATGTGGCAAGTGGACAATCCACAACTTGTGGCAGGTGACGTGGCCAGGTAATTTGGCAAGTGAATAATCCACAACTTGTGGCAGGTGACGTGGCCAGGTGACATGGCCAGGTAACTTGGCAAGTGGACAATCCACAACTTGTGACAGGTGTCGTGGTCCAGTGACGTGGCAAGTGGACAATCCACAATTTGTGGCAGGTGATGTGGCAGGTGACGTGGCCAGGTGATGTGGCAAGTGGACAATCCACAACTTGTGGCAGGTCACGTGGCCAGGTCACGTGGCCAGGTGACATGGCAGGTGACGTGACCAGGTGGCGTGGCCAGTGGACAATCCACAACTTGTGGCAGGTGACGTGGCCAGTTGACATGGCAGGTGATGTGGCCAGTGGACAATCCACAACTTGTGGCAGGTGATGTGGCAGGTGACGTGGCCAGGTGATGTGGCAAGTGGACAATCCACAACTTGTGGCAGGTCACGTGGCCAGGTCACGTGGCCAGGTGACATGGCAGGTGACGTGACCAGGTGGCGTGGCCAGTGGACAATCCACAACTTGTGGCAGGTGACGTGGCCAGGTGATTTGGCAAGTGGATAATCCACTTGTGGCAGGTGACGTGGCAAGTGGACAATCCACAACTTGTGGCAGGTGTCGTGGTCAGGTTGACGTGGCAAGTGGACAATCCACAACTTGTGGCAGGTGACGTGGCCAGTTGACGTGGCAGGTGACGTGGCCAGTGGACAATCCACAACTTGTGGCAGGTGACATAGCCAGTTGACGTGGCAGGTGACGTGGCCAGTGGACAATACATAACTTGTGGCAGGTGACGTGGCCAGGTGACGTGGCAGGTGACATGGCCAGGTGATGTGGCAAGTGACGTGGCCAGGTGACGTGGCAGATGATGTGGCCAGGTGACATGGCAAATGGACAATCCACAACTTGTGGCAGGTGGCATGGCCAGGTGATGTGGCAGATGACGTGGCAAGTGGACAATTCACAACTTGTGGCAGGTGACATGGCAAGTGGACAATCTGCAGCTTGTGGCAGGTGATGTGGCAAGTGACACGCTAAATACACGTACACTGCTGCTCTCTCAGCTGCTACTCACTCTGGTCTCACAAAATGGCTGAAATGGTTAAATAATATTTTTTTTTAGCTTAGGGAGGGTCTTATGATGTTTCTTAACGAAACGCTTATAAACGCAAACGCGGTAAAATGCTGCAAAATTTGCGGCAAAATGGGCGTTTTAAACGCCGTTTTTTGCGTTTGAAAATGTGTGTTTAGATGAGTTTGCATCTGTGTCTCGTGTGCATGGGGCCTAACACAAATTTTAATTTGTAACATCAGCAGTGGGAACTTGGTAGTCGCTGATGCAGAACTGGCTCACTTTCTCAAAGATCAGCTTGTCTACTCTCTGCAAACAGGCGGACTAACAAAGCCCCAACAGTGCTAAGGCATCAATCATGGGTGATTTCCTACAGACACTGGATTCCATTCACAAGAATCAGAGGATGAATTCTTACAGCTGGAATCATGTGTGTAGGTAAAAGGTGTATACAAATAGCAGCAGCCCCTCTGCCTGTACAAATTAATGACAGGCTGAGAGCAGCCGTTGCTGTTCACATTTAGCCGCAGACCAAGTGGTTACCTATGGTTAGGAGTGGATGTCTGTGTCTGTAAGCAGTCAGATGTCTCAACAATGTACCTTTCTCTTACTTACCACCTACATTACGTATATCTCGCACCCAGGTATAGTTGAAGACTTCATCGTCCCCCCCCCCTTCTTTTTCAATGGAGACAATGTGCCAGTAAGCTGCAGCCGCAGGAACATCACTAGTAAATGGTTCTCCAATTCAAAAACCTCTCTTTTTTAACATTAAAATAAAAAATACATGAATAAAAAAAATAACAAAAAAATAAATACCCCCTACGGAGAATGAGGATGGGCTTACACGCTACTCTCCTTAGCTCACAAATTGCAATTCACTTCACAAAATCAGAGGGAATATACAACAGTAATGAATATAGCAGTGTATATACCACACTATATAGCTCTGTGGTAGCAAACTGCATTGTAAACCTCTCTCTCCCTGCAATACTCTCAGCTGTCTCCCTCTACCACCAAACTCCACCTCACTGACAAATAGCTGCTGTGGAAGGTTATTCAATGAAGGCTTTTTCCAAAGTATTGTGGGACCTTTTGTTGGGCAATTCCCAACAAACATCCCAAAAGTTTAGATTTAGTCAGTTCTGTTCAGCTGAACACTGAGGCAGTTTAGACCCCTTTCACAGTTTTTAGGCGTTTTAGCCATAGAAATAGCACCTGTAAATGCCTGAAAACTGCCTCCTATTAATTTCAGTGTGACTTTTCACACTGGGGCGGTGCGCTTGCGGGTTGTTAGGAAAAGCCCTTCAAGCAGCATCTTTGGGGTGGTTTGGGAGCGCTGTATATAGTGTTCCCAAAATGCCCTGTCAATTGAAATTAATGGGCAGTGCTTCCAAAGCACCCGAAAAGCGATTCGGAAGCGCCGCAACATGATCGATTGTAACCCCTTCTTTGGAGTTCGAAGCGCCCCGCTAGTGGCCAAAAAGCGCTACTTTAGTGCTAACGCAGCCCCGGCCCCAGTGTGAAAGGGGTTTTAGTGAGCCTTTAATTGAGTTTCATTTTTATCATAGGATCTGCTCTGCTGTAAACATTAGCTATTACACATAGTGAAAAGACCGTGCAATATGAAAACAGGGATCTTTTAAGAGATGTTTTATTTTTACTACTGCATTTTCTTTTTCATAAAATAAAGTGTTTCCATTTCAATGTATATAATCGCCACCATAGCAGAATAGGACTTTGGTAGTACAAGAAATGAGATAACAGCTCCTTTATATTTAGTAGTTCCTCGCATGTCCAGACATTACCAGCATTTTCTCTCTTAAGCTAGGATTCTCTTGTTGCTATTGTGTTGGGATTAAAGGACATTGCGGGTAAATATGCCATAAAATCAACACAGCAGACCTGCCAATTTTTTATTGACACTGCAATATTTCATTGTTTATTCAGAGCAGACATGGAATTTCAAAGTGGTTGATTGATTGGCACACAACCCACTGTCTTTTTAACCCTGAAAGTCATGATCACTTAGTGCATCCAACATGACTGTCACTTTTCTTATTTGATAGACAAATTCTTATTTTATAAAGGTTAATCACAGGTATAAATACAGGGAAAAGCGTAATATTTGCATTTTAAACACTTTAAGCTTTGAATGTTTGGAAAAAGAAACAATTATACAGACTTTTTAAATGGTGTGATTAACCTATTGTTGGCAAGTGCTTAAAGTGGAGGTTCACCCGGAAATGACAATTTTTAACATTAGATTGAGGCTCATTTTGTCTAGGGGAATCGGGTGTTTTTTTCAAAATCGAAGCAGTACTTACCGTTTTAGAGATAGATCTTCTCCGCCGCTTCCGGGTATGGGCTGCGGGACTGGGCATTCCTATTTGATTGACAGGCTTCCGACGTTCGCATACATCGCGTCATGATTTTCCGAAAGTAGCCGAACGTTGGTGCACAGGCGCCGTATAGAGCCGCATCGACGTTCGGCTTCTTTCAGCTACTCGTGTCGCGATGTATGCAACCGTCGGAAGCCTGTCGGAAGCCTGTCAATCAAATAGGAACGCCCACTCCCGAAGACCATACCCGGAAGTGGCGGAGAAGATCTATCTCTAAAACGGTAAGTACTGCTTAAAATGAGCCTCATTCTAATGTTAAAAATTGTTTTTCGGGTGAACTCCTGCTTTAATATGTAGAACATTAATGGAAAAAAAATGTTGCATGTTTTATTGTTGTTCATATTCCACTAACATATTTAATAGTGTATAGATTTACCACGATTCAGTCTCCAAGAACAAAGTTTAGAAGTCACCTAAGGCATTCTGGGCTCCATGATCAAATGTCAGATGAAAAGAAGGTACTTTTGTTTTCCACACAGACCAGTCATATTCCAGCTGTTACCTTTCTAGTGCAGGTTTAACATTAAACTGTAACTCCACTTTTGTTGAGAAAAAAACATTCCCCTCTGGGTGATCTATTTACATTGCAAGGATTATAACACATTTTGTTGCAGATTCCCACCTTTTGTCATTCTGAAGAAATCCCTGTGTGTTTCTCTGTGCCTCTGTTCTGAGTAGGTCTAATGGGAGTGGTTTCATAATTAACTGTCAGGTGTGGAGCTACTGGGCACTAATGAGGAAATTTTCTGGGCCTGCATCCCTTTACATGTGTTCCTATTAAAAGTGTCTCTCAAAAAATGACATTTTTGTTGCAAGGGATGCCTGAAATCTGACTTGTATCTTAGGCAGACTTCTGGCAAAGTTGGTGATTTCCTGCTTGACCACGCAAGCAGGAAATTATGTTTCTTGGGAGTGGTCAGTACACACTCTGGGCCAGATCCATGTAGCGTATCGTAATTTTTGGCAGGCGTAGCGTATCGTAATAACGCTACGCCGCCTCAACTTTGAGAGGCAAGTGCTGTATTCACAAAGCACTTGCCTCTAAAGTTACGGCGGCGTAGCGTAAATCTGCTGGCGTATGGGCGCGGAATTCAAATGTTAAAGATGTGGGCGTGTTTTATGTTAATTCTACTTGACCCAACGTAAATGACGTTTTTTTCTGAAAGGCGCATGTGCCGTCCATGGGGGTATCCCAGTGCGCATGCTCGAAATTAACCCGCAACAAGCCAATGCTTACGACGTGAACGTCATTCTACGCAAAGCCCTATTCGCGAACGACTTCCGCAAACAACGTAAAATTTAAAAAATGTGACGCGGGAACGACGTCCATATTTAACATTGAGTACGCCTCATATAGCAGGGGTAACTTTACGCCGAAAAAAGCCTTACGGAAACGACGTAAAAAAATGCGCCGGCCGGACGTACGTTTGTGGATTCGCGTACCTAGCTAATTTGCATACTCGACGCTGGATTCGACGGAAGCGCCACCTAGCGGCCAGCGTAAATATGCACCTTAGATCCGACGGCGTACTAAGACGTACGCCAGTCGGATCTAGCCCAGCTTCAGGCGTATCTTGTTTTGTGGATACAAAACAAAGATACGCCGGAGCAAAATAGAAGTTACGCGGCATATCAATAGATACGCCGTCGTAACTTCTTCGTGGATCTGCCCCAAAGTGTACAGAAAACTCCAGGTTGCCATATTGCAATGTATTCTCAGAAAATTACATTGGCTGTAGATTAAAAAATTAATAATATTTAATTACAAAATGATTAGTGTTGCAATCATATGCGCTATATTTTTTCTTTATTTGCTATTTTTTCCCCACAAAAGTGGAGTTACCCTTTAAATTATTTGTTACAATATTTATATATGACTCTAGAAATGGAAACTTGTATTGTAAAAGTAGAAGCCAAATTAAAAACGGATAATAGAGAATGGCAAATATTAAAAAAGCAAGTTATGACATTACAGGACAGAGCAATTGATATAGAAAGCCTTTTGAGAAGAAATAATATTTGGATTGTGGGTCTGCCAGAACGGGTGGAGGGAGATTATCCCATTGATTTTTCAGAGAAATTACTGACGGATATACTGGGCCTCATAAGCAGGTCTCCAACGTTTGTAAAAGAGAGATCACATAGGATCTCCTTTCGCTCTACAAAACCAGGGGCACCCCCTACCCTTTACTGATCAGTTTACTCAATTATAGGGATTGAGTTTGAATTCTATCAGATCCAGAAAAAAGAGCCTACTCTTACTTTTCTCCCTCCTATAAAATTATATCTAGAATAGATCTAGCATTTGCAGATCCTGCAATGTTAGCATATATTGCAGAAGCTACATTGCTACCAAGTAGGGATGAGCCAAACACCCCCACCTCTCCATTCGGTTCACACCAGAACCTGCGCACAGACCAAAAGTTTGTGTGAACTTTAGACCCCCGTTAAAGAATGAACGTTTGAAATCTAAAGTGCTAATTTTAAAGGCTAATATGCAAGTTATTGTCCTAAAAAGTGTTTGGGGACCAGGGTCCTGCCCCAGGGGACATGTATCAATGAAAAAAAAACGTTTTACAAACGGCAGTTTTTTCAGGAGCAGTGATTTTAATAATGCTTAAAGTGAAACAATAAAAGTGAAATATTCCTTTAAATTTCGTACCTAGGGGGTGTGTAAAGTATGAGCTTGATTCACGTAGCTCAGCGTATAGTTTGGACGTAAAATAGGGCGCCCAGACCATTATTCACAAAGATCTGGCGCCGTACGTTGTGCCGGCGTAGGGTAAATAGGCAGGCGTAAGCCCGCCTAATTCAAATGTGGAAGCTAGTGGGCGTGTTGTATACAAAGTAGACGTGACCCCATGTAGATTTTTTCACTAACGATCCGTGCATTCGCGCGTATGCTCAGAGTCACGTCGCATATACTCCCTAAGATACGTTGGCTCAATGCTTTCGACGTGAACGTAACCTACGCACATCCCCATTCACGTACCACTTACGTAAACAACGCAAAATTTGGCGGCTGTTCCGACGTCCATACTTTAACATTGGCTGCGCCTCATATAGCAGGGGTAACGTTACGCCAGACGTAAGCATACGTAAACGGAGTAGCAGGCGCAAGTACGTTTGTGAATCGGGGTATCTAGGTCATTAACATATTCTACGCGTAAATCTACGGAAGCGCCCCTAGCGGCCAGTGTAAATATGCACCCTAGATACGACGGCGTACTAACACTTACGTCGGTCGGAGGAAGCTAGAATTCAGGCGTATCTAACTACCAGAATGGCACGCATAGATACGACGGCGCATCTTTCTACTTACGCGGCATATCTATAGATACGCAGACGTAAGAGCTACGTGAATCTAGCTCAATGTCTGTGAAGTAGCGCTTGTTTCCCATGCTTAGAGCTGTCCCTGCACAAAGTGTGATTTCTGAAGGAAAAAAAGTCATTTTAAATCACTCACGGCTATAATGGATTATCGCTCCCGGCAATAAAGAGAAAAGTCATTGATAAAAATAAAAATTAAAAATGTGTGGGGGTCCCCCCAAATTCAATTACCAGGCCCTTCAGGTCTGGTATGGATATTAAGGGGAACTCCACCCCAAATAAAAAAAAAATGACATGGGGTTCTTCCCAAATATCCATACCAGACCCTTCAGGTGTGGTATGGATTTTAAGGGAAACTTCACCCCAATTTTTTTTTTAAAATGGCGTTCCCCCCAAAAATCAATACCAAACCCTTTATCCGAGCACGCAACCTGGCAGGCCGCAGGAAAAGAGGGGGGACGAGAGAGCGCCCCCCCCTGAACCATACCAGGCCACATGCCCTCAAAGCACCATGTCCCCATGTTGATGAGGACAAGGGCCTTATCCCCACAGCCCTTGCCCGGTGGTTGTGGGGGTCTGCGGGCGGGGGGCTTATCAGAATCTGGAAGACCCCTTTAACAACGGGGACCCCCAAATCCAGGCCCCCCTATGTGAATTGGTAATGGGGTACATTGTACCCCTACCATTTCACAAAGAAAGTGTAACAAATTGTAAAAAAAAACACAGACACCGTTGGAAAAGTACTTTATTAAAAAAAATAAAAAAAAAGATTCCAGCGGTGGTAATACACTCTCGGTCGCCGCTCCAATGCTGTTGGTATCCTGCGATGGGTGATCTCCTCTCCGGGGTCCAGCAATGAGAAGATCTCCTCTTCATCTAGGTCCAGGATCCAATGATGAGATGTCCGCAGCGCAGCGCATCCTATCTCCACCGGAGACACCCCGGAAATGATTTGGCGGGAGCCAGTGACATCTCTTATGTAGCTGAGGGTGGGGCCACCCATCACGTGACCCTGTCCCCCTCTGACACGAGGGGAAACCCTGGCTTACCCAGTGACATGACGGGTGACCCTGCCCCCCTCGGGTGCAACAGAAACCTGCAATACATCGGAGGGGGGCAGAGTCACCCGCACGTCTCAGGGAAAGCCTAGGTTTCCCCTTGCGTCAGAGGGGCATGGGGTCACATGACGGGTGGCTCCGCCCTCAGCTACATAAGAGATGTCACTGGTTCCGGCCGCATCATTCCCGGGTTGTCTCCGGTGAAGACAGGATGAGGAGATGTTCTCATCGCTGGACCCCAGAGAGGAGATCACCCATCGCAGGATACTGACAGCGTTGGAGCGGAGACCGAGAGTGGATTACCTTTTTTTTATTTATATTTTTTTAATAAAGGACTTTCCCAACAGTGTCTGTGTTTTTTTTACAATTTGTTACACTTTCTTTGTGAAATGGTAGGGGTACAATGTACCCCATTACCAATTCACATGGTGGGGGTCGGGATCTGGGGGTCCCCTTTGTTAAAGGGGCCTTCCAGATTCCGATAAGACCCCCGCCCTCAGACCCCCACAACCACCGGGCAAGACCCCCAAAGCATCCTCCCCATGTTGAGGGCATGTGGCCTGGTACAGTTCAGAAGGGGGGGGTGCTCTCTCGCCCCCCCCTATTGCCAGGTTGCGTGCTCGGATAAAGGGTCTGGTATGGATTTTTGGAGGGAACTCCACGCCATTTTTTTTATTTGGGGTGGAGTTCCCCTTAAAATCCATACCAGACCTGAAGGGTCTGGTATGGATATTTGGGGGGAACCCCACGTCATTTAAAAAAAAATTGGGGTGGAGTTCCCCATAATATTCATACCAGACCTAAAGGGCCTGGTAATTGAATATGGGGGGACCCCCACGCATTTTTTTTTTTATCATTGACTTTCAATGCCTTTTCTATGTATTGCTGTGAGCCGACAATTCATTATAGCCGCGATTGGTTTTAAATGACTTTTTTTCCTTCAGAAATGACAGTTTGTGCAGGGACAGTTCTAAGCACGGGAAACAAGCACTGCTTTACAGGCATACTTTACACACCCCCTAGGTATGAAATTTAAAGGAATATTTCTCTTTTATTGTTTCACTTTAAGCATTATTAAAATCACTACTCCCAAAAAAACTGCAGTTTTTAAACTTTTTTTGCATTGATACATGTCCTTTGGGGCAGTACCCAGGTCCCCAACCATTTTTTATGACAATAACTTGCATATAAGCCTTTAAAATTAGCACTTAGATTAGATTAGATTTCTCCCATAGATTTTACAGGGTGTTTCGCGGCTTTTTGAATTTGCCGCGAACAGCCCAAATTGTTCGCTGTTCGCTGAACAGACAATGTTCGAGTCGAACATGAGTTCAACTCGAACTCGAAGCTCATCCTCACTACCAAGTGATCTTTTAGATCATTCTCCTTTATGCTTCTCAAAACGTATCCCTACTCCGAGAAATGCATCACTGTAGAGTTTAACTCCGCAGTGGGTGTTATACCCGGAAATAGCGGAAAAAATGATATCCATAACAATGGAATATTTGGAGAACAATGCTGGACCGTCCTCGGTTGTCATTGTCTCGGATGCATTTAAAGCATATCTGCAAGGGCAATACATCTCAAATATTGCAGCAGTTAATAAAAAACAGAAGGTTAAGATACAGAAGTTACAAAAACAGAATTACAAAAGGAAAAATATGGTCAAGAATCCAGAAGCACTAATTTCGATCTAATGATGGCCGTGCAGAGAGACTTACATCTACATATGGAGGAAATAACAAGGCTAGTATTACACAGGAATAGACAAAATATTTTTGAGCAGGGGGATAAAAGTGGGCGATTCTTAGCAAGAATATCAAGCTACAATTATATCAGAAATTGAGATCCAAAAAGGACAGAGAGTAAAAGAACCTGAGGAGATATTGGAGACCGTCAGAGAGTATTATAGTTCGCTATCTCCCCTCCGACTTCCGCCCGGGGATTATGGTGGACCTTTTGGACCGGGTAGCCCTTGAATGGCTGTTGGACAGGGAGTGAGAGACATTGGTTGGCCCAATTACAAGTGAAGAGGTCATGAAGACTATACATACATTTTCAGGTGAAAAGGCACCAGGTCCAGACGGAATTACAGTGGAATTCTATAAAAAATATGGAGCTTTAGTAGCTCCAAAACTCACAAAAGTATTTACAAGTGGGCTATTAAAAGGGGCCCTTCCAGATTCAATGAGACAGGCACATATAATTCTAATATATAAAGAAATGAAGGACCCAAAATTATGCTCCTCGACTAGGCCATTAGCATTACTAAATATAGATTTTTAAATATTGACAAAAATATTAACATTAAGATTACAACCCCTACTTAGAAATATTATAGACTCGGACCAGACAGGATTTATGCCACAGAGAACAATGGATGTCAACCTACGTAGATTATATACAAATATACATACTCATCACGTCCATGAAGGATCTAGGACGTTGGCCTCCCTAGACATAGAGAAGGCCTTTGATACAATCGAATGGCCTTTTCTGTGGGAAATACTTAGAAGGATGGGATTCCCATTAACATTCATTAAATGGATATAAATAATATATAGGAGACCCATGTCAGCGGTTAAAATGGGAGGAAAGTTGTCTACTTTTTTTCAGCTATACAGAGGCACGAGGCAGGGTTGCTCTCTCCGGCACTCTTTGCGATAGCAATAGAGCCAGTGGCAGAGGCTTTTTAGGACTTTGCCAAATATTCAAGGACTGCAAGTGGGAGGGCTGGAGGAAAGGGTAGCCCTGTATGCCGATGACATGCTCTTGTTTTTGAGATACGCGGGTCCATCTTAGGAAGGAGCCTTAGAATTATTCAATATTTTTTCACTAGGGCTTAAAGTAAACTGGGGCAAATCTCTATTATTTCCCATTGACCAAAGAGCACATGATACCGCTGCTCCAAATTTGCCACTAAAATGGGTAACGGAATTTAAGTACATCGAAATAATAATATCTCAACAGATTAAAGAATTTCAAATGTTAAATTTAGATCAGTGATACAGAAGTTTAGGTGTGGGAAGCGTTGCCCCTGTTGCTATTAGGACATATAAATTTAATAAAGATGAAGATTCTTTCTAAATTTTTATATTTGTTTAGAAATTCTCCACAATGGTTACCTAAAAGTTTTTTCACGCAGTTGCATGGTATGCTATCTGCATTTATATGGGCAAACAGGCCAGCCAGAATTAAATTAAGCACACTTATGCGATTGGTAGCACAGTGGGGACAGGCCTTCCCAGACCTTTATAAGTATTATTTAGCTACACAGTTATTGATGGTGGTGAGATGGTTGAACCCTGATGGGTTTGATTCGGCTACAATATAGGAAGCAGCAGTGGTCCAATCGGTTGAAGCACTTCAGGGATTGCCATACCAGGGGTTAAAATCTAGGTGGAATTTGACTCCCTCAAGGCACGCGCACGGGAGTCAGGGACGAGCGGGGGGCGCGCGCGCCTCCGGCAGTGCGCAAACGCCCCTAGTGGCCACTCCGAGAGCCGACGTATAGCTACAGGCTCTTGCGCAGGGGATCCGACCTGCCGCCGTATAACTGTTATACGGCGGCTGGTCAGCAAGTAGTTAATGTGAGTTTTTTTATCTGTTTTTTACTAAATGTATCCATTATATGGAGTCACACAATGGTCTCTCTTTCGCTCTTCTTAATGCTCCCATTATACATTGAGCCTTGCCATTTGGACGTGTGAGGATCAGATCACACTCTCACCTGTACAGCTGACACTCTGAGGTGGATACGAGTTTGGCACTCATGGATTTATGCCCGCTTCATTCATGTGAGTGCATTTTCTCTAATTCTTACCAGTTTGAGGTACCCCCACAGTGTCACGCTATATGCATTGCATATATCTTCTCTTTTCCATGACACACACTGGCCGCTGAGAGCTGTCTTAGGAGTCAGGAAGAGGTGTTTTTATCAGCCCACTCTATCCAGCTGCGATCAGTATCTATGTTAGCTGTTTTGGACAAACAGCCATGAGGTGAGCTGCCAGAACATCAGAGGTGTCATCACTGAAGATTCCTATTCTTGCACGTTGCATTTTTTTGGTGGAGGTGTTTCATCTAGACACAGTTCTATGGGGGTATTATTGGACTTTTAGATCTGATCTTTATTTATGGACAGGACTTTATCACTTGTGTGATTTTTTGGATAGTTTTGCACCTTTTTTATATATATTTTTTCACTTATTTTATGCCAGTTTTGGTGTTTGTATATGTAGTAGCAATTTTACTATGTATTTTCACTGCTAAACCGTCACAGGATTATAGGTGTTTGTTCACCTTCATCTGTATTGTTTATTTTAGTATCATCAGATACTTTTTTTTCTTTTTTCTTTTTTTCACTGCTGAGTTCACCCACGATCCCTCCCAACTCTCACTTCCCCTTTTCCATTCCCTTCCCCACAGCACAGCTACCATACTTTACATTATATTCAGTACCTGTGTGCGAGAATGTGTTTGCAGCACGACGGCATCGCGCTGATTCTCGGTGACAGGGTGCTGACATCTCACACTCGCTGGAATAGCAAAAGCACATTCCAGCGAGCGCGACATAGAACCGGTAGGCGGTACACTTTGGTGGGGGTGGGTCAGCCATGCCCTGTGACCTTTGACCTCTGGGAACCCGCCTTCTTAACCTTTGACCTCTGGGGGAGGTCCCTGTTCCAATTCCTGAGTCCTAGCCATATTCTTCAATGGAAAACCCTAACCCTAACCCTAAGATGCTTATCCCGACTTGTTCATTCCCCGACTTGTTCAATCCCCCGACTTAGTTGGGGTAGGCGGTACACTTTGGTGGGGGTGGGTCAGCAACGCCCTGTGACCTTTGACCTCTGGGAACCCGCCTTCTGACCTTTGACCTCTGGGGGAGGTCCCTGTTCCAATTCCTGAGTTCTAGCCATATTCTTCAACCCTAACCCCAGGCCTAACCCTAAACCTAGGCCTAACCCTAACCCTAGGCCTAACCCTAACCCCTTATAAGAATATAAGGACTTGTGTGTCAATACAGTAGGTGACCGCAATATTGTGTCAATCTTGCTGCCTTACTCGGCGAGATTGACCACCTACGAGCTCCATCGCAGGAGCCAGCGCCGAGCCGGCTCGCCGTGATGGGAAAAAGCCGACAATTGACAGGGATCCGACTTGGATTCCCGTCAATTCTAGCCATGGAGTTTTGTTATGAATCATGAGGGGGAACTCCACGGCAAATTTAAATAAAAAACTGGCATGGGTTCCCCTCCAGGAGCATACCAGGTATGGATTGTAAGGAGAACCCCCTACGCCAAAAAAACGATGTGGGGGTTCCCCCACAATCCATACCAGACCCATATCCGAGCACGCTGCCTGGCCGGTCAGGAAAAGAGTGGGGACGAGCGAGCGCCCCCCCCCCTTCTGAGCCGTACCAGGCTGCATGCCCTCAACATGGGGGGGTGGGTTCTCTGGGGCAGGGGTGCACCCTGCGGCCCCCCACCCCAAAGCACCCTGTCCCCATGTTGATAAGGACAGGGACTCTTCCTAACAACCCTGGCCCTTGGTTGTCAGGGTCTGCGGGTGGGGGGCTTAACGGAATCTGGGAGCCCCCCACCCTAGGTGAATGAGTATGGGATACATCGTACCCCTACCCATTAACCTGGAGGAAAAGTGTCAATAAAAGAAACACATAACACAGGTTTTTAAAATAATTTATTTGTCAGCTCCGGGGGTCTTCTCCGCTCTCCAGGGGGTCTTCTTCCGTCTTCTCCGCTTTCCGGCATTGTCTCGATGCTCCCTGGTTCTTCTCCCACTCCATCTCCGGTGCCTTCTTCCCTCCAGTCTTCTATGCCGCCTTCTGCCTTCTTCTTTTCTTCTTTTCTTCAGATGTTGACTCAATGCTCCTTCCCGCTGTAATGCCGGGTGTGCGGTGCGCAATGATTTATATAGGCCTCTTATGACGTCACAGCCCCAGCATGCCCACTCAATCCTCATCCTCTTGGACCTGTCAGCCGCATTCGACATAGTAAATCACCAGATCTTGCTGACACGGCTTCAGGGGGTGGCGAGGGTGAGTGACCAGGCCTTGAAATGGTTTAAGTCGTTTTTAGAGGAGAGGGAATATAGGGTGAAACTGGGGGACTTCTACTCAGAGCCTATTAAGGTGACTTGTGGGGTGCCTCAGGGGTCCCCGCTTTCCTCTCTTCTCTTTAACATCTATCTTCGCCCTCTGCTGGCGGTGATCTCAAATATGGGACTTCGATTTCAGTCCTATGTGGATGACACCCAGTTGTTCTCCAGAATCTCGACCAATGAGCCAGAGGCGGAGGCCAAGTTGGTTGCAGGTTTAGAGATCATAAAAAGCTGGATGGCAGCTAATTACCTGCAGCTAAACCAGGCCAAAACCAAGGTTCTGAAATCAGGCAATATTCCTGGGGGACACTGGGTGTTATCATGGCCTGATGGGGCAGGGGTGTGCCCGTGGACGGCCGACACAGTGGGGACACTAGGGGTCCTAATTGACAGCGACTTGACGCTAATCCCCTATGTTGGTCAGGTTGTCAAGACCTGCCATTTTAAGATGCGGCTTCTTTACCGCATTTTGCCTTTTCTGTCAGACCTGGAAAGGATCTTGGTAGTGCGCGCTCTGGTCCTTCCACATCTGGACTATTGTAATGGTCTCCTGGCTGGACTGCCTCAAGTCCAGCTTAGGAGACTTCAAAAAGTCCAGAATCAGGCGGTAAGGCTTGCATTAAATCTCAGAGGCCACTGCCCCACCGCGAGACATCAGACTGCCCTGCATTGGCTGCCAGTTGGTCAGAGGGTGCGTTTTAAAATTCTAACACTTGTTTTTAAAGCGTTTAATGGGCTAGGACCCGCCTATCTATGTGAGAAATTGAATAAACATGTTACTGGCCGCTCCCTTAGATGGAGCTGCCAATTCCGTTTGGAACAGCCAAAGAGTCGGCTGAAAAAATGGGGGGGCAGGGCTTTTTCTGTCCTTGGCCCGAGAGAATGGAATCTACTTCCCCTAAGTCTTAGACGGAGTCCTGACCTACCCACATTCAGGAGGGATCTAAAAACCTATCTGTGGGCAGAGGCAGATTGATAGGAAGAGTGAGGTTAGGGTCATTCTAGAGGGAAGCACTGTTAGATCTGTTTGTGTGGGGAATTGTGTGTTGTCTCTCCTTTGGTCTTATGTCATTTCTATGGTTTTTGTACTGTTTTGGTTTTATGGTGTGATATTGTTGTTTTATTAGTTGATTTTAATTGTGGTACATATTTTATATTGTTACTATGTTAATGTATGCTTGTAACACTCGGTCTTGCTGTGAATTGTTAATGTCTGGAAGCGTTTCGATACCTTCGGGTGATTCTACGCTATACAAGCAATAAGTAATAAACAATAAACAATAAACAATGCTCCGGGACCCACGGAGCATGCTGGGACTGTGACATCATAATACGTCTTTAACTCACACAGCATGAGTGCGGAAGTGCACCACTCTAAAACACACGCTGTGTGAGTACCCCGGCAGGCGATTTCTTTATTTAATAAACCTTTAAAAACGTTACTTGCACCATCCAAGTTTTTTTCCTATCTTCTATGATCTGGAATATATACTAAGGATACCTGGATCCCAGGATTGCCCAATAAAACCCAGGTGTGGTTTATAAGCATGCACAGACCAAGCTTAGCTGCAAGGTTGCACGTTCTGAGGTGAGCGTCCATTACCTTGGGGGAGCACCTGTGTGACAGCACTCTGATACAGCTTTTTGGATCACTCACTGGGCTGTGTGGTTTTATGAACTGTAATACTTATCATTCCAGGAATGCTGCTATTTGAATATCACATGCACTGAAGCACTTTGGAGTATTCATTATATGCACTGGAGCACTTAAAGAGTACTTATACAAGGACTTGTGTGTCAATATATATTCATTCTTTAGGATTTATTGTTTCTCTCCATTTTGTGATATTTATGCATGTTTTTGCACTGTGTTGCACAATTATGCGATTTCCACTGTCGCATGATTATGCAATTTGCACTGTACATTTAATTTTCTGTTATTTTTATAATTTTGTATCACTTACTGGACACTCACCAGTTTTTTGTGGTGTGTGCACTGCTAAGTTTCTCAGTGCTGCTATTTGTTTATTCATTTAATTTGGCACAAATTTATGAAAGGTGTTTCACGCTAGCAGCTTTATTTATATTGATTACATTTAAACCTATAGGAGTGGTGGCTCGCAGGACTATTGCTATTTTAAATCCTCACAATTGTTGGAGGTGTGCAGATATTCCAGGAGATTTTATCCACATTTGTTCCTGTCCAAAGATAGTGGTATTCTGGAGGAAAGTTTTGAGAGTAATTGCTATAGTAACATCAGTTTCTTTGGAACAAGAGGCAGGGGTCTGTTTATTAGGATTGGTAGGGAAGAATATCACTTCTACAGAAAGAGAACACAGGTGGGCCTATTACTGTTCTATGCAAGAAAGACAATAGTATTGAGCATGAAGAAGGTTGAAGCTCCCTCGCTGGTATATTGGAAACATTTAATGAATAACAATCTACCATTGTATAGGGAGACTTATTGCAACAGAGGGTATGGGGAGAAATATGAAAGAGTATGGACAAATTGGATAGAGAATACCATGACGGCTTCAAGATAAAGAGGGTAGGAAGACAGGGTAAACCACACCATCGAATAAAGGGGGAGAAATGAATGTATAAATGTTATTTGTGTTTGAAGAAATGAATGTTAGTGGAATTTTATTAAATGTAAGTCGTGAAATGTATAATTTTTGTATGAAAAAATTAATAAAGAGATATATAAAAAAAAACAATATTTATACAATAGGTATTCTGTGATTGGCAGTAATGGTAACCAAACAAGCCCGAATACAAATAAAAGTATGAAGAGGTACATACTCTTTCTTTCAAAAAGTGAAATCTTAAATATATGGTTTAAAACCAATGACAACCTACTTAATAAACTTCATAGAAAAAGCATTGAGGACCTCGACATCTATGATTTTATATACCGACCATAGGGACTTGGAGGGAGCCTTTCTTAGGACCCCCATGCAAATATGACATAATTACATAGGAACAATGTTTAAGGGAAAAATAGACAGACATGTCTCTTTTTCCTTAAACATTGTTCCTATGTAGTTATGTAATATTTGTTTGTGACACATTTTAACCACTTGACCACTGGGCAATTTAACCTTCTTCCTAACCAGACCAATTGTCAGCTTTTGGTGCTCTCACATTATGAATAACAATTACTTAATTATGCAACACTGTACCCATATGAAATGTTTGTCCTTTTTTCACACAAATAGAGCTTTCTTTTGGTGGTATTTAATCACTGCTGGGTATTTTATTTTTTGAGCCTTTAACCACTTAACGCCCGCCGCACGCCTATATACGTCCGCACAATGGCACGGACAGGCAGAAGGGCGTATATATACGCCCTTGCCTTCTAGCGGGCGGGATCCCTCGGGGAGCGATCCGGGACGACGGCGCTGCTATTCGTTTATAGCCGCTCCGTCGCGATCGCTCCCTGGAGCTGAAGAACGGGGAGAGCCGTATGTAAACACGGCTTCCCCGTGCTTCACTGTGGCGGCGCATCGATCGAGTGATCCCTTATATAGGGAGACTCGATCGATGACGTGCATCCTACAGCCACACCCCCCTACAGTTGTAAACACACACACAGTGATCCTTAACTCCTACAGCGCCCCCTGTGTTTAACTCCCAAACTGCAACTGTCATTTTCACAACAAACAATGCAATTTAAATGCATTTTTTGCTGTGAAAATGACAATGGTCCCAAAAATGTGTCAAAATTTTCCAAAGTGTCCGCCATAATGTCGCAGTCACGAAAAAAATCACTGATCGCCGCCAATAGTAGTAAAAAAAAAAAAATTAATAAAAATGCAATAAAACTATCCCCTATTTTGTAAACACTATAAATCTTGCGCAAACCAATCGATAAACGCTTATTGCGATTTTTTTTACCAAAAATAGGTAGAAGAATACGTATCGGCCTAAACTGAGGAAAAAAAAAATTATATATGTTTTTGGGGGATTTTTATTATAGCAAAAAGTAAAAAATATTGATTTTTTTTCAAAATTGTCGCTCTATTTTTGTTTATAGCGCAAAAAATAAAAACCGCAGAGGTGATCAAATACCACCAAAAGAAAGCTCTATTTGTGGGGAAAAAAGGACGCCAATTTTGTTTGGGAGCCACGTCGCACGACCGCGCAATTGTCTGTTAAAGCGACGCAGTCCCGAATCGCAAAACCTGGCCTGGGCATTTAGCTGCAAAATGGTCCGGGGCTTAAGCGGTTAAATTAGTAATTTTTCCTCATAAATGTTGGCTAAAAATTATACTGCTACATATGTTTGGTAAAAATAACCCAAATGTGTATATATTATTTGTTCTTTCTGAAAGTTATAGAAAGTTATATGTATGGTGCCAATCTCTAAAATTAATGACACCTCGAGTACTGACGGCCTCTCATTTCTTGAGACCCTAACGTGCCAGAAAAGTACAAATACCCCCCAAATTACCCCTTTTTGGAAAGTAAATATTCCAAGGTATTTAGAAAGAGGCATGGTGAGTTTTTTGTAGTTTTGTAGTTAGTTGTAGTAATTTTTCCAACAATTCTTTGCAAAATCAAGATTTTTTTTCAATGTTTTTTTTTATATTAGCAGGTTATTTCTCACACACAGCATATGCATACCACAAATTACACCACAAAACACATTCTGCTATCACTCCCGAGTATGGTGATACCACATGTGTGAGACTTTTACGCAACGTGGCCGCATACAGAGGCCCAACATGCAGGGAGCACCTTCAGGCGTTCTGGAGCATAAATTACACATCTAATTTCCTGACTACCTCTAAGGCCTTGTACACACGACCGAGTTTCTCAGCAAAAACCAGCAAGAAACTTGCTGGGAGATATTTTTTTGCCGAGAAAACCGGTCGTGTGTACATTTTCGTCGAGGAAACTGTCGAGAAACTTGACGAGCCAAAAAGAAAGCATGTTCTCTACTTCCTTGAAGGGAATGGAGAAAATTGGCTTTTTGATTTCCTCGACAGCCTGACAAGGAACTTGACGAGGAAAACGATGTGTTTCGCCCGTCGAGTTTCTCGGTCATGTGTATGAGGCCTTACACTTTTAAAGGCCCTGGAGCACCAGGACAATAAAAAAGCCCCAAAAATTACCCCGTTTTGGAAAGAAAACACGTATAATATGAGGCATAATGAGTCTTTTGAACATGTAATTTTTTTCTAAAAATTTGGGGAAAATTTGGAAAGAAAATTAAAACATTTTTTTTAACACAAAGTTATCCATTTATACAATATTTCTAACACATAGCATGTACATACCAAAAATGACATCCCCACAATAGATTCTCCTACTCCTCCTGAGTACAGCGATACCACACATGTGAGACTTTTCCACAGCCTGGTCACATATAGAGGCCGAATACGGCCAAGTATGGCTAAGTATGGCTGGGTACAACTGGGTATCCCCGACAATGTCTGAGCATGGCTGGGTATGGCTGAGTATGGCTGGGTACGGCTGGGTATAACAGAGTATGGCTGGGTATCGCCGAGTATGGCTGAGTATGGCTGAGTATGGCTGAGCATTACTGAGCATGGCTGGGTACAACTGAGTATGGCTGGATACGGCTGAGTATGGCTGGGTATTGCAGAGTATGGATGGGGGTAGATGGGATGGCTGAGCATGAATGAGCATTGCCGAGTATCGATGGCTGAGCATGAAGGGATGGCTGAACATGGATAGATGAGTATGGATGGCGGAATGGCTGAGTATGGATGGCAGGATGGCTGAGTATGCATGGTGGGATGGCTGGGTACAGATGGAGGGATGGCTGAGTATGGATGGTGGGATGGCTGAGTATGGATGGCTGGATGGATGAGTATTGATGGCTGAGTAATACAGAGGGATGGATGGCTGGATGAGGCTACAGTTGTCACAGAGCAGAGCTGTGGGCACTATACATCCAGCCCACAGCGCTGCTGCATCCGATATCTCCCCTCTCCCCTCACACTGTACCGATCGGTACAGAGAGAGGAACTGGACATGACACTGGTTTGTTTACAAGTGATCGCTCCGTCATCTGACAGAGCGATCACGTGGTAAACGGCCGCTGTTGACCTGGCGGTCACAGATACTCAATACATAGACACTCGATTCTGGGAGGATGTCAATGTATGCCCTCCCAGAGTTATCGAGCCACACTGTAGCCTTCATTCGGCTATAGTGCGGTCGGTAACTGGTTAAGGCAATCAAGCCAAACCATTATACGTTTTACTTCCCATTCTCTGGCCCTATTATGTAAAGCAGTAAGTTAAATGGCTTCCATTGATGGGTGACATGGAGTCATGAAGGAAGATCTTTCCAAGAATAGGGGAGGTCCTGCTTTCTAAATAGGAGTCACAAGGAACTGAATGTACATGTGAATTTTTTATGTATGTCGTATAGGGTGGAGGCCAGCAGAGGAGTGTGTTGCATAAGTTCTGAGCATGGAAGGCCACTATAGGGGAGATTTACTAAAACCGGTGTACTCAAAATCTGGTGAAGCGGTGCATGGTAGCCAATTGGTGTCTAACTTCAGCTTATTCAAGAGTTGCACCAGATTTTGCACTATCCAACTTTAGTAAATAACCCCCCATGTACAGTATTGGTAGTAGAAATATGTGCCTGTGCATTTAGGCTGAAGTGAAAAATTCCCCTTCAAGGGTGACTGTATGCACTGATAAGTGTTCAGGTTGATAATCTGAAGAGTGTCAGTGACTCCATCTACACCAATTTAGCAAGTCAAGACTGTCATCAAGGAGCCATAAATGTGCCAAGAAGCATTTTTCTCCAGTTTAGTGCAAATAGTAGTTCATGGTACTATTCCTTGCAGGGTAAATAAGCCCCCATAGCAGTAGCATTAGAGTACTGAACATTGAACAAAGGGTAAATTATCAGTCATTCTGTAACAAACTTAAATTTGTTATGCTATGTATGTGCAATCGGCCTGTGTTGCACAATAGTTGCAGTCATTGCTATAAAGAGGCATTTGGAACAATAAAGGCACACAGGTAAATTTTATTTGTAAATAATACCTTTGCATTTGATAGCGTCATCTAGCAGTATAAGTCCATATTATTGTGACACTATGGTTTTTGTGCAGAATTCCTCCATGGATTCCAAGGCTTATATCATCTACCTAAAACTAAACTCAAATTTTAAACCTTATTAATTGTGTTATGTTGATGGAATGTATATTTAACATGATTCGTGATTCTATGCCTCGCTTTTCTGATTAATGGGAGGTTTGGGAATCTAAACATGACCTATTTTCTGGATAATTGTCTTTCTTTTCTTGTATTTCCAGTCTGCTACTACCACATGATTGTTAGGGATCTACCACAAGGTCTTTATATTATATGTCTGCATTTGTTTGAACTTTGATTTTGCTGTATGACATTATGTTTGATTTTTTACTGTATGACATTATGTGATGTTTTATCTTTGACTATTTCATTACTCTTATGCAATTTTGTTTTCTCTTTTCTGGAATGTCTTTTATACAGTTCATGTAATACTTGTATATGTAATACCATCAATAAACAATTTGTATAAAAAGAAAGAAGAAAATTGTATCTACTGTTTTCTCTTTACTTTAAACCCAATAAACAAATATGACAACAAAAAGAAAAATGAAAACTTTTCAAAAGCAGAAAACCGAGTGGGGGAAATTATAGGTTGGCAGTAAGTGGAAGGTGTGTGCAAAATTTACCCAAGTGCATGAAAGCCAGGTCACTACAAATATTTGTCTGATATACGTTAATATCTCTCTTCTGACACATGTATATGATCATACTTTATGGGAACTCTAATGAAGGCATGGATGGTTCTAAATATTCTATCTTTTGCAATAATGATAACCACAGTAAAAGAAGCATTGTGTGCCTTGGCAACCTAAAACTCTCTTTGTAACAGGAAAAAAAAATCCATAAGCATTCTTGACTATAAGATCTGAGCTCAAAGCAAGGATTTGGCATGGAATTAAGATGGAAGAATGGAACACAGAAAAGATTTTAAGTCTATATATTGAGTTCTGTATCTGTAAAGCCTAATAGACTAAAACAAGGATAGAAAAGACAAATCACTGTGTGGTTTTATTATTTCGTTGTTACAGACATGAAATTAATCTATTCCAAAGTTTTTGTTTCCACTTTTTAGATTCCCCCAGTTATACTAAATACTCTGTAGCCTAAACATGCAATGCTTATAGAAGTGGATGGCTAGTTCTACACAGAGTAGTTTAATGAGTTTTAACTGTGAAAATATTGCATCCTAGGCGTGCACAAACTTAGGGGCAGTTAAGGCTGTGTATACATTACTGGAAAAAAGGTTATCCTCTAATATTGTGTAGCCCTTTTTTGGGGGGGTTTGTTATAAGTAATGGCCCTCCCCACACAGGATATTATGCTAAACCTGTAGGTAAATAAGAGAACCAGAACCTTTGCTAAGTCAAAGAGTGGGTTTGATAATAAAGTTGGCAGTGCCTTCACCCACCACAGAGAAATTAACCAGTTATCTAATCAAATTAATTGGAAGCAGAGGGGTTACTACAACCAGCATATAATACATACATATATAGCTGCACAACAGTATCAAAATAATACAAGCCTTTTATAAGAAAAGATTAATGTACAAAGAGGTGATATCGGAAAAGAGCCCAACAAGAGTCCTGGTGGAATTGTGCACATATAACAAGGTATATATAGTTATTAATCACTTAACCTCTGGAAGATTTACCCCCCTTCATGACCAGGCTATTTTTTGCAAAATGACACTGCAATATTTTTTATTTCAATATTTTTTTTTTTTTATTAAAGAAAAGAAATCCAAGAAAGGACAAAATAGTCAGCATACATAGGCCAATCTTCAAACATTTACAGTTTCCAACAAAAATAAATTCTATTCAACACACAATATCAATACCTTGTGCAAAAAAATAAAAATAAAAACAAAACAAACCCCTATAGGAACCTGAATCCAGTCATAAGATCAAACGCAATTAGGGTTAAGGATCAAGGAGAAATACCATGTAGGACATAACATAGGCTCTTTATACAATTCCTGAGAATCTTAAAGCGGGAGTTCACCCAATTCGTTTTTTTTTTCTATTTTCCCCTTAGCTTCATGCTCGTCTTGTCTAGGGGAATCGGCTATTTGTTTTAAAATATGATCCGTACTTACCCGTTTTCGAGATGCATCTTCTCCGTCGCTTCCGGGTATGGGTCTTTGGCAGCGGGCGTTCCTTCTTAATTGACAGTCTTCCGAGAGGCTTCCGACGGTCGCATCCATCGTGTCACTCGTAGCCGAAAGAAGCCGAACGTCGGTGCGGCTCTATACTGCGCCTGCGCACTGACGTTCGGCTTCTTTCGGAAAATCGTGACGCGATGGATGCGACCGTCGGAAGCCTCTCGGAAGACTGTCAATCAAGAAGGAACGCCCAGTCCCGCAGCCCATACCCGAAAGCGGCGGAGAAGATGCATCTCATAAACGGGTAAGTACGGATCATATTTTAAAACAAATAGCCGATTCCCCTAGACAAAACGAGCATGAAGCTAAGGGGAAAATGTGTTCGCTATGGGTGAACCTCCGCTTTAAGGTCAAACAAGGTTCCAAAACGACCTAGTATAAATTGAAAACAAATACTTTCAGTATTTCCTTATTTTCTTTTTATTTTTTTCCTTTAACTTAAATTAACAGCAAGTGAGAATAAAAAAAAGAAAAAAAGGAAAAAACGAGTGGGGACCCCCCGGTATAGGCTCTATTTGGCCTACCCCTCTTGGGATCTCCACCCTTCTGATTGTCCTCCGGGTTTCCTGACTTTGGCTACCCCTCACTCTGCATCGGCTACTGACTATCTAAGCCCTCCTAATTCCCCCTACTTCACCTTACCCCCCCCCAAAAAAAAAAAAAAAACAACCCCCCCCCGAGTCCCCTCCCTCTCCTCTCCCACCTCCAGACCCGTCGTCGGAATGTCGTCCCTATTCATGATTTATACCTATGCCCTATTCATGTCTCTTATGGGTTAAACCACTTCGAGGAGGGATCCTCCCTCCTCTGAAGCCAGAAAGGAATTCCAGGGCGCCCAAATCTTTAAGTAATTCTCTAGTTGTTGGCGTAATGAAAGAACCATTTCTTCCAACCTGCTTATCTCCTTTACTTTACAGGCCCACATTTGTATTGTAGGAGCTACTGTCGATTTCCATTTTAATGGTATACAGGTTTTTGCCGCGTCTAATAAATAGCAGGCAAGAGATTCTTTGTATCTTTTCTCTGGTATGTCATTTACGTGAAGAAGGCACAGAGCTGGGTCCTCTTTTAAAACAAAATCTGTAAGCCGTTGTATGATTCGCAGAATCTCTCTCCAGAAGATTTTTAGCTTGGGGCAGTCCCAGAAGATATGCAGCATTGTTCCTTTATTTTCTTGACATCTCCAGCATGTATCTGGTACATCTGGGAAAATGTTATTTAAATTTTCCAGTGTTTTATACCATCTGGTAAAAATCTTAAAGTTTGTTTCCTGAATTCTGGAGCACCTTGATGTCTCATGTATCAATCTGCACATCTTCTGTTGCTGCTCCCAATCAAAACTTCTTCCCATTTCTCTCTCCCATTCCTGTATACATTTCAGTGGGAGTCCTTCTGGTTGTTTTATTAGTATTCCATACCACACTGAAAGTGTATGAGCTATCCTTTCCTTTCCATTGCAGAGATTTTCAAAGCTAGTAAGAGGTCTACAAAACCTCTCAGGTTCCGGAAGTACATTAAGAAAATGAGCAAGTTGAAGCACATTCCAAAATTTAAGCCCCACTCTACCACCTTGTTTGGTCATTTCTTCTATCGTCAGCCACGCCCTATCCTGTATAAAACTGGATGCATGAATGCATCCACTTTCGGCCAGCTGTCGAAAATCATTTCCCTCGCATCCTGGTTGAAATTTCGGGTTACCTAGTATCGGATATAACGGCGAGGTTACAGGATCTATGCCCAACGTGGGGAACAATGTTGCGCAAAGTTTCGCTGTATTTCCCACCACCGGGTGTTCCTTCATCTCTCTAGGTAATATCGGGTAGCACCAGGGGGCTCCGCTAATTCGGATCTGTGATTGGGATTGCTCTATCTGAACCCATATTTTATATTCCCTGTACCTATTCCAATCTATAACTCTGTTAAGATGTACCGCCTGATAATATTTCCGTAGATCCGATACTGCTAAACCACCTTGTGCTTTAATAAGAGTCAGTTGTTTACTCTGTATCCTGGGATGTTTATGTGCCCATATAAACTCAAATATAATCTTCTGGCATTGTTTAAATAAACTTAACGGGATATAAATTGGCAGTGTTTGAAATAAGTATAAGAATTTGGGAAGAATACTCATTTTTATGATGTTACATCGCCCAAGCCATGTATGGTATCCTGGTTTCCATTTATTCAGTAACAGTTTAACCTTCTGTAATAGCGGTGGGAAATTTAACTCAAAAATCCTTGTTACATTCATTGGAATATATGTGCCCAAGTATGTTAGGGCCCTGTCTGTTCATTTGAATTTAAATGTTCCCTTTAATTGTTCTGTTAAAGTTTGTGCCAGGTTAACCGACATTACCTCAGATTTATTCAAACTGATGCGTAAATTTGAGATCTCGCTGTATCGATCAAATTCCCTCATCCCTCACTGCAATATTTTAACTGACAATTGTGAGGTTGTACGAAGCTGTTAGGCCTCGTACACACAACTGAGGAACTCGTCGGGCGAAACACATAGTTTTCCTCATCGAGTTCCTTGTTAGGCTTGTCGAGGAACTCGACAAGCTTGCTTTGCGTACACACTGTCAAGACAAAATCTCCTCATTCTCAAATGCGATGACTCATGCTAATCTCATGTGTTTGCGTGTTAAGTAAAAGTTTGTTAAGAGACAATTTGCACTTTTCAGTCTGTTGCAGCTTGAAAAATGTGTTATCTCCATTACAAATGCTACTTTTACTCCCGTCTCATACTTTATTTTGAGCAAGCGCAGGTTTCTTAGCATACACACGCTCGAGTTTCTCATCGAACACCAGTTCCTCGACAGTTTCCTCGATGAAAAACGTACACACGACCGGTTTCCTCGGCAAAAAAGCTCTCCCACCAAGTTTCTTGATGGATTCTGCCGAGGAAACCGGTTGTGTGTCTACGAGGCCTGACCAAATAAAATTGTTTTTAAAACCTTTTTTTTCACCACAAATAGAGCTTTCTTTTGGTGTTATTTGATCACCTTTGTGGGTTTTATTTTTTGCGCTATAAACAATAAAAGACCAACAATTTTGAAAAAAATAACAACATTTTTTTTTCTGCTATAAAAAAATCCAATAAATAAATAAAAAAAAATTCATCAATTTAGACCAATATGTATTTTACTACATATTTTTGGTAAAAAAATCCCAATAAGCGTATATTGATTGGTTTGGCCAAAAGTTAAAGGGCCTAATCCACAAAAGGGATAAGCCGGCGTATCTACTGATACGCCGTTGTATCCCTGTTTCTATCTATGGAACTGATCCACAGAATCAGTTTCACATAGATAGGCAGAAGATCCGACATGTGTAAGGGACTTACACTGTCGGATCTTAGGATGCAGTACCGCAGCCGCCGCTGGGGGCATTTCTCGTCGAAATGCCGCTTCGGGTATGAAAATTAGCACTTACGGAGATCCACAAAGCTTTTAAGCTTCGTTTTTTCTCCGTAAGTATTAGTTTGCCGTCGCAATATTAGGGCTGCTTTTACAAGGCCTAAACTGTTTACACCTTGTAAAAGTAGACCCTTCTATCCCGTGTCGCTGTCATTTTTTTTTTCCCGCCGCAACTCGTTTTTTTTTTTTACGCCCGTCGCGATTCTCAAAACCCGGCGCAACGTAAAACCGTGCAAAGCACGTCGGGAAAATTACGTCGGGAGCATGCGCAGTACGTCCGGCGCGGGAGCGCGCCTAATTTACATGGGACTTGCCCCATTAAATTAGGAACGCCTTGCGCCGGACGGATTTAAGTTACACCGCTCAAAATTTCTAGGTAAGTGCTTTGTGGATCAGGCACTTAGATAGAGATTTTGCGGCGGTGTAACTTAAATGGCAAAAGTTACGTTGCGCCGGGTTTTTGTGGATTAGGCCCGACGTGTCTACAAACTATGGAATATTTCTGTGGCATACTTGCAAAATGAGTTTGCAGAAACAAGATCTCACCGGAGACTGTGCCATGGCTCTGAAACTGGAGAGCATTTGGCAACTATTGCACATTAGTCTGTAAAGTACCACAGGAAGAACCAAGTGCCTGAAGGTCACACTACATACAATTTTCAGTCCAGCTGGGTCCCAGTATGGCTTCCAAAGCTATTGCTGAGGAAACACTGATCTGAGTAGCTACATACAGTAAATAGCTAAACTCAGCAGTATGCATATAAAGTCTTGATTGAAGCAAAAAAGAAATAGAAATAACTATGCCCAGGCTTGTTGACTTAATGGGAGTGAGAGGAGTTATACCTGGCTGGCATATGGCTTTATTGGTAGTGTTCTCTAGAGAACATTATAACCCAAAATGTCTCAGATTAACTAAATCCTGTGTCACTTAGTAAATGAGAAAGACAAGTAGTTTAACCCAAAATATCTATCTGAAAAATACCTATATTCAACAGCCTAGCTACAGAAAATAATGAAAATAATGAACAATATACCCCCCTGTCCCCCCAAACAAAGAAAACAAATACCTCCCGTAACAAAGGCTGTTTTATTAAAATGTTTCCTTTGGATGGGACAGCAGTTAAAAATTACCACAGACCTCAAAATAAAATTATTGACAAAAATTCCCTAAATAATAATAAATCAGCAAAGGGTTTATTGCCCAAAGAGATGCCAATCATATTATCACTTTCAGCTCTACCTATGAAAATGTACACTTTTTCCTATCCTTTCCATACAGCAGTTTCCATTACACTGGCATTACACCCACACACCATCATTTATAGTAAAGGGGTTGGCTTATCCAAAAGTCCCTTCATTGGCACTTCTAAGCCTGCTGACCATAACACAAAAGCCATGGAATGCATTATATTTTCAAAAAATAAGCCCAGTCTAATCTGCACATGAATGCATCGGGACCAAGAATCTTAAACCTGCAGGATTCACCTTTTACCAATGGTAGCAGTGAATCCAAACTTCATCCCTGTTTATGAAAACTTTACTTAAATTTTGCAACATAAATTCCAATTAACTTCGGGGACATAAGCTGAGAAGAAAAGTAATCAGAGCCTCATATAGAGAAATAGGAAGGGAGGGGATACTGGGGGATTAGAGTAGAGAGCGTAGAACATGGGTCTTCAAACTACGGCCCTCCAGTTGTTCAGGAACTACAATTCCCATCATGCCTAGTCATGTCTGTGAATGTCAGAGTTTTACAATGCCTCTTGGGATGTTTAGTTCCGAACCAGTTAGAGGGCCGTAGTTTGAGGATCCCTGGCGTAGAAGATAGTAGAAACAAGAAAAGAGTTGGGCACCTGACCAAAGGGTAATGAGATTGTGGTGGAAAGTAACTATGACAGTAGGGATTGCTGTGAGAGACTCCATATTAATGTTTCTAGAAGATGTGTAAATTGAACAAGTGGGGATTATGAACTATTAACAATATTACTTATTCATCAGACAAGTTATAACCAGCTCAATTCTCTTAAATCACAAAGTCCCCCTTGTCCTTATATAACAAAAGAAAAAGGGGGTTCCCCTGGGTGAACTTTTAAGGCACTAATAGTATTCCAAAATATAGAGGATATTGAGAGTAAAAAAATTGTTTTATTCACAATTGTACATATTTATCAAAAAAATATGAAATATTGAATTAAAATATACAGTTCCAATGATTGTCACCTTCTTTACACCCAAAAAATTACGGGTTTTGCGGGTAACCTTCTTCAGGGGTGTGTAGAGAAGGACAATTAGTTCATGTATTATAAAGGATGATGAATATTTCTTTGGATACGATTTTTTTAAATAATTTAAAATATAAATGGCACGCTGGATTTAATCAATGAGGTTGCCAGTCAATTGTGTCAATCTCACTCCCTTTCTCGGGAAGATTCCACCTACGAGCCCTGTCGTGGGAGCCAGTGCCGAGCTGGCTCGCCGCAATGGGGAAAAGGCCGTCATAGAAGCGACGGGGATCCGACTTGGATTCCCGCCAAATCTAGCCGCGGCGTTTGGTATGAATCACGAGGGGGAACTCCAAGTCAGATTTTAAATAAAAAAACGGCATGGGTTCCCCCCCAGGGGCATACCAGACCCATATCCAAGCACGCCGGCCGGTCAGGAAGGGAGTGGGGACGAGTGAGCGCCCCCCCTCCTGAGCCGTACCAGGCCGCATGCCCTCAACATGGGGGGGTTGGTTGCCCCCCCCACCTCAAAGTACCCTGTCCCCATGTTGATAAGGACAGGGCCTCTTCCCGACAACCCTGGCCGTTGGTTGTCGGGGTCTGCTGGTGGGTGGCTTATCGGAATCTGGGAGCTCCTTTAATAATGGGGCCCCCAGATACCGGCCCCCCACCCTAGGTGAATGAATATGGGGTACATCGTACCCCTACACATTCACCTGGAGGAAAAGTGTAAAAGAAAATAAACACACAACACAGGGTTTTAAAATAATTTACTAGTCAGCTCTGGGGGGGTCTTCTCTGCTCTCCGCGGGGTCTTCTCCACTCTCCGGAGGGTCTTCTTCTGTCTTCTCCGCTCTCGTCTTGGCGCTCCCTGGTTCTTCTCCCGCTCACTCTCTGGTGCCTTCTTCAGGGCTGGCCGGCGCCATCTTCTTTTTAGCTCTCTTACTAGCAGCGGCGGACCCCGCTCTTCTTTGGCGTCTTCTGCCTTCTTCTTTTGTTCTTATGTTGATGCAACGCTTCTTCCCGCTGTAATGCTGGGTGTCCGGTGCGTGATGATTTATAAAGGCCTCATATGATGTCACAGTCCCATCATGCTCTGGGACCGGGAAGGCGGCGGTGAAGTCCGGGCCCCCAGGGTGGAGCCCGGCATAAGAGGGAACACAGCAGTGAAGTCCGGGCCTACCCCCCTGTAAAAGAGCTTAAAGAAAAAAGGGGGGCGGCAGACGACCCCCCCAGCTGACTAATAAATTACTTCAACAATATGTGTGTTTTTTTAACTTAACATTTTTCCCCAGGTGAATTGGTAGGGGTACGATGTACCCCATACTCATTCACATAGGGTGGGGGGCCGGCATCTGGGGGCTACCTTATTAAAGGGGTCTCCCAGATTCCGATAAGCTCCCACCCACAGACCCCGACAACCAACGGCCAGGGTTGTCGGGAAGAGGCCCTTGTCCCCATCGACATGGGAACAAGAGTGCTTTGGGGTGGGGGCACCCAAAGCACCCACCCCCCCATGTTGAGGGCATGCGGTCTGGTACGGCTCATGAGGGGGGGCGCTCGCTCATCCCCACCCCCATTCCTTTCCTGTGCCAGGTGGCATGCTCGGATAAGGGTTTGGTATGGATCTTGGGGGAACTCCCATGCCATTTTTTTTGGCGTAGGTGTTCCCCCTTACTATCCATACCAAACCTAAGGGCCTGATATGCTCCTGAAGGGGAACCCACGTTTTTTTTTTTGCGCGGAGTTCCCCTTTTTTGGTCAGTGTAAGCTAAAAAGATTCAGTCATTCACTTGTGCCGCTTCAAGCCACGCACAGGCAGCTACGCTGCTTGATATTTACCAATATTTTGCTGGCGTAGTGAAGCGTTGTGCGTGATTGTCCGAAATTGCCGCTCACACTTGCGCAGTACACAAATAAACCTTCCGCAGGTTTAAATGTACTAGCAGGCGCAGCGGCTCGTTTTTACAAAAGTCACTTTCACTTTCAATTCGGCCCATAAGTATTACACAAACACATGTCACTACAATTCCCCACATCAACCCACATCCCCCCCTAATTAACTCACTCCCAAACACATTTTATTTACATTTCTAGATGACGTGCGCCAGGTCCATATGGGCGCACCATGCGCCCCCTCCTGGGCGCACTCGGCATTATAGTAAATAATTGTGCTGCATTGCCAGTGCATTCCTTTAGTAAATGCCAAAACGGCCGTTGCTCCATGAATCATGGAGCAAAGGCTTGGTAAATCAGCCCCAATGTAATTATGTTCATTTGTGTTTAACAAATTACATTTTTCGTTAAAATATTTATGTTCATCACCATATTAATGCATCAACTTAATATTATTTTTATATCTATTTCACATGTTGTTTTTTGGGTTGCGCATTTTTAATCATTTTAGACCAATTTCTGCAAGCCTTATTCAGGCTAATTAATTGCTGCACCCAATTGTTTGGCAGGTGAGGCTCATTCCTCTCCTTTCTTGTGTTAGTAAAGGTTTTTTTCACACTTGTTCACCCTATATTAAGCAGCACAGATTTTTCACTTTAAACAAAGATGATGTTATGCCAAGTAAATAAATACCAAACATGTCACGCTTTAAAAATGTGCACACTCCTGGAATAGCGACAAACTACGGTCCCTAAAAATCTCCAAAGGTGACACTTTAAAAAAAATAACGGTTACCAGGTTGGAGTTACAGAGGAAGTGTTGTAGAATTATTGCTCTTGCTCTGACGATCGCGGCAATACCTCACATGTGTGATTTGAATACCATTTACATATGCAGGAGTGACTTCTGTATGCGAACGAATGGAAAAAATATGTTTCTGGCTTTGTGCCAGTCTGTGTCTAGACACCAAGAGAGGTGGATCGCAGATCAGGTCTCCCGGTGGCATGGGAGGATCGGTAAGAGCAGCTGAAGGCGGCAATAGAGGTATGTCCACTCCCGCTCCTCCGGTATAACAACCGAGCAGCTTTTAGCCGCATTGGTTGTTATTGCTGACAGCCTGCTTTAAAAAACGGTACTGGGATGATGCCTGCAGCTGCAGACATCATCCTGGTATAACCCCCTAAATCTGAGGCCGCATACTGTATATGTGCACAATCGGCGTGAAGGGGATAAACACAAGACATAACATAACATTCAATACAAATATGTGCATCATTCCTAGAATGTGCATACAATAAAACATTTTAAATCCTACATAATATACATATATAGCCAGATTCAGGTATAGTTACGCCTGCTTATCAGTAGATACACCGTCGTAACTCTGAATCCGCGCCATCCAAAATGTTATGCTCAAACTGAGATACGCTTAAATGTTGCTAAGATACGAGCGATGTAAGTCTTCCTACGCCGTCGTATCTTAGCTGCCTATTTACGCTGGCTGCTATGGGCGTGTGCGCTGATTTACGCCTAGAATATGTAAATCAGCGAGATACACCTATTCACGAACGTATGCTCGCCGTCACAGTAAAGATACGCCGTTTACGTAAGGCCTTTTCAGGTCGTAAATATAAACCACCAAAAAAATGGCGCAGCCAATGTTAAGTATGGACGTCGGAACCGCCATTGAATTTCACGTTGTTTAAGTCGATTCAGAATAGGGCTGGGCATAGGTTACGTTCACGTCGAAAGCATTGACTATTTGCGACGTGATTTGGAGCATGCGCACTGGGATACGACCGCGGACGGCGCATGCGCCGTTCGTTCAAAACGTCATTTACCTGGCAATACGTCATTTACCTGGCAACTGTGGAACATCTTCATATTCTCAGATGAGGGCCAAGCACTGCGGCATAGTTCCGCTGCTGTGTGACCGCGGCAGAACCCATGCGCCGCCCCCTGCGTCTTGTCGTCAGACCCGAGTCGACTAACGACTCTACCCCGAGCAAGGTATCCAGGTTCATCATTCTTGCTGGCCCTTTTCCCCCCCCCACCCCCCCTGATCTCTCCTTTCTCTACGCTTCTAGACTACCTCTCCCCCCTTTTCTTTCCTTCCTCCTTTTCGCTGGCCCCTGCGATGGGGAGGCGTGTAAAATAGAGTAAAAGATAGGACGGAGCCCACGGGACTGCATTATCATACCTCATCACCCTGATGGCACAAGCAAGGTCCCCCCGAGATGGGAGAACGACATTAGTTCTAGCCACACTACAGGGCACTAGACCATAGCCATATATGGGATACATCAGAGGCAAAGTGGGAACATATGATGTTGTATATTGTCTATACGTGCCTGGCTGTATTACTGTGCTACCTGTTCTATCCCTGATTGAATAGCAGGGTCATGCTTGTATATATGAACCAGTATTTTTCTTGTCATGCCTTGATTGTTGGCCTCTTTCCTAACAAAAATAAACAATTAAAAAAAAAAACTTAATTTACGTGGGGTCATGCTTTATTTACATAAAACACGCCCACCTCTTCACAATTTGAATTAGGCGCGCTTACGCCGGCACATTTACGCTACACCGCCGTAACTTAGGACGCAAGTGCTTTGTGAATACAGCACTTGCCTCTCTAACTTGCAGCAGCGTAACGTAAATTACATACGCTACGCCCACACATCTTTAAGCTGCCGTACGTGAATCTGGCCAATTATTCCTAGATTATAATATACATATAATTCCTGGGGGGGGGGGCAAATTATACTAATTGAGATGAAAGAGTCGAGGGATCTAATTTTTATGGAAATCCCTCCACTCCTTTCCATCAATACCCCTCCCTCCCACCAAATTCTCCAACCAACAAACTCACTATACAAAATAAAACACTCCCTATTACAAACCGTGAAAAACATAAATACCTAAAAATGTGTGTGTTGTGAATTTTTTATTTAGCCACTTAAGGACCGCCGCACGACGATATAGGTTGGCAGAATGGCACGGCTGGGCACAGGGACGTATATATACGTCCCCTGTAAGAGCCCAGACGTGAGTCGCGAGCGTGCCGCCGGCGGCGCGCTCGCGACCCGGTCCGAAGCTCCGTGACCGCGCCCGCGGGACCTGCGGACCCGATCCCTTCCGGTGTTCCGCGATCGGTCACAGGAGCTGAAGAACGGGGAGAGGTGTGTGTAAACACACCTTCCCTATTCTTCTGTGTGGCAGTGACACTGATATAGGGAACGACAATCAGTGAGGTCGCGCCTACAGCCACGCCCCCCTAGGGCACACTTAACACCTTAGCGCCACCTAGTGGTTAACTCCTTCACTGACATTGTCATTTTCACAGTAAACAGTGCATTTTTATAGCACTTTTCGCTGTGAAAATTACAATTTTCCCAAAAATGTGTCAAAAGTGTCCGATGTGTCTGTTATAATGTCGCAGTCATGAAAAAATCGCTGATCGCCGCCATTAGTAGTAAACAAAAATAATAATAAAAGTGCCATAAAACTATCCCTTATTTTGTAAATGCTATAAATTTTGCGCAAACCAATCGATAAATGCTTATTGCGATTTTTTTTTGCCAAAAATAGGTAGAAGAATACGTATCGGCCTAAACTGAGGAAAAAAAAGTTATTTTATATCTTTTTTGGGGATATTTATTATAGCAAAAAGTAAAAAATATTGTTTTTTTTTCAAAATTGTCGTTTTATTTTTGTCGCCACGTCGCACGACTGCGCAATTGTCAGTTAAAACGATGCAGTGCCGAATTGCAAAAAGGGGCAAGGTCCTTAACCTGCATAATGGTCCAAGTCTAAAGTGGTTAATTAAGGGGTGGATCTGGGAACTGCATACAGCTGTCCCCTAGTTCCTCCCAGGTTACTGTGTACCCTTACCCATCAATATTATCCCCCTCCACTGTATAGAAAAGGTGGGGGAGTGGGGACCGTAAAAAAACATATATGTAAAAAATGTAAAATGTGCTACTTATTTATTAGATTAAGGGGTGGGTATAGGGTTAAGATAGAAGAAAAATGATATTACAAAGAAACAAAGAGACAACAAGCAACAGAAAAAAAGAAGGAGCTGTAACATCTTTGATCTTTGTCAAACCTTGCACTCAGATCACAGATAATCCTGTAACATGTAGTTATATGTGACAGTAGTTCTTCTGTTCCAAATTACTGGTTAATTTCCTAGGAAGGGAATCCCCACAGAGGCCCTGTCCTGGGTGGATGCACTGCCACACTGACAACTTATGAAACCCACTCTTCCACTTCATGAATATTCTTTTATTTACCTATAGATTTACTGCAATATTCTGTTTGGGGAGGGCCATTTCTCATAACCTTTTTTCCTCCCAAAAGATTTATCAACAATCCTTAGTTCCTTAGGACCAGCTCAGTGAGATATGTATTATTTCCCATAATCACCATTTTCAGTCATGTAAGTGTTATTGTCAGTTCTCATTGCCTATTCTCCTGTATTTTTAACTGTATTCTTTTGCACATTCATTTGAAGGTCAAAAAGGTAAGTAGGGTTTAGTAAAATTTACAGGAAGGACCTTCCCCCCCAACTCCCCCAAAATGAACCACTTGGCGACCGCTGCACAACTATATACATCGGCAGAATGGCACGCCTGAGCATTTGGATGTATATATACGTCCCCTTTAAGAAGCGGCATTGTGAGTGCGAATGCGCTGTGAGCTCGGGGAAATGCTGATGTAAACAAGCATTTCCCATTCTGCCTAGTGACAGGACACTGATCACAGCTTCCTGAGATCAGGAGCAGTGATAAGTGTCATGTCACACGTAGCCCATCCCCCTACAGTTAGAACACATCCCTAGGACACACTTAACCCCTTCAGTGCCCCCTACTGGTTAACCCCTTCACTGTCAGTCACATTTACACAGTAATCAGTGCATTTGTGCATTTGCACTGATCGCTGTTTAAATGTGAATGGTCCCAAAATAGCGCCAAAAGTGTCTGATGTGTCCGCCATAATGTCGCAGTCACGATAAAAATCTCTGATCGCCGCCATTACTAGTAAAAAAATGAATATTAATAAAAATGACATAAAACTACCCCCTATTTTGTAGACGCTATAACTTTTGCGCAAACCAATTGATAAATGCTTCTTGTGATTTTTTTTTACCAAAAATATGTAGAAGAATACGTATCGGTCTAAACTGTTTTTTTATATATTTTTGGGGGATATTTATTATGGCAAAAAGTAAGTTGTTCTTTTTTTGTTTATAGCGCAAAAAATAAAAAAAGCAGAAGTGATCAAATACATCAAAAGAAAACTCTATTTTGTTTGGGAGCCACGTCGCACGTCCGCACAATTGTCAGTTAAAGCGACGCAGTGCC
Organism: Rana temporaria; assembly: GCF_905171775.1. NCBI lineage: Eukaryota > Metazoa > Chordata > Amphibia > Anura > Ranidae > Rana > Rana temporaria. The sequence goes on from NC_053490.1 coordinate 321,754,109, forward strand.
GAATCTCAAAAAGTGCTCTGGTCTTTGAGCAGCCAAATGGTAAGGGGCTGAAGTGGTTAAACCCTCATTTTGGTAGAATCAATTGCATAATTGTGTTCCCCATAAAGCCAATCTCCACAGAGATAAATATAAATCATTGCAGAGCAAATTTTGCATTACTTGTCATCACTAGGTATAACTGAATGCAACAAATTTGATGGGGGATAACATTTAGTAAAGATGGCTAGCAGTGTTACGTATAGCAGCTTGCTAACATCATGTTGTTTTTATTTCAATTTACTTTACATTGTAAGTAAATATTTAATGCAAAACCACATGTCACATGATGTAATTGAATTTTAGATATGCAGGTTATGTATTACAAGGGCAGAAAATTAATCTGCGACTACCCCTCCCTACTAATTAAAATAGCTGCATATTGTATGAAAACATCTTGGGGACACAGAATCATCTTTGATTAGAGAGCTACAATGAATTCTGAAGTAGCTGTAGGGCAGGCTGAGCAGACAGAAAAAAAAGGAAACGATTAATTAGATTTAAGGAAGATAACTAAATACTGTTAATTTAGCTAATGTATTAACTTCTCATTTAATCTTTACGATCTGTATTCTTCTCAGCATTTGTATTCTTTGTGTTGTGTGTCTGTTGTTCAAATTGAATTGGAGAGTGTTTTGAAAACAAAAGATAATTACATTTTTTTATTAACATGTTAGTGGCAAATTTAGTTATATGATATAAGCAGCGCTGTAAACAATGTAAGATGAAATATCAGTTTTAACAGGTATTCAAAAATAATGTTAATGTCCATAAACATCACCATGTGACAAAAGTGAATATGTGCACAAATTCCAAAAAATATATATAAATGTGTTTAAAGGAGTTGTAAAGGAAAATTAAATATTTATTTATAAATATTAAATATTAAATTATATTTAATATTTATTAAATATATGTCCATATATCACATCAAGTAGATTTGTAAAAAAAATAATGATAATAGCTTCCAATCTTCCACCACACCCATTGTTAGTGAATCCTCTCCCGTCAGATGCAAAATTCACCAACTCAAATTGCCTTACACTCTTGTGTTTGGCATGTAAACGTGTACAAAAAGACCTCACTGGTAGGTATAGCAGATAATCCCAGTTCCAACCAATTCACTGCTGGAAGCTCTGCATGTGAATAAAAGAAGTGCTCAAAATAGCGTGATACCGTAAAATCAGTTTAACCACTTAACCCCCGGACCATATTGCTGGTCAAAGACCAGAGCACTTTTTGCGACGTGACTTCCAAACAAAATTGGCGTCCTTTTTTTCCCACAAATAGAGCTTTATTTTGGTGGTATTTGATCACCTCTGCGGTTTTTAGTTTTTGCGCTATAAACAAAAATAGAGCGACAATTTTGAAAAAATAAATATTTTTAACTTTTTGCTATAATAAATATCCCCCAAAAATATATATAAAAACTATTTTTTTTCCTCAGTTTAGGCCGATACGTATTCTTCTACATATTTTTTATAAAAAAAAATCGCAGTAAGCATTTATTGATTGGTTTGCGCAAAAGTTATAGGGTTTAAAAAATAGGGGGTATTTTTATGGCATTTTTATTAATATTTTTTTTTACTAGTAATTGCGGCGATCATCGTTTTTTTTTTTCGGTACTGCGATATTATGGCGGACACTTCGGACACTTTTGACATATTTTTGGGACCATTGGCATTTTTATAGCGATCAGTGCTATAAAAATGCATTGGATTACTATAAAAATGCCACTGGCAGTGAAGGGGTTAACACTAGCGGGCGGGGAAGGGGTTAAGTATGTTCCCTGGGTGTGTTCTAACTGTAGGGGGGGTTGACTGACATGGGGAAATGACTGATCTTCTGTTCATACATTGTATGAACAGAAGATCAGCATTTCTCTCCCTGATAGGACTGGAAGCTGTGTGTTTACACAAACAGCTCCTGGTCCTCGCTCTGTAACGAGCGATCGCGTGTGCCCGGCGGTGATCGCGCCCGCCAGGCACGTGCACGGGAGTTGGGGGCGAGCGGGGGGCGCACGCACACGCCTCCCACGGCGCGCACGCACCCCTAGTGGTCGCTTCAGGTAGCGACGTATAGCTACGGGCTCTCGCCCAGCAGAGCCGACCTGCCGCCATATAACTGCGGTGGCTGGTCGGCAAGCAATTAATAACACACTTGAATCTTCAAATATAGCACTCTCATGAATCTAAAAAAATAGAGCAATACACTGCTCAGCAAACACTCGTTCAGAGATGAACTAAAAACCGAGAATATTGGTCGCGGCAGACCCAAGGTGTCCACTGATCGCTCACCACCTCCCCACTGTTCCTTCCTGGATCTCCGCTTCCTTGATCGGCCTTGATATGTCACACGTTCACTTCAGATGGTTGCTGCACAGCCACACCCTGACATGTTTCGTCATAAAAGACTTAGTCATGGGATTGACTTAGTCAATCAGTCTCTGCTTGGGTGACGGAGGATGAGGAGGATGAGGATGGTTTAGAAAGCCAGTCCACCACCTCCTCTGCATGCTGTTGCATCACGGAGGAAATGATGCCCTGCCTGAGGACTGACCATCTTTGCCTGTGGACACATACGGTGCTGCCCCCCTCACAGCACCATAGAAACTGCCTCTCCCTGTTGTCGTCCCAGACATGATGGTGGGAGGTTGGTTATTAACAAAATGTAATAAAGATGTGGAAATGTGTTTACATGGATGCACTATCATCAATGGAAAGTGGTGTTTGGGGTGCACGTTAACTTGAGTACTCACTACACAGACACATTCCACTGATATGCTATAATATACTGCAGTAAAACTTCACTGACGCACTTCAATATACTGCATCAAACATGCACAGAAATATACTGCACTAAACTTGCACTAATAAACTGAAATCTACAGAGTTAAACTTGCAGTAATGCACTGAAATATACTACGTTAAACTGCACGTAACACACTGAAATATACAGTGTTAAACTTGCAGTACCGCACTGAAATATGTTGTGTTAAACGTGCACTAACACACTGAAATATACTGTGTTAAACGGAATATAGCGCTTTTATATATACCACGTTATACGGCACATGATGCACTGAAATATACAGCGTTAAACTTTCTGTAACGCACTGAAATGTACTGCAATAAATAGCACGTAAGACACTGAAATATGCAGCATTAAACTTGCACTAAGGCCCTGAAATATATTGCTCTAAAATGTGCCCTAATGCACAGAAATATACCGCGTTGAACTTGCAGTGAAGCACATAAATATAATGCGTTAAATGTGCACTAACGCACATAAATATACTGCGTTAAGGCATGTAACACTGAAATAAACTGGCATTAACAGACTGAAATATACTGCGTTAAATGGTATTTAACACACTGACATATACAGCGTTAAACTTGCAGTAACGCGTTGACATTTACTGGGTTAAACGGCATGTAATGCACTAAAATATACAACGTTAAACTTGCAGTAACGCACTCAAATATACTGTGTTAAATGGCACGTAACGCGCTGGAATATACAACATTAAACTTGCACTAAAGCACTGAAATATATTGCTCTAAAATTTACACTTATGCACAGAAATATACTGCGTTAAACTTGCAGTAACGCACAGAAATATACTGCATTAAATGGGCACTAATGCACAAAAATATACTGTGTTAAGGCGCTGATATATACGTTGTTAAACTTGCATTACCACACTGAGATATACTGCGTTAAAAGGTACGTAACACACTAAAAGATATGGCGTTAAACTTGCAGTAGCACACTGAAATTTACTGGGTTAAACGGCATGTAATACACTGAAATACACAGTGTTAAACTTGCAGTAATGCACATAAATATACTGTGTTAAATGGCAAAATGCACTGAAATATACAGCATTAAATTTGCAGTGACGCACTGAAATAAACTGCGTTAAATGGCCCGTAACGCACCAATATATATGGCGTAAAACTTGCAGTAATGCACTGAAATATACTGCATTAAACTGCATGTAACACACTGAAATGTATGGCATTAAACTTGCAGTAACATACTAAAATATACAGCGTTAAACTTGCAGTAACGCACTGAAATATACTGTGTTACACGTACACAGAAATATACTGTGTTAAATACCACGTAATGCTCTGAAATATACAGCGTTAATCTTGCAGAAATGCACTGAAATATACTGTGTTAAACAGCACGTAACACACTGAAATATACTGTATTAAATGGCACGTAATGCACTGAAATATACGGCATAAAACTTGCAGTAACACACTGAAATATACAACGTTAAACTTGCAGTAATGCACTGAAATATACTGCACTAAACTCCACTTGACATACGTGCAATATACAGTGTTAATCTTGCAGTAACGCACTGAAATATACTGTGTTAAATGGCACATAATGCACAGAACTATCCTGCATTAAACGTCCACTAATGCACTGAACTATACTGCAGTAAACCTACACTGACAAAATAAACTGGCGCTAATGAAAAAAGGAATAGTCACTACGCTCACACTGAACTATCACTAGATTCACACTAAAGTGACACTAAAACAAAAAGGAATGGTCACTCACTACTCTCACACTGACTGAACTATCACCGATTCACACTAATGTAAAGATGAATGGTGATAACTACACTCACACTGACTGAGCAATCACAAGATTCACACTAAACTGATGTTCTACACTGTCAAAAGAATCACAATAGCACACTACACTACACTAAATCTCTAGTAGCACTGAACAGAGCCCTGTTCTTTCTCTCTCTATGCTGATATCACACTACAAACGGCTGCTATTTAAAGAATACTTTTATAGTGTGGGGCATGACTAAGAGCAATGAGCCATGATTGGATAACATCATCATGACAGCATCCAATCATGTCTCTGACAGTGCTGTGTGCCCTAATTGTGAGAAGCGTGCATTGCTTTAGCCAATTAGGGATTCCAATGCACGGGGCAGCAGTGCAGTGCTTTGTGGTCATTGGGCAGGCTGAACAAATGGTCGAACGACCCGATAATTTGCGTGTTTGTTGAACGGGCGAACAGCCAATATTCAGCCCGAACTAATGCTCAGGCTGAGCCATTTGCCCATTCCTACGTAACAGAGGGAACAGGAGCATAGATCCAGATTGGAGACTGCCACCTTCACCACCAACACACAGAGCTTCTTACCCAAAGTAGTTAACCCCCTATTACAGAAGGTCAGACATTCACATATGTGATCCTAGGCAACCTCCAAAATGGTCCCCTTCCTCTGGTATCTCATCAAAGTGGTTTCAGATCTTTAAAGACATGCCAAAAATTAGTCTCCCATAATCGCACCCAGGTGCACAACATGCAGGGCCGGCCTTTGGGGTGTGCGAGCTGTGCGGCCGCACAGGGTGCCATGGGCAACAGGGGCGCCAAGCGGCCATCCAGAGGTGTACTAAGGGGGGGGGGCGAACCGCCCCGGGGTACCACACACTGGAGGGGGGTGTCAGACTGGCACCCCCCTCCACGATTGTATTACACCCGCGGTGGCAGTAGCACACTGGCACAGGCAGGGAGAGGCGAGCTAGCTACAGTGGGGAGGGGGTGTGCGAGGGGGGTGCAGGGTGACACCGCTGCACCTACCATCCCCTCCTCTTGCGGCCACGGGCTGCCTGTCTGTGCGATCCTGGATGTCACACAGGCACAGCCGAGTGAAGCCGCCTCCCCCTCATCTCTGTTTATGTGTAAACAGGGGGAGGGGACCTGCTGTGCATGTGCCGCCACGCTGATCTGAGGTACTAAAGGGGGGCTGCACTGAACGGGGGGGCTTGCACTGAACGGGGGAGGCTACTTAGAAGGGGGGCTACTCTGAAGGGGGGCTACACTGAAGGGGGGGTCTGTGTAACATGCAGGGGGTCCAGAGGTGCAGGGTTCTGTGTAATGTAACGGGGTCCAGAGGTGCAGGGGGCTGTGTAATGTAAAGGGGTCCAAAGATGCAGGGGGCTGTGTAATGTAAAGGGGGCCAGAGATGCAGGGGGCTGTGTAATGTAAAGGGGGCCAGAGATGCAGGGGGCTGTGTAATGTAAAGGGGTCCAGAGATGCAGGGTGTTGTGTAATGTAAAGTTAAATTAAAACAAATTATTTGTTACAAATATTTTTTTCCTCTTTTTGAATGTTTAGGTGACCCGGGGGCGAGGGGTGAATATGGGGGGGGGGGGGGCGCCACAGGATTAGTTCGCACAGGGCGCCTGAACACCTAAGGACGGCCCTGGCAACATGTGTCTCTCATGGCATAATATGTTTAAAACACCATTTAATTAGAAATAGAGAAAGCCACTCACATGAACTTCAGTTAAAACCTTTATGACAAAACCCGTAGGGTGGAGCCTTGCTTATGACATCATCGTAGCATCAGAAACTAAGCAGAGCAAGGCCATTTTTTTAGTTGGAAACTCTATTCAGGCACTTTAAATGTTGTTTTCAACTGAAGTTTATGAGGAGGCTTTATTTGCTTATTGAGAGACATATGTTGCGGACCTAGGTACACTTATGGGAGACTCATTTTTGGCATTGCTTTAGTGATTTGGAACCAGTTCTGGTCACCATTCTCAGAAAGGGTACAGAAAAGGTAGTGCTGAGGTGTTGATAATAAAATCTGCTAAATGAACAATCACATAAATATTACATGGATAAATAAATACAATAAATGGTATAAGTGCAATGTGCAAAATAAAGTGCAAGTGACAAACAAATAAAGGGTGTAGAGCAATATGGTTCCTGAGTGTACAACCAGTACTAAAAGGATCTATTGCATAGTGACAACAAAATCTCACTCTGTGACACTACGTGACAATCTTTGCATCATATGTCTTGATTGGAATCAACACGTTTTTGTATGATTTGCACCCTGTATATTTTTGAGACAAAGATTTATTTGTCACTATGCAATAGATCCTTTTAGTACTGTTTGTACACGCAGGAAAAATATTGTTCTACACTCTTTATCTAGGGCAGGATCCATAGATTTTGAAGATTAATACTGGGCATCAATCCTGACCCAACTGCCAGACTGGTTCCATCCATACCCCCAGGCTCTATGGGGACAACTGGAGGCAGCAACATTAAAACACAATAATTTACACAGTTGGCTTCTAGGAACCCCCTGACAACTCCATTCCAAATGCACTACCCCCCACGATGAGAGCCTCTGCTCTAGCCTGGAAAAAGCTAACTAAGTTAGGTTTGACGCAACTTTCCACCTTCTCCCCACCTCTCCCGATAGACATACTTCACCAATACTCTACAGACCTTTCTCTAACTCACTGGGCATCAAAAGACCTGAAACACATACAAGACTTATTTCAGGGGACCAACCTACTGTCGTTTCCACAACTACAAGAAAAAATCAATCTCCCTCCCACAGAATTATTCACCTACATCCCAGTAAAACATCCTAGTAAAACATTGCAACTCTCACATGGCTACCCCCAATACATACTTCCTCCTAGTGTATGGATTTACCTGACTAGCTCCAATTCAAAATTAAAATGGATCTCTCTTTTTTACAATGCCTTCCACCAAAAATGTGTGTTTAATAAATCGAAATCACACCTCCACTGGGACACTGACTGACTTGGGCCACACCTTCACTGAAGCACAATGGCAGGCAGCACTATGGTCTATCTACAAATCCACTAAAAAAACTGGCATCCTTCAGTAACACAACCTCGGACATCTGCTGGAGATGTAGTAAAGCAAGAGGTAACCTACTACACACACTATGGTCCTGTACATCCATACAACATTATTGGGAATCAATTTTCCACATAATGTCGGATATTGCTCAAAGCCAGATTCCTCCTACACAGGCATTGGCACTACTAAACCGGACAATTGAATCGATACCATCCCACTAAGAAGGATAATAACTCATATCCTCCTAGCAGCCAGACTGAGCTTAACCAGGCTCTGGAAAACCAGCCAAACACCGACTATAGAAAACACTCGGACCTAGTCAATCTGCACTACAACTACGAACTGTTAGCCTCTAGCAAAGGCCTGATTAAAAGAGTACATAATGGCTTCCCTGGACACAGTGGTCTCGAGCAGTGATTTTCATTTGAACCCAGTATCTTTGATGGTAAATCCTGATATTTTAAAACTCTTGAGCTTATACATGTTTTATGAGTTGAAATTAATGTTGTGTTATAATGCAAGCCAATCCCACTTTAACCTTGAAAATCCTACCTGTATCTCAGAGCTTGTAACAGCACTGGTGAACGGAGTGAACCACAACTGAGGTTAGCAAGGATTTCAATGCGCTTCTTTATGTGACAACTCAGTATTGGGCCCCAGGCGTTACTCCACACAAACAGGAGTTTGGGGATCTCTACATCATCTCTTTGTCACATAAAGAAAGACGTTGAGCCACTAAGGATGGACGCATTACAACAGCTTAGCGTTTAAAATTATATATATACTTTGGAGATTCCAATACACCTCTATATGCAAGTGATTATCAGTACAGGACCCCAGGCATCACTCCACATAAACAGGAGTTTGGGGGTTCTCTACATCATATCACTTAAACATATAGAGATGTATTAGGCCACTAGGGAGTTGGTATGAAATACCATCAACCCTTACCATAGAAAAGTTAGCGAGAACATGTTCAACAACTTAGGCCAAGGCCTATAAGCATTTTATACTTATGTCAAGCACGTAGTAAATATGAGTTGTAGTAACAACTAATAGTTGCGTATGAGAGACAATATAGCTCAGGTACTTTGGGTGTACACGTAATATTTAGGAGTTGTAGCGACAACTAATAGTTACATATGAGAGGCGAATATAGCTCAGGGTTTTTTTTTTTTTTTTTATTTATTTTTTATTTTTTATTTTTTTAAAGTGTATTTTTGTGCGTGTACTCGAGAGAGGAGCCGGACTGCAGGAGTTGGGAGTAGGCAGGCCTCCCCCAGAGGCAATCTGCCACCTTTCTCCATGCCCCGGGTGGCAATGGCGGGTGTGTGAGGGGGTCCTCCCACACAGCCCACCCTACCTGCTCCGCTTTGAAGCCCAACGGGGCAGAGGGACTCCCTATAAGGGAGTGAGAGGATTAGCCCGCTCAACCAGCCCCATTAGTCCTTCGCCTCTCTTTTAGAGACCGCATGGTCAATGTGAGTGTGTTAACCCAATTTAGAGTGCGTGTGTAGGTGTGGTGGTTTTTGTGGGAGGGGGGTACTAAGCACAGGCTTACCTTGCATAGCACACCCACCGGGAGCCGGGCTGAGACCACCAAACTCAATTCACATGAAGCCGAGACCGGGATCCGAACCTCTAGCTGCAGAGGTGAATGGCTTGTCAGCGCAGTGCCAATCGCGTTGAGCCACCACAGCTCCTCTAGCTCAGGGTATTTGAGTGTAGATGTCCCTTTAAGATATTCCTTAGAAAACAGTCATTTACCACAACAGTATATCCCAAATAGTATGTTAATAGTCAGAAGGCTTTATACATAACGGCAATTGTATGGATGGAACATAAGTAGCAGATCTTCCTATAGCACTACAAGTGACACAATAGCTACTTATGCGTTTGCAGGCTTCAGTGTAGGCAATAGGGATTCCGTGGTGAAGGGTGTTCAGTAAGAAGGCCTCAAAGGTTATCCCTAGCAATGGCTCTCTGTTTCAGTAGAAGCAATAGCACCAAAGTAGTAGTTGCGGCTGGAGCGGTGTTGCAGCATGGGGAGCGATGGCACCAATACCAGTAGCGTGGCCGAGCTACGGCTGACAATAATAGAATGGTGTGCAGGAGGCACACTGCTCTGTTTAAAGATAGGGCTCAGGTGCAGTGCATTAGCACTGATTTGAAAAGAAGCATTTGGCGCACTTCCGCATTCCACGCTGGAACGCATGCTGTGCTGGGCGATGACGTCATTGCGTGGTCACCACAATGCGCTCCAACGTGGAGCACATAACAGTGAGAAGAGGGCCGTGACAGAGCTGTACAACGTGTTGTGACATTATGAAAAATTGGAATGTAATTTATATTTCCTTTTTGTAACACAAAAAAATCAAAACTATTGTTAAAAAAAAATCTACACACGCACACAAACCTACACAGGTTGAACTGGATGGACTGCTATCTTTATTCAACCATGTCAATTATGTAACTATATAACTATAATACCAGAGGAAGGGGACTGTCCTGGATGTTGCCTAGGATCACATATGTGCATGTCTGACCTTCTGTAATAGGGGGGTCAACTACTTTGGGTAAGAAGCTGTATGTGTTGGTAGTGAAGGTGGCGGTCCCCAATCCAGATCTATGTTCCTGTTCATCCTGTTAAGCTACAATCTCCTTTAAAGCCAAAGGACTCTATAGTTATCATTTCTATAACTCAAATCTTGTCTATTATGCTATACTGTTACTCATCTTAGGGGAAATTAACTAAATTTACATTGTAGGTCTGTTATGAAAAGCGCTGCATTTTATGTTTTCTACTTTTTTAAAGTGGAGCTCCACCCAGAGGTGGAAGCTCTGCTTATCCCCTTCCTCCCTTGAGTGCCAATTGGCACCTTTCGGGGGGAGGGTACCTGGTTTTCACAGGGTTAATAGCTGCTTTTAGTATCAAATCATCTTTATTGTGTGTTCCTAGTGTGGTTTTATGCAATCAGTCATGGGCAGGCGGTTTCCCTACTTGGCCAGACTCGTTTTCATCGGTCCCAGTACCAGTCACCCAGGTCAGGGATTTGGGTATCATCTTCGACGAGAGATTAACGCTATGACCACAGGTAAACCAGGTGGTGAGTTCTTGTCACTTCCACTTGAAACTCCTGAGGTCGACTTTTCGCTTCATTGAAGAATCGCACAAGATCTTTATGGTTAATGCCATTATCGGAAGTCGATTAGATTACTGTAACGCTTTGTACCTGGGTTTACCTAATAACATCATGCACAAACTACAGCTTATTCAGAATGCCGCTGCAAGGCTACTCACGGGTGTTGGTCGTCGTGACCACATCAAGCCATCGTTGAGAGCCCTGCATTGGCTACCCGTGAAGGAACGGGTTCTGTTTAAGACTGGTTGCATGGTGCACAGGGCTACCCATGGCAAGGGGCCAGTGTACCTGCAGGAAAAATTCACCAAGTATGTGCCTAACAGTACCTTAAGGTCGGCTAATTTGGAAACTTTGGTGATCCCTAAATTTCGAAAGAAAAAATGCGGAGGGAGGACGAGTGCGGTCCAGGGAGCACAGTTTTGGATCTCCCTGCCTCTAAAATTAAGGCTTGAGAATGATCTTTTTAAGTTCAGGAAGCTTCTAAAAAAAATAGCTTTTCAGTCAAGCCTATGGAATTACATAGGTTTTTATAGTTCTTTGATCTGCTAACCATTTAAAATTTGTATTTGTTCCGCTGCCCTTTGTGTTTTTTTGGTTGTTGCTGTATTGTTGTTCTCGGCGCATCGAGGCCTACGGGTAACTGACTGCGTTTTGTACCATTTTGTACTTTTAAGAATTTTAATAAATAAATAAAAAAAAAAACATGGGTAGAATTTCCAGCATGCAAACAACTTAAGGCAGGTTCCACCTGTGAAATCCCTAAGGTTTTTTTTTTTCCACTTGTGGTATTTGTTACGATCAGCAGGGAATGCATCAAAAGATGAATTGGAGCAAAATGGAAAGGACAGTAGCAGAGGGACCACCAGACATGTACCTTGGAAACTACGTTTCCGCAATTTCTCCAACAAGCAGGTGAGCGGGATAGCAAGAAGTGGGATAATTTTGTTGACATATAATACCATTGGTGGAGTATTTGTTGTACTGTTTCCTAATGCGATATCACCTGGGATGTATTTCAGTTATCTTGCAAACCTGGCCTGTTAGATGGTCCTGAGTAGGGATGAGCTTCGCGTTCGATACGAACGTATGTTCGACTCGAACATCGCTCGTTCGTCGAAACTCGAACAAAACGTATCGTTCGCGCCAAATTCGAGTGACGCAAAACGTTCCATAATTCACTGCGGCGTTGAGCGCTGATGATTGGCCAAGCACGCTGTATGTCCCGCATGCTTGGCCAATCACAGCGCGCAAAAAACGAAGAGCCATAATTGGCCAAAGCCAGGCTGGCTTTGGCCAATTATGGCTCAGGGGGGTTTAGTACACGCCCCACACTATAAAAGGCAGCCTGCAAGGCGGCCTCGTGTAGTGTGTTCTGGCTTTGTTACAGAGAGGAGCAGTCAGACAGTTAGAGAGAGAGAGAGATTGATAGAGACACAGTGGGGCAGATTCATCAATAGATACGCCGGCGGATCTCCTGATCCGCCGTCGTATCTGTGAGACCCGACGGTCGGATCTGTGAGATCCCACCGTCGGAGCTATGCGACTGATTCATAAGAATCAGTTCCGCATAGATCTCCCTTGGATCCGACTGGTGTAAGTGACTTACACCAGTCGAATCTTAGGCTGTAATCTCCCGCTGGCCGCTAGGTGTCGTCGCAATTTTTTACCCGTCGCATATGCAAATGAGGAAAACCGCCGATTCACGTCCGTACGCCCGCCCGTCGCTCGTTTTCTACGTCGTTTGCGTTCGGGTTTTTCCGGCGGATAGCTACCCCTGCTTCTATGAGGGGTAGCTAATGCCGATTTTTAAATTTTCTACGTCGTTTGCGTACCGCGATCGGGAATACCGATGGCCGCAAACGACGTACCCGCCGCAAACAATGACGTCGTAGCGACGTCATTTGGAGCATGCGCACTGGGCTTTTTCGCCCCCGGCGCATGCGCAGTTAAATCGGCGCGGGAACGCGCCTGATTTAAATTGTACACTCCCCCTAGCCGCTGAATTTGCATTCCGCCGGGGGGAGTTAGGATCCGACGGTGCAGTTTGCGAGGTAAGTGCTTTATGAATCATGCACTTGCCTCGCTAAATTGCACCGGCGGATCGTAAACCAGGTAGATCTAGCGGATCTAAAGATCCGCAGATCTATATGAATCTGCCCCAGTGTCTTTTCTACCAGATAGATAGACAGATAGATATATTCACATCCCTAGGAGTTGTCAATATATTTATAAACTGTATAGCTCAGCTAGATCTGCTAATAGTATCTGTCAGGCAGGAGATTGTGCGTGATGCAGTGCTATAACGTGTTGTATTGCCTGCATTAGGGTTTAGCTTAAACATAGTACTCCGTGTTATTCAACGTGTGCTAGTTAATTGTACATACACGCATTACCTGTTAATGCACGTGTGCTATTTATTTGCACAGAAACGCAGTCGCTGTTAATGCAAGTGGGCTATTGAATTGCACAGAAACGCAGTCGCTCTTACTGTGCGTGTGCAGTTTAATACCACCTAAACGCAGTTGGTGTCACTGCGTGTGTGCTGTTACATAGCACCTGAACGCAGTCGCTCTTACTGCGCGTGTGCAGTTTAATACCACCTAAACGCAGTTGGTGTGACTGCGTGTGTGCTGTTACATAGCACCTGAACGCAGTTGCTCTTACTGCGCGTGTGCAGTTTAATACCACCTAAACGCAGTAGGTGTGACTGCGTGTGTGCTGTTACATAGCACCTGAACACAGTCGCTCTTACTGCGCGTGTGCAGTTTAATACCACCTAAACGCAGTTGGTGTGACTGCGTGTGTGCTGTTACATAGCACCTGAACGCAGTCGCTCTTACTGCGCGTGTGCAGTTTATTACTACCTAAACGCAGTTGGTGTGACTGCATGTGTGCTGTTACATAGCACCTGAACGCAGTTGGTGTCACTGTGCGTGTGCTGTTACATACTACCTGAACGCAGTTGTTGTCACTGCGTGTGTGCTGTTACATACCACCTGAACACAGTTGGTGTCACTGCGCGTGTGCTGTTACATAGCACCTGAACGCATAAATATGTCTGGAAGGACAAAGAGAGGCAGAGAGTCACGAGGGCAAGCAGGCTCTGCATCTAGAGGTAACGCTGGTGGTGGATGTGGTGCATCCTCTTCAGCACGTGGCCGTGGCCGCTCGTCCTTCTTTTCGGGAGCTGGCCGTGTTGAGCCTCAACATGCAGAGAAATTACTGGAGTGGATGACCAAGCCGTCCTCATCCTCCTCATCCTCTCTCACACAGACTGATCATAGTTTGTCTGGCAAAGCAGCGGCCAAGGCGTCCTCTTCCCTCTGCACAATGGCATCACACAATCCTTCCCTAGTCCCACCATGTCCTCCTGAGGAGTCCCCCGGATTTTTTCAACACAGTGTTGGGTACATGCTGCATAAAGATGCGCAGCGTTTTGAAGACTCCGATGACGGAACACAGATGGAGGAAGGCATTGATGTGAGCCCAGGGAGAGGGGGTGGCCGAGAGGGACAACAATCTGGGAGTGATGTTCCCCCAGCTGGAGCATACTGCCAGGTTGTCGACAGTGATGATGAGGAGGGAGGGGATGATAAGGTCACTGACTCTACCTGGGTGCCTGATAGGAGAGAGGAGGAGGAAGAGGAGGAGGAGGAGGACGAGGCACAGGCACATCTCCAAAGAGGCAGGATGCCCTCCAGGGGTCAGCTTAAGGGCAGCACACCAACTGCATTATGTGGCACTGCTGTGTCTCAACGGTACAGCAAAAGTTCTTTGGTATGGGCCTTTTTTGAAAGGCCATGTCCATCAGATCGTACCTTTGCTGTTTGCAACATGTGTCCCAAGCGTATCTCGCGTGGCCAAAACATCACCCGCTTGGGCACCACATGCTTGTCCAGACATATGTCGACCTGCCATGCAGCTCGTTGGCAAGCATACCAGAAAGACCCACACCAAAGACCAAAGCGGACCTCCCCTTGCCCATCTGTGACCTCCAACCCCACTAGACCCCCAGTCCTCTCTGAAGCCTGCACTGAAGTTGTAGAAATAGGTGTGTCACAACCTAGTAGTGGTAGTACATGCGGGCAATCTACTGATAGTACCAGACAAATTTCCCTGCCCCAGCTGCTGCAGCGCCGAAAGAAGTACACTCCCAGCCATCCTCATGCCCAGCGGTTGAATGCTAGCTTAGCAAAATTGCTAGCACTTCAACTGCTACCTTTTCAGTTGGTAGATTCTGCCCCCTTCCATGAGTTTGTGGAATGTGCAGTACCTCAGTGGCAAGTACCCAAACGCCACTTTTTCTCATGGAAGGCGATTCCGGCTCTCTACCGGCATGTGGAAGGCAATGTCCATGCCTCGCTGGACAGGGCGGTCAGGGGTAAGGTGCATCTTACCGCTGACTCATGGTCCAGCAGGCATGGACAGGGATGTTACCTGTCTTTTACGGCCCATTGGGTGACTCTGCTGGCAGCTGGGAAGGACGCAGGGCAAGGTACAGTAGTTTTGGAGGTTGTCCCGCCACCACGCCTCCAAAACACTACTACTGCTTGTGACACACCTCTCTCCTCCACCCCCTCCTCTTCTTCTTCCTCCGTGGCCTCTTCCTGTGGTGATGTTTCCTCAGAACCAGCCGTGCTCCGTAGGCGTACGAGGGGCTACGCAGGAATGCAGGCCAAGAGATGCCATGCGGTGCTAGAGCTGGTGTGCTTGGGAGACAGGAGCCACACTGGGGAAGAGGTTCTTTCAGCTCTGCAGGGGCAGGTTCAGAGGTGGTTGACGCCACGCCAGCTGAAGCCTGGAATGGTGGTCAGCGATAATGGCACCAACCTCCTCTCTGCCCTGCGACAGGGAAAACTCACCCATGTGCCCTGTTTTGCGCATGTTCTCAATTTGGTGGTGCAGCGGTTCTTGGGCAGGTTCCCAGGCTTACAGGATGTCCTGAAGCAGGCCAGAAAAGTCTGTGTGCATTTCCGGAGGTCATATAATGCCACTGCTCGGCTGACAGACCTCCAGAGGGAATACAACCTGCCCAAGAACCGCCTAATCTGTGACATGCCCACCAGATGAAACTCTACGTTGGCCATGCTGCAGCGGCTGCACACGCAGCAGAGGGCCATCAATGAGTACCTGTGCCAATATGGCAGCAGAACTGGGTCAGGGGAGCTTGGGTTTTTTTCACCACGCCAGTGGGTCTTGATCAGGGATGCATGCACTGTCCTGTCACCATTTGAGGAGGCCCCGAGGATGGTGAGCAGTGACAGTGCATGCATCAGTGAGACTGTCCCGCTTATTCACATGTTGCCCCCCCCCCCCAACATGGAATAATGGACAGGGCCCTTGAGGCAGAACAGAGGGAGGAAGAGGAGGACTTCCTTACCTCTCAAGGCCCCCTTTATGCAGACACTGTTCCTGCTTGCCCACCTAGCACACACATAGAGAAGGAGGAGGATGAGGATGAGGAGGATGATTGTATCAGCAGCATGGAGGTGGAGCCTAGCACTCAGCATCAACAGCAGCAGTCTTCAAGGGATCATTTACAGTCCCAAGGAACACGTGGACTTTTACGTGGCTGGGATGAGGTGGCTTCGGATCCTGTCGTCCTCAGTGACCCAGAGGACTGTGCCCCGAATGCCTCTGCAAACCTACGCTGCATGGCCTCCCTGATCCTGCAAAGCCTGCGTAAGGATCCTTGTGTACGTGCTATCAAGGAGAGGGATCATTACTGGCTGGCAACTCTCCTTGATCCACGTTACAAGAGTAAGGTAGCGGACCTTATGTTGCCATCGCAGAGGGAGCAGAAGATAAAACTTCTGCGGGAGGCCTTGCAGAAGGGTCTGTGCAATGTGTTCCCAGAACCGGGGGGATTACCAAAACCTGGCCCTGGACAACGTCTTGCTGAGGCTTTGGTGAGTCAGAGAAAGAGCGGTGGAGAAGGTGGCCGTCTGACCGATGCTTTCAGACAATTTTTTAGTCCACAGCCCCAAGGTCTGAGCGGTTCCAGCAACCATCGCCAGCGTCTGGTTTACATGGTCCATGAATATCTAGCGGCAAGATCCGACTTGGACACCTTCCCCACCGAAAATCCTCTGGCTTACTGGGTCTTGAGGATGGATCACTGGCCAAAGCTTGCACAGTACGCAATTGAGCTACTGGCTTGCCCTGCATCCAGTGTTCTTTCAGAATGCACATTCAGTGCTGCTGGAGGCTTTGTGACCGATCACAGGGTGCGCCTCTCCACCGACTCTGTTGATCGACTGACCTTCATCAAAATGAATCAGGCTTGGATCAACACCAGCTACCAATCACCTGATGCTGATGTTACTGAATGAGAATTTTTTGTTGAAATGTCAGATCCCTTTGAGACTGCGTATGCTGATGCTGAGTGACT
Source organism: Rana temporaria (assembly GCF_905171775.1). Classification (NCBI taxonomy): domain Eukaryota; kingdom Metazoa; phylum Chordata; class Amphibia; order Anura; family Ranidae; genus Rana; species Rana temporaria. The sequence continues at coordinate 321,771,356 of NC_053490.1, forward strand.
GTCCTGTTATGCTGCTGATGGAATATCCTTCTCCTCCTCACCTTTCTTGCTGATAGGTAGTAAGAAATTTTGTTTTTCTGGGCTCCGCCACCAGTGCCTAAGGCCTATTTTTTCTGCCCCTGTTTAACAGGGGCGCCTAATAACAATTTTTGATGCAATACTTTGCACGTGGCTCCTTGTTGCACTCCAATTACAGATATTGGGAGGGTTTGCAGTGTTGTGTTGTGCCTAAGGCCTAATTTTTCTGCCCCTGTGTAACAGGGGCGCATAATAACAATTTTTGATGCAATACTTTGCACGTGGCTCCTTGTTGTGCTCCAATTACAGTTATTGGGAGGAGTTGCAGTGTTGTGTTGTGCCTAAGGCCTAATTTTTCTGCCCCTGTTCAACAGGGGAGTCTGATAACAATTTTTGATGCAATACTTTGCACGTTGCTCCTTGTTGCGCTCCAATTACAGATATTGGGAGGGGTTGCAGTGTTGTGTTGTGCCTACGGACAAATTTTTCTGCCCCTGTGTAACAGGGGCGTCTAATAACAATTTTTGATGCAATACTTTGCACATGGCCTAAGGCACAATTTTTCTGCCCCTGTTTAACAGGGGCGCCTAATAACACTTTTTGATGCAATACTTTGCACGTGGCTCCTTGTTGTGCTCCAATTACAGTTATTGGGAGGGGTTGCAGTGTTGTGTTGTGCCTAAGGACAATTTTTTGTGCCCCTGTGTAACAGGGGCACCTAATAACAATTTTTGATGCAATACTTTGCAGGTGGCTCTTTGTTGCGCTCCAATTACAGTATGTTTGAGGGGTGCCCTTTTTTCTACAATTTTGCTTTCACAAAAAAATAATGCCCCCCCCCCCCCCCCACCACCCCTAAAATAATCGAGATATTGTTTCCACACAGCACGTGCGCAAGCAGTATTAAATTACTTTGTTCTTATAATAATTTCATGTTGTGCAGGGACATTTCTAAACACGTGCCACTACTATAGACACACAGCAGGTGTGATATTTAAAGGAATTTTTCATTTTTTTCCCACTTTAAGCATCATTAAAATCGCTGCTCCGGAAAAAACGGCCGTTTTTAAAACTTTTTTTTCCATTGATACATGTTCCCTAGGGCAAGACCCGGGTTCTGAAAGATGTATGTATATATGATGCGCTGAATCAACTGATCATGTGGAATATCAAACACACCAACAAAATACTGGAGAAAAGGATTCAATATATAAAGACAATAAATCCCATAATTTAAGTACTGCTATATAGTTCCATTGACGCTGCAATTAAAAAACAGCTCAGCAACACCTTCCTAAACCACACATCCACTTGGTATGGGTTAAATGACTTGATGATTTTCAGCCGTGGAATCACAATCAAACAGTCAGATCAAAGTGTGCTTTCCTCCAGATTTTCAATACTCAAGATATGCAGGGAAGAAAAAGAAAGAAAGAGACCAATAGTGTGATACTGTATGGATAGGGAAATGGCGTTCATAATACACAGACTCTCACTCACGAATCCTCAGTAGTATTAAGGCTGCAACGTAGTGTGTGCATATGCTGCTCAGTTCGTCGGGCTCCTCATCCGGCACCTCCGTGCGTCCCGTCACTCAAGCTCCTCCCCATCTGAAAGATGTTTTCCAACATTAAATTGAATATTGGTCTTTAAAATGAGCGTTTTTGAATTTGAATGTTCGAGTCCCATAGACTTCAATAGGGTTCTAAATGTTCGCGCGAACCCGCGGTCTGTTCGAATGTTCTGGTGCGAACCGAACCCGGGTTCGGCTCATCCCTAGTCCTGAGGACAGAAGTTAAGAACCACTGATCTAGAGGCTTTCAAGGTAAGGCATGTTGTGAGGTGCCAAGAGGTTAGGTCTGTTGAAAAATCCAGGGTATCTTCCCAGTTTTTCCATCGATGGAGTCTTCTCTGGGTTTTGTGTAATGTCCAGCATTTTGTAGAAAATAGAGGATCCCTTTAGAAGTGATGCAGGACGGTCGTAGATTTGTATGAGGTCGGTCATGAGGGGTTGATCCGACCATGTGGTGGAGGACAGAGCATCTCGCACTCTTAAGTACTTGGAGAAGTCCCTATTGGGAACGTTGTAGTCCTCATGTAGTTGTTGGAAGGAGCATAGCTTCCCTTCGTGTAGAATGTTTACAATTTTGGTAATGCCTGCTGTTATCCAGGAGGCTAGTGACATATGAAAGCAGCCAAAGGAAAAGATTCCAATGCTTTTTTTGACAGTCCATTAGATTGTTGATGAATTGAGCTCCAGGCTTTGAGAGTTGCTTTTACTGTACGTAAGAAGGACAGAATTGGTCAATGTTGTAGCCATATAGCAGCTAGTAGAGATTTAGTGGGGTAGCGAAGAGCAGTTTCTTCTATCCTTGCCCACAGAGTGCGAGATAAGGGTGGCCACCAATGTTGAGTTTGGTTTAGGAGAACTTCTTTGTAGAAGTTCTTGAAATTAGGAGCTCCCATCACTGCCTTTGCCATCGCAGTGCACATGATGAATTGTTTAATTCTGGGGTGTTTGCCATCCCAGATAAAGTTGTTGATGGTGCGTTGGAGTATGTCCAGTTGGAAGAAAGTATCGGTAGTGGGAGAGTTCGGAACAGATATAGCAGATGAGGTAAGAGAAACATTTTGGATAGCGCTATCCTCCCAGCCCAGGAAGTCTGGGTGGTTCAGAGGGAGGTGCAGATATCGTGTGGTTTCTTCATAATTTATATGGAGGGTATTGCTGGAAGGGACAGTTAACTGTATCCTTAAGTGAGTAAGCATTAAGCCTGGGGCCCATGGAAATGGGGATAGATGAGTGAGAGTTGCTTTTGTGCCTTGATCAAGACACATGCCCATCCAATTGGATTTGGAGCAGTTAATTTTGTATAAGGATAGCTGGCCAAACTGTACCAAAAGGTCATGAAGTGCTGATAAGGACTGAAGAGGCTTGGTCGGGACTACAATGACATGAAAAACAAACCGATGGGCCCACACACGATCGCTTTGTCTGATGAAAACAGTCCATCGGTCTGTTTTCATCGGACAAACCGATCGTGTGTACTGGGCTTCAGACCCTGGGCTGTCTGCACACATGGGATCTTGGAAGCAGCAGTTTTATATTTCTTTTGTCTGGCTAAAAGAGCACCTGGTTTATTGCCAGTAGCATACCAAGTGACTTTTAGTCGTTTGATGTGGTGATCAAATGAGGCATGTATGAAGGAGAGGAATTCCTCTCTGAGGCCCCGTACACACGGCCGAGGAACTCGACGTGCTTGGCACGTCGAGTTCCTCGTCGAGTTCTGGGATGAAGCCGCCGAGGAGCTCGGCGGGACGCCTTCTCCCATAGAACAATGAGAAAATAGAGAACATGTTCTCTATTTTCTCGTCGAGCTCCTCGGCGGCTCCATCGAGCCAAAACTGTACAGACGACAGAGTTTCTCGGCAGAATCCGGGTTTTGACCGAGTTTCTCGGTGAATTCTGCCGAGAAACTCTGTCGTGTGTACGGGGCCTGAGTGTACGTAAGCGGGTGGTATCTGCATCGTTAGGGGAGGTTTTGTTTGACTTTTTAAGTTTGCGTATCTGATCAAGGAAGTGATTGTATTTCTCATTTTGCAAGTGTTTCTCTTGGCTTCCAAGCTTAATGAAAACACCTCATAAAGGCTTTATGTGAGTTCCAAAGCAATATGCTATTTGTTACAGAGTTCATATTGCAAGAAAAGTAGGTCTCTAGCTCCTGTTTGATCTTTTCCTGACACTTAGGTTGGGATAAAAGGGAGGTGATCATATGCCAGATGGTGGACTGTTTATTGGACCAGTTGATAGAAATGCTGATTGCAACCGGTGTGGTCTGACCATGTTATTATGTCTATATCTGTTTGGGATATGGTTTGCAGGATACTTTTGTATAACAGGAAAGGGTCAATTTTGGAGTCTGATTCTTGTGTGTCCGTGTAAACAGTAAAGTCCCTTTCCATCCCATGTAAACACCGCCAGGGATCATAAAGATCTTCCAGTTGTGTGAGTGTGGAAAGGGCCGTTGATTTTATTCTACGCTGGTTAGAGGAGTCAAGCACATAATCAATCGTGTCATTAAAGTCTGTGCATAAAATTATGCATTCTTTTGGGTAATGAGATAGCTCATTCATTATCATTTTGAAGAATTGTTTTTGGTGAGAATTGGGAGCATATATGTTATCTATAACATATGGTCAAAAAGGGCATCTAGGATTAGGTATCTGCCACAGGGATCAGCCTAAAAATAACGGAGCTGGAAAGATAGGGATTTACATATAGCAATCATGACACCCCTCATTTTTTTTGGTAGCACGTGGAAAGTAAATATGGGGGTAGAGGTGGGGCTAACAGAGGGGAGCTTTGTCTTGCATAAAGTGAGTTTCTTGAACACATAATATGTATGTTAATATGTCTACTATGTCTACTAAGTTGTTGTGAGTATTGTGATGAAAAACATTGTTTTTTGTTGCAAATACCATTTCCATATATATTTTGTAATATTGTATGCTAACTCATTATTGTGCACTCTATAGATAGCAGGCTGATTCGTCCATAAACCCCTAAGGAAAGAGAGACACTTCTCCGAAACGTCAGGTTCCTTTTGGATAATCATGTCCCGCATATTTTGTTTTACATTGGGTTGTTATTCTCAGATTGCTTTGTAATCATTACATATATAATTCAATTTTAATGTATGATCTTGTTGTACACGCAGAATAAATTATATTTATATACATGATTTTGAATATATGATTCATACTTTGGTGCCTTCAAAGTCCATTAGGGGATACCCCTTCTTTTCTTGATTATCATTTGGATGTGGCATACTTTAGAGACATTAGCCGATAAACTTTTGTTGTTTATATATGTTAGCTACAGTATAACATATGGTATATTGTCAAAAAGGGCATCTAGGATTAGGTATCTGCCACAGGGATCAGCTTACAAATAACAGAGCTGGAAAGATAGGGATTTACATATAGCAATTGTTATGTCCCCTTGCCGCTCTGTGTCTCTCCGGTGTTGCTGGCAATGCTGCCAGTATCTGCTCAGCAAGTTACACACACAGACGAGGTACTTCCTAACCAGAGCAAGGTTTATTACTCAGAAACATTATGGCATTCTTGCATGGAGGAGTCTTGATCCAAACAGCTTGTGTTCTTAACAGATGTAATCCCTTCTCCAGCCTTGTGTGTCTGCTTCCAGTTTCCCCACACACACACTGTCCTGACTTTCTGGTACATCCCCCCCCCCCCATCATGCATCAGGAGAAAAAGGGCAAGGTTACAGTGATCTATCACAAACATCACACCTCCTTTCTTTCACAAAGAAAAAACAAAACATAACAAGAGAACAAAATGTTGAACACATAACATAACGAGGCAAGCAAAATCAGTTCATCAAGTAGTATCTGCAACTCAGTTCTGTGATTCCCGCAGCACTTCATGAGCCCTTTGTCTCTGTGTCCTGATCTCCAATGTTAAATTTCAGCGCTTTGCCAACGAGGCGTTTGACGTCTTTGACGGGTAGACTTATGAAGTGGCACAGCACTGGGAGTAAAAGAGTCGGTCAAAGGTTCTGAAGATGTCAGTGGGTGTCCCACAGACAAATCAGTCTCTGTAACTCCAGGCACATGACTGGGCTCCTCAGGAATATGGTCACCAACCGTTTCAGGGTTTGGTTGTAAACTTGCGGGATCATGCCAGACACCATGCCATATGTCACCAGCAGAGTTCAGAGTAGACTCTGGTGGGTGGTTAGCAAGAGGGGTCGGGTTCATCACTAGTGGCCGTCAAATGCGCTTCCTCAATTGCGAAAGGTGTCATCGAACATAAATGCCTTTCTCCAGGTGAACAAGGTACATTCTTCTTCCAAGAGTTCCATCAATAACGCCAGGAAGCCAAGGGGGCAAAACTCTGTAATTCCGAGACCATACAAGATCACCGGCACGGAATCCCAGACGGCCTGGCAAAGAAGGTGTTGGTGACGGTTCCTGCGGATGAACTAAATCAAGTTTGGTGTGGAGATGCCTGTCAAGCATAAGAAAAGCTGGTGACAGCCCAGTAGTAGCGTGTTTCGTATTACGGTACATGATCAAGAATTCCAGCAGCTTCTCCTCTGACAGTCCAACCTGGTCCAGAGTGGACATTAAGTGTTTCTTAAACGTCTGCACAAATCTTTCCGGCCAGCCTATTCGAAGCTGGATGATAAGGAGCTGTTTTGTAGTGGTGGACGCCCAAGCCACCAAGGAAGGATTGAAACTCATGCGATGTAAATTGAGTGCCATTATCAAATTAGCAAAGAGCTTCTTTAAGACTAGAATGGTAGCAGCCGAGGTAATAGAAGGCATTTGAAAAACCTCCGGCCATTTGGAATGCGCATCTACCACGATCAAATACATTTTATCCTGGATGGGGCCAGCAAAATCAAGATGGAGCCTTGACCACGGGCCTGTTGGCCATGGCCAAGGTTGCAGGGTTCTTCTCTTTTGGGGTCGCTGGGCTTGACAGCACCCAGGGCATTGAGCAACATAATCTTCAATTGCTGTATCCATTTGTGGCCACCAAACATAGCTCCGGGCTCCCTGCTTCATGCGCACCACACCAGGATGGCCTTCATGCAGCATCCGCAGCATGGTTGATTGCAAATACTGGGGTACAATCACTCTATTGCCCCATTGTAGGCAACCAACATTCGTCACAAGCTCACATTTTCTGGAAAAGTACGGACAAAATTCACTTGGAACTCTCCTTGGTCATCCAGTCTGAACATAAGAGAATATCTGAGACAGGAAAGGATCTGTGGCTGTATGTCTGGCAATCAGGGAGGTAGACATGCAAGATCGTGGCCTGTGTACTTCCACTACTCGTATATCTCTTGGTGGGTGGCCTCCAAGTGGCAATCTGGAAAATGCATCTGCATTGCCATGGGTATCATGGTAACGGTATCTGGTAGAATAAGTATAAGCTCCTAAAAATAGAGCGTATCTTTGTAAGCGAGATGCGGTCGTTGTAGAAATCCCTTTCTGAGGGTTCAGTATTGACAACAGAGGTTTGTGGTCAGTGATAAGTGTAAACTCCCGACCATAGATGTACGCGTGAAATTTCTTTGTGGCCCACACAATGGCCAAAGCTTCCTTGTCTATCTGGGAGTAGTTTTGTTCCGCGGAGGTTAAAGACCTGGAAGCAAAAGAAATGGGGCGCTCCGTGCCATCCGGGATTGACATGGGAAAGCACGGCACCCAGTCCATAAGGCGAGGCGTCACAAGCCAAGATGACGGGTTTCTTTAAATCATAGTGGACCAGAACTCGAGAAGACAGATCGAGGTCTTTAGAAAACCGAAAAGCTTCTTCACATTTTTCTGTCCATATCCATTTAGCTCTTGCATCCAGTAAGCAATGTAATGGGTAGAGCTGGTGTGCCAGGTTCGGCAAGAAATGGTGGTAGTAATTTAGGAGGCCAAGGTAGGACCTGAGCTGGGTGACATTCTGGGGAGTAGTGGCATTGGTAAGGGCTTTAACCTTTTCTTCAGTAGTGTGTAACCCATGTCGGGTACAAAATTCCAGTTGAGACTTGAGAAATTCACATTTTGAAAGATTAACATGTAAACCATACTTTTGGAGTCTCTCTAGCACCGCTTCAACATTCTTTCTGTGTTCTTCATCAGTGGGACCAGTGATGAGCATGTCATACAGTAGACATTGGGTGAAAGGTATTCCTGCCAGGACCTCATCCATGAGCCGCTGCCAGATGGCTGGAGCTGGGGCTATGCCAAAAACCATGCGGTTATACTGGAATAAACCTTTATGAGTGTTAATGGTCAACAGATGACGTTAATCAGGGTGTACTTGCAGTTGCAGGTAAGCCTGCTTTCAGTCTATTTTTGTAAACTTTTGCCCCCCAGCCAGTGAGCCAAATAAATCCTCAAGTCGAGGCTATGGGTATTGATCCACAAGAAGTTGGTTGTTCAGGGCTACCCTGAAATCACCACAAATCCTAATGTCTCCATTATTTTTCTTGACAGGCACAATTGGCGATGCCCATTCACTTCTATCAACTTTCATTATGATCTTTTCAGCCAATAGGTGGTCCAGCTCTGCTTCCACTTTCTTCCCCTCATTTTTTTGGTAGCATGTGGAAAGTAAGTATGGGGGTAGAGGTGGGGCATGCAATAATGTCTGGCAACTCACCTTCTCCTCCATGTGTCCATTAGAGGCCTGACTCTCTTTCTGGCTGCCTTTTATCATCTCTCCTCCCTGTATGGCTCCACCCCAGGCCATCCCAGGAAGCCTATATTAACTAGTGCACTGCAGGTCTGCTTTGCTGTTCAACTTTATTTGTTAGCTTGTGTTCCTGTCTGCCGTGTGCTACGTTTACCTTTCTGTGTACCGATTTTGTCTCGTCTCTGACTACTCCTGTTTGCCTGTGATCCTGACCTTTGGCCTGTCCCTTGGTTACCCTCGTCTGCCTGTTGCCCCCACCTCGGTTTACCCATCACTACACCTTGTGTCCTCAGTGGCTGCTTCCCCTCTCTCCCTACGGAGCGTGACCTGGGGAACTCCAGGGGCCGTGACCTGGGTTCAGTTGCAGCAAAGGCCATCCTCACCACTAGAGGCTCTGGTGAACACCTGCTGGACCTTAGACTCTGCGCCCTCGGGAATCTTGGGCTCACGGTTCGTGTCTATCCACAGCAGTCAGCTATTGGGTTCACTACCTTGCGGTGCACCCCTGTCTCCAAAGGGGTGCATTTGTCACCTGGCCATAGATGACCTGACAGGGGAGCTTTGTCTTGCATAAAGTGAGTTTCTTGAACACATAATATGTCTGTTTTTTGATTAATGGCTTCTCTCCATAGTCAAGACCTTTTGTATTTGTGATACGGATAGACATACTACCAAGTTGTAGGTGCATGGGAGGGTAAGTTACGGTACCTGGTCTCAGGATAGTATTATCATAAGCAGAAGGTTATGACTAAACAAACACGTAATTAACACAAGAAATTAAAAAAAAAACTGTTACAATGAATGCAGGCTGTGTGCTTAGCACACTTTGTGCCAGGGGTGTGTAGTAACCAGAAATTAGGTCCACAATCCAGGCCTCAGATCAAGTGGTTAACGAGGAGCTAAACAGCTTGTCTGAGGGGGAAATAGTCTGACATTGTGGTCATGAAAACATCAGGCAGGTTTTGTGATTGCTATGCAGCAAATCTCCCAGGATTTACAGGTTATGTTGTTGTTTGTATGACTTGTAGTTGATAAAGGTGTTAGGCCCCAGTTGTGGAGCATCTTCTAACCATCTTTAGGGGATGTGGTGGTGATTTGTTGGCTCTGATATGTGACCAGCAATTTTGTAGGGAAGCCCCAGTGGTAAACAATATTCTGGTCCCTCAGAATCGCAGTGATGGGTGTCTATTCCTTTTTCATTTTTGAGGTTGCTGCAGATAGGTCTTGGTATAGGACTATCCCCACATATGTAGAGGAGAGTGTGCGGGAGGATCTGGCTGCTCTGAGCAGGCTTTCTTTGGTATGATAAAAATGGACCAGCGTTACCACATTTCTAGATACTGTGTCAGGCAGGTGTGTTGGTTTGGGGATCCTGTGTGCTCTATCCATCAGTAAATCTCTAGGTGTGAGATCTGGGATAAGCTTTAAGAGAAACTGCTGCAAGTAAGGTATGAGATCTTGTATTTTAACAGCTTCGGGGATTCCTCCTATTGTTTAATTATTGCGGTGGAAATGATCCTCTAAATCTGCAACTTTCAATTGTAGTTTACAGATCATGTCTGTCTGTTCCTCGTGAGCATCCACCATTTCATCATGCGCTTTTATGAACACTCCTAGCTGTGATACCAGGTGGTCTGTGCGATCTTCAATGCCAACTATTATGTGAGAAAGGTGGGACACTGAGGAGTGTAGTTTAGAATGCAGGTCAGCTTGGAGGGACAATAACATGACCTTGATGGTGTTTTCAGAGGATGGGGTGTCTGATGCAGGAAATGCAGCTAGGGGCTCTGTGTGTTCTGTTGGTGTGTCTGCTGCTGACTCATGTATGCCTGCCAAGTGATGTTTCTTTGCTGAGGGCAGTTTATGTGGAGAGTGTGCAGGGGATTCTGCAGCTCTTTTTACCTCTGTCAGAAGCTGTAGCATTGTCCTCCTGCTGCTTTGAGGAGACCTCCATGACAGAGAGATAAAGGGAGTGGTCACTCTCCCTGACACCATCTTGTGTATGTTGCCTGCAGTCTGCATGAAGAAATCTCACAAGCGACGCAGTCCTGGTGTTTGATTCCTCCTGCAGGCCTGGGGCCTGGGTTTTCCCCGCTGTTTGTGTCTCTTTGTGGGTCTGAAAGCTGTTATTTAGTGAGCTGTGAGCCGTGTTAGAGACCCGGTGTGGCAGGGAGATCTAGAGCCGAGCATTCATCTTGGTCTGCAGCTTGGACATGCCCCCACCAGTTTATATTCTTTTGTCTCTGTTCTATCATCTACTTTCTGACCAGGCCTTTTCTGGAACTTTTTGTTTGACAGTTTGAATCAGTATTTTTTGCTAGAAAATTACTTAGAACCCCCAAACGTTATATACTTTGTTTTAGAAGAGACCCTAGAGAATAAAATGGCGATTTATGCAATATTTTATGTCACACAGTATTTGTGCAGCAGTCTTTCAAACTCAGAAATAAATAAGTAAGGGTCCTTTCACACGTGCGGACCATTTTTTAGATCAGTTTTTATCATCAGTTGATCCGTTTTTTCATCAGTTTTTCATCCGTTTTACATCCGTTTTTCATCAGTTGTCATCCGTTTTTCATCTGTTTTCATCTGTTTTTCATCAGTTTTTCATCAGTTTTTTCATCAGTTTTTTCATCTGTTTTTTTTTTTTAGAACTTTATTTGTATTACATATTTTGATGAAGAACGGATGTTAGCGGATCGGATGTTAAACGGATCGTCCGCTAACATCCGTTTTACGTCCGTTCCGTTTTTTGACGGAAGAAAAATAGGGTTTTCTTCCGTTCAAAAAAACGGAGCTTAACGGAGACGGATGTTAACGGACGTTAGCGGATGCTCATCCGCTAACGTACGCTATCCCATTGGAAAGCATTGCAGACCGTAAACGGACGTATGAAAAAACGGACGCACGTGTGAAAGGACCCTAAAGCACTGATCCTCTATCAAGATGGATGTCTTTACATAAAGACATCATAATGAACAGAGCATTCAGTCCTGATAAAAGTAAAAAAATTGGCTGCAGGGGGCCTATAGACAACATTGGTGACTAATTATTTGTTTTGTGCTTGCCACAGTTCAAGTCCTATTTAAGTATTTAAAGTTAGTGTTGAGATTAGGTGTACAGTAGGAGTGTAAAGTTAGTATTAATGTTGGGGAGAGCTGGTGTTCGGCCTACTTCACACAGGCTTCAGCTTGTATAAGAGCAGTGTGAACAGTGAAAAAGCTTTCCTGGTGCCTCCATGGCAGCATACCTGTGACAAGCTCCGCCTTGGCTCCTCCCTCAGGACTAGTGAATATTATAAAAGTGTTGGTTAGCACAGCCCCCACATTCTCCTTTTTTTCCTCATACCTCATGGCAGTGAATTCTGGTCGGTTGTCCTTACCTTCTGCATTCGGCAGCTTCCGTCTGGGTTCAAGCCTCTCCCGGACGCGGTCCCTTCTCTTGGGCAGCTAAATGCGCTGATAAGGTAGGGAGTCCCTTCTGTAGGATCTTTTGGGACAAGCAGTTTGTCTCTTAACTAAGAGCTCTATCTGCACAGTGGTGTTTAGGCATTTGCTCAGTTGTTGGCTACAGAGGTAGCAGCCATTTCTGCATTTACTTTTGTTTTCTCTCCAGGTTTTCTCCCAATCCTGCCTTGCACTAGTCCTCTTTGTATTCATTCCCCTTTCTTATTGTGCCTAGCCCCCTGTAAACTTTTCCAGCTCCTTAGGAGCCGCGCTCGCTTAGCGCCGGCTTTTTATTTATGTTCGGCGTCCTCAGTCACGTTCTGCGCATGCGCCGGCGGTGCGCGTCTTCCGGGTTCTCGTCCCGACGGTCGGCGCATGCGCGGTGGATCCGGAGGCTGCGGTGGCCATTTTGGATGAGGGCAGAGCGACGCTTTTTGCCCACAAGATGTCAGGCACAAGTCTGAAGCATTCTTCGCCTCTATGGATCCCTCTAGTGGCTTCAGTGAGACACCTAAAGGTTGCAGGAAGTACTACGCAGTCAGATGGCTCCAGGGAAACACTCTCTTCTCTTCAGGTAAGTAAAAGTAAAAAAAAATAATAATAATGTATGCATACATATGTTTTCTTTTAAAAATAAGACGGATACGTGTATTATATGTTTATTTAAGTAAAAAAAAAAAAAAAAAGGGAAGTAGAAGAAATATAGCTTAAGTAAAAGATAATAATTAAAGATAAATACACATATAAAATAAAATAAAATATATTTTTTTCGTGTCTCCGGTAATAAAAAAAAAAAAAAAAAAATCACACCATTTATTCAGAGGTAAATCCCCAGATTAGGATCTGACCCCTGGTTTCCTCTTTATTCTTTTCTTGGCTGCTACTTCTGCTAAATCCACTCAGTGTGAGCCATTCGCCACCTGTACAAGATCCTACTCTACAGATGAGGTAAGGACCTACGTTCAGGTAAGCTTACAGATCTTAAAGGAAAAGAGTGCACTGAGGCTGGTACTTTCTTTTCAGCCCTGTACGCCAGAAGAGGTCTAAGAGAACCTCAAGGCGACATGTGGACCATGGTGACTCTAGTCCACGTGGAGACGGGTCGTCCAGGCATAGGGATCATAGGAGTGGCAGGTAATCATCGGCCAAATAAACGCCGTCACTCGCGCTCTTTGAAGCCTAGATCCCCGAAATGTCAGACCCGTGGAGTCACCCCACTTCCAGACAAACCGGTCTGGCGGAATTGCCCAGTGGCAGAGGGCCAAAGCCTGCAAATGGTGGACCTACCTAAATACGCGGGAGAGAGTTCCTTTGCGGATTTGGGCCCCACAATGCCGCCACAACAACCGGCATCTTCTACTCTGGAGCAATCGGCGGAGGCGTCCATTCCCGGGCCATCTTCAAGTGAAATCTCGCCCAACGCCTGTCTCTTCCTTCAAACATCAGGAAGAGAATACTATCTCAGGGGACTTCTCCGATGTCCATGATGCCTTTTGTTTCGCTTTCACCACGGTCCAGCCGTATGTGCAGGCGGTGAAACTAGCAATCGGCTGGGAGGAGACTGGCACAGAAGTCTAAATCGTGCCTCCCTTTTCTCCTCCAGATTGCCTTTTCCCTCTCATGGGCAAATTCAGGAGTGTGATTGAGGAAGAGGACGGAGAGAGAATTCTCCATTGTTCAACTAGGAAAGTTATACCTCCTTTAAAAGCAGTTTCCGCAATGCTTGGAAGCCCTCCAGTAGTCGATGGAGTGGTGGTAAAGTTGGCAAAGAACGTCACATTGCCCATGTAAGACTCAACCTCACTTAGAGGTCACTGATTGTACCTGTGTAATGGGCCATGTTGGGCCTTGTTCGGCTCAGTAAATACTGGCCGGCTGCTGTTTTGTTTTCTATGTCTCTTGTATAAAAAATAAAAAAAGGGGACTCGACTTCACTTAGGCACCCACTAGACAGAAGGTTGGATCTTGATCTTCCACCAGACGGTGGGCAAACACTTGTAATCCTGCGATGGCCCTGACATCAATGTCCACCCCCCTTTACGTCTGGACAGATGTGATGGAGTGCGCAATGCAACTGGATATCCCAAGGGGGATACCACCAGGGCCTTAGATGAGCTAAAGCTCTAAGCAGATCTTATTGGTGAATCCGCAATCGATTCTTTTCTATGCTCCCCTGGGTCAATGCTCCACATAGTCATGGCCAAACGGGCCTTGTGACTGGAACCATAGTCAACAGATATTGCCTCAAAACAGAGCTGGTACAAGATACCTTCTGACGGGAAAGCCTTGTTTAGGGAGAAATTGGGTAAGACCATCTCTCGCATCAATGGCGGGAAATTAGGCCTGTTACCCCAAGACAGACGACCCGGGTGCTTCAGCTCATTCGCACCAAGTTTTTAATACTCCAAGAGTGAGGACTACAGACAGTCCAGACGGAAGAAGGCTGTAGGCAGAGCTAGAGAAGCAAGCATTCCACCTTCCTCAAGCCCGTATGCGGAAGCTCATGCCTACCTCCACAGGATTCTGCCAAATCCTTTTTCCCAAGGGGGGTCAGACTCAAGTACTTCTCGAGGATCCGGGTTCAAGGTGCAGGGATCCGTGGGTAGTCTTCACAGTTGAATATGGTCACTTCTGGGCGTTTATAGACACCCCCCCTCCAAATCTTATTTTTTTCCGACAAGGGTGTCGAGGTTCCCCCAGAAAATCTGAAGCACTACAGTGTTTTTTCTTCTCTCCTGTGCAGGAGCAGCAAGCAGTGGTCCCAGTACCTCTATCAGAGAGATTCTCGGTTTTTACTCCACCCTGTTTCTAGTTCCCAAGAGAAACAAAGGTTGGAGTTCCGTGATGGATCTGAAGAGTCTAACTCGCTAAGATCCTCCTGGAAATCTCTAAATGGTTTCGCTTCAAACGATTGTTCGTTTATTCCAACCGAGGTATTGGATGTTATCAATAGACTTGCAGGATGCTTACCTGCATGTACCTGTACTCCTCTCCTGAAATATCCAGTGTTTGCAGTGGGGCATGTACATCTTCAATCTTTGAGCCTTCCCATTCGGCCTCTGCACATCACCAAAAGTCTTTATGAAGATCCTAATTGCTATCATAACCCCTCCAGGAGAATTAGGACTCTGAAGTACACCACTACAGGGATGACCTTTGTCCCATGGTGAAGAATCCAGCCCAATTAGTGGAACAGAACAGTACAGTAAACTTCCCGCCTCAAAGGTAAAGTCCACTATTCGGCAGATGAAGGGAGTCAGTGTGACATCCTACCTGTGGGCATTGAACTGTCTGAGCCTAATAGGCCAGATGTTGTCATGCATCACTATGGTATTAGCATTCGAGACATTTCCAGCCAGAGTTTTGGAGGCGACAGAACAGACCGTATCTATCTCAATCCATATACCTGACGACCCTGATGCCCAGGAGTCTACATGGGTGGATGAAGAAATACACGCTTATGAAATCGCATCCATCAGGACATGTCAACTGGATCACAACTACTACCGATACCAGTGCGGCAAGTGGGGGCTCACACTAGATCCAGATCTCAGGGCAGGGAAGATGGTCCTTCCATACAACATGCCTAGTATCGAATAGCCTGGAGGTTCAGGAATCCTTCCTTTTGCATTGCTAACACTAGAAATTTGAGGTACAGGCAACCCAGTTCCCACCTCCGAATGGCCAAGAGGGCTGCAGTGTCTTATTGGCACTGACAAGAAGGAATGCACAGCAGGACCTGCTGAGGGAAGTGGAAACAATAATCCTTTGGGCAGAAAGGAATCTAAAGACTTAAAAACAGCCTTTCTGCCCAGTCATCTCAATTCAAGGGCCGTCCACCTATCTCGGGGGTTCGTTGATTCCAAAGAATGGTTTCTGCACCAGAAAGTTTTCACCTAGATAGTGGTCCAGTGGGTCCCCTCGAGCCGGACCTATTTGCGACAGCACCAAGATTTCAAAGTTCGTCCCGAGGCCTCCTCATCCCCAAGCAGAAGCAGTAGATGCGATCCCTGCAACCTGGTCTATGCCTTTTTTCCAGGGTCTCATTCCAAAGCTCCTGTGGAGCCTCATGGTAGGAACCATGACGGTAATAGCAGGCCTACCGCACTGGCCAAGACATCCTTGTTTTCCCACAACAATGTACCTGAATACCAAGCCTTCAGTCAGGGTTCCAATAATACCTTTCTCCTGTCATAAGTACGTCGCACCTATCCAGTTCCCCACAGGTTGGATCTTCACATCTGGCAGATAAAAGGGAAAGGTTCCAATCCATAGGATGTTCCAACAAGGTTATCGCAACCCTGCTCAGGGCAAGAAAGCCATCCACAAACGGGATATAGGATAGGCTTATATAGTTACATTGTTGATCAAGTTGAGAAAAGACTCAAGTCCATCCAGTACAACCACAAACAAGGTGCGGAACAGGTTCTGGGCCTTCATGATTGGCAGAAGCGGTGTTCCAGATTCTCCATCATCCTCTCAAATTCTTGAATGCTTGCAGGCAGGCTTAGACCTAGGTCTTGCTTGAGTACACTAAGGGTACGTGCAGCGGCAATTTCAGCAGCAGCCAGTTAAAATGGACAGAGGATTCATTAATAATCCAATTTTTCAAAGCCGTCAAAGAGCCGATCGCCAACTAAACAATCTTTTCCACTCGGGACCTTGCTATCATCCTAGAGTCCTTAGCCAATTCACCTCTTGTCCCTTCAGAGTCAACATCGCTTTGGAATCTAACCATGCAGCTATTCTTCTTCATAGCCATAATCTCTGGCAGACATGTTTGCAGTACTCCCAGATTTAGGAGCGGATTATAATCATATCATATTCTATCCTGACAGAGTGGAACTCGGAACTGTTCGGGGATTTAGCCCCAAGGTCATATCATCCTCGAACATGTCATAAACTTGGGCACTTCCAACATTTTCAAGACAGGGCTCAGGTTCCCTTCACGAGCTGGACATTTTCTCCACTTTCAGGTGACATCCGCAGGCTACGGCATCCTTCAGGGACTCTACCAGGTTGTTTTTAACTCCCTAGGTTGGAAAACAAGGGCATGGAGGCGCCAGCAAGAATGATTGCCTTGTGGCTCGTCCACAAGGTGTACAGGGCAAAAGGACTGTGATCCTCTTTGGCAGTCTGGGCGTACTCCACCAGAGTGGTTCCTGCCTCTTGGGCGGCAAGAGCGAGTGTATCAATTGAAGCTATTCGCAGCGCAACGACTGGGGCGTCCCAGCATATGTTTCTGAAAAATTTGCAGAGTGGAGCTCTTTTTCATCAGTGGAGTTCGGCAGTCAGATGGCGAATAGGCCTTTTGGTTCTTCTTTTAAATGATAAAAAAAAAAAAAAACTCTTTGAATCATCCCACCCATCTCAGCTAGTTATTTGTCACAGGTATGCTGCCATGGAGGCACCAGGAAAACGGAAAATTGTATCATACTTACCAGTAATTTTCCTTTCCTGGTGCCTATCCATGGCAGCATACAATCCCTCCCTTCGGTATTCTATATTACGGAGAATGTGGGGGCTGTGCTAACCAACACTTTTATAATATTCACTAGTCCTGAGGGAGGAGCCAAGGCGGAGCTTGTCACAGGTATGCTGCCATGGATAGGCACCAGGAAAGGAAAATTACTGGTAAGTATGATACAATTTTCCGTTTTTGCAGAGCTTTCAGCAAGCTCTGTTAATGCTTTTAGACTAGGTTCACACAAGTCCATGCTCTCAAAGCAATCTGTGGTGAGCCATTTTTCAAAGTGGAGCTAAGCAGCCGCTATCAGGTATTCTGGATGTATTCCTGCTGCCTCCTGAATTTCAGTTTTTTGTTGTTGTTGAATGTACAATGGGGCTATTGTGCTGCAACAAAGAGCTAATGGTATGGCTAGCTGGCATGGCCCGGCTCCTGTGGAATTGAATGGCCAAGTTTGACAAGAAATGCCACCTGGCAACTCAACATGCTGCTCTAAATTGGCTGTATTATATTAAACTTTAGGTGGATGGTGGGGGCGATGGGTTAAAACCACAGCTCAACCATCTGTTTTTACTGAACCATGGCTGTCCATGCAAATTAAACCTAAAGTACCATTCGGCTCCAGTTTGGAAAAGTTAAACATAGATCTTAATGGGAGTGCTAAACAAACTGCTAGCAGCCCTCAGCACTACTTGAAGCCTGTTGCTGAAGATTGCTAGCAGCTTGTCTATAGTGACAGTGAGTACTCTAATTAGGATCTGTATTTAATTTTCAAACATGGTGCTTTAAAGGCTTTAGGAAAGCTGCTGGGAGCTGAGGTTTTTGCTTTTATTTTGCATGTGTTTCCAGCTTTTTTTTATGAAAAGCTAGTTAATATGAAAATACATAAAAGCAACCCAGGAAAAAGGGAAAAAAACATGATTTTTTGTGTGTTTTTAGCAGCTCCCATTGGGGTAAAAATACGTGACACTACCCCAAAAGTGACAAGCTTCAATCAACACTACACTCAGATGTGAATGGATACCATATAAATCCTAGTTATGAGTATTGAAGCACTTCCAATGAAGTGTCAAATCTTATTTTAAATTACCTAAGCATTAATTTGGGTCTCAGGGTTACAGGAAGGTGTAAAAAGGGCCTTATAGTAAGGCACCACTTTCTGCACATGAAGCTCTGAGCTGAAAACTACTTGTGCCAATTTCTCCAGTACTGAAAGCTAACATACCATAAATGTATTGCAATTTTTGTACATACACGGTTGGTTCTTAAAGGAGTTGTAAAGAAAACATTTTTTTTCACCTTAATGCAATCTATGCATTAAGGTGAAAAAACATTTGATGATGCCGCCCCCCCCGAGCCCCCGTTTTACTTACCTGACCCCTCGGTCCCGAGATCCTCTTCGCCACTCAGCCTGGCTGCTGATTGGCTAGAGCGGATGGATTGAGAGCAGCGCAGCCATTGGCTGGCGCTGCTGTCAATCACATCCAGTGACGCGGCGCGCCGAGGGGCGGAGCCGAGTGATACAGTGAGCGGCTATGGCGGAAGCACGGGAGCGTGCCTGCAAGGACTCATCACCATGCGAGCTCTCTCGCATGACTGTGATGAGTTCTTGCGGAGAGGACCAGAGACAGCCGCCAAGGGACCCCAGAAGACGTGGATCGGGGGGCCATTTTGTGTAAAACAAACTGAACAGTGGAGGTAAGTATAACATGTTTGCTATTTTAAAGACATTTTTTTTTCCTATAGTAACCCTTTAAAGGAGAGTTCTGGGTCAAATGTATCTTTAACAGACAGTGGATCATAATGTGTTGATTACTTTTGCCACTGCACTGCTCTTTCTGAGTTATGGCTGTCTAAGAACTTAGGGCCAGATTCACAGCAGAAATATTCAAATTTGCCGCGTCGTATCTTGATTTGGAATCCTCAAACCAAGATACGACGGCTTTTGGCATAGATCCGACAGGCGTACGGCTTTGTACGCCTTCGGATCGTAGGTGTAATTTTCCGGCTGCCGCTGGGTGGAGTTTGCGTAGTTTTCCAGCATCGGGTATGCAAATTAGCTGTTTACGGCGATCCACGAAGGTACGCGCGTTCGTCGCATTCTCTTACGTCGTCGCTAGTCAGCTTTTCCCGTCGCAAACTTAGGCCTGCTATTTCATGGCTTATATTTAGAACAGCCATGTTAAAGTATGGCTGTCGTTCCCGCGTCGAATTTTAATTTCTTTTTTTTTTTTTGCGTAAGATGTCCGGGAATACGAAAGTACGTTACGCACGTCGCCGTTCAAAAAACACGTCGGGGAGCGGTAATTTCGCGCAAAGCACGGCGGGAAATTTCCAAACGGAGCATGCGCAGAACGTTCGGCGTGGGAACACGCCTAATTTAAATGGTACATGCCCCATTTGAATTAGGCGGGCTTGCGCCGGACGGCTTTACGTTAGACTGCCGTACGTTTACACGCAAGTGCTTGGTGAATCAGGCACTTGCGCTGAAAACTTGCGGCGGTGTAACGTAAAGACGATACGTTACGCCGCCGCAGATCTCTGTGAATCTGGCCCAGAGTCCAGAATTTAGCAGCACCAGGATCTCACTGCTTCTATTCTGAAAGTGTTTTACTTCTTACATTATAGCAATACTTATGTGACTAATTAAAAAGACAACTGACATATTCATACAATTAACAGCAATAATTTAACTGATTTTACCACTGTGCCCTACCACAGTTTTCCCAAAACACAGACAGAGCCGTGTCTTGGAAAGGATAGAAGGACAGCACAGACATAAGAGTAGTCAACACATATACCCAACTCTACTTTCCAGAAATACTTCCTGGAGCTCTCCTTTAAAGTCATATCAAGCCAACGTCTCTGTTTTTTCATTTATGTATTATACAGTATATGTTATGTTATAAGGTTGAGATAGAATAGCAACATCAAACATAACAGGGGTATGTTACTTCCACTATTAATTTCACTTCTTCTTTACACTGTACAATGATGCAATGTAAAAAAAATGTTTAATATTCACCAGCTTGGCATAATGCATCTAATAATGATTCAGTACAAATGACTACATTTCTCTTGCAACATGGCATATTCTTCTGCATAAGTCATGATACAATTAACCCCTTGTTGGCAGAGGCTTATTAATGTAATGGAGAAATCTCTCCCCAGGCACTATTCTGTGACCCAATGATTGTCATCTTGTATCTTTCATAGATAAATTACAAGTCATGTTGCCTTTTCCCAAGGTAATTCATAAGAAACTCCAGGGATGGGATACAATTTACAATGATGACAAGAGAATGGATAGTTACTCATTTAAGTTTTATATTTATTTGTAGATCAAGCATGCATCATACATCATGAATTCATAGTTATATTACATTGATAAAAAAAATATATATGAGAAAATATGAAAAGCCTTACAGTTGCATCATCATTCATTATTGTCAACTATCCAATAACTGAAAGGACCCCATGCAAAAGTCATCTGAGCTGCTAAATTGGATTAAAAAGCATTAATAGTATAAAAGTACATTTATAAATGTGAAAAGCTATCAATGAATTATGCCATTTTAACAATGCTACAGATAGTAGAACCAAACCAATTACAGCAAGCAAAGCAGAAGGAGATCACCCAGTAATTATGGTGAATCTGTCAGTATTTTATGGTGTCTGTTTTAAGGAAAAAAATTGCTTTAAAAGCTAGGTTCAACTTTATAAAAAGCATAAAATGCTGTTTTTGCTGGAAAAAAATTGCATTTTTTTCTTTTACAGATGATTGCAATGCTTTGCACTGAAGATCAGTGTATCATGGGTTCAATGTTAGACCACTGAAAACTCTTCCTCTAGTCCGGTGGAATAACAATAAATCAAGCACCACAGGGGGTAGCACGGGAGATGGCTACTTGAAAGATCTGCTCTGCACACAGCCAGCTCGCCGGAGCAAAAAACAGACGCTGCAGGCGCTGAAAACAAGCAATTTCAGCCGTTTCCTGGTCAGCCCCTTCCCTACATGTCCCGAAAGAGGAAGGAGAGGAATCCACCGGGGAGAATGATGGACTTTTACTCTCAGCCTGGCCGCTGATCCAGCCAAGATGGCGCAGACGGCTCTTCACACACCACGCATGCCATTTCCAACAGGAAAGAGAGACACCTGAAGCACTTCTCTCCAGACATCCACAGAGCACAACATGCAAGTGGCCAGGCTTCCCAGACCTCCTCATGCTCCTCCAGCCCTGTCAAGGCTAAACACAAGCCACAAGATGCTCAATCCATCTCTGGAGGTGAGTGATATAGCAGGCTCCCTCGAAGACACTATAGAACTGCAGGATTCTATATCAGAATACCACACAGCCAACAAGCCGGTGCTAGACACCACTCTAAAGGACATGTTAGTATCCTTAAGAAGCACACTCCAGGCTGATATCTTATCACTAGGGATGAGCCGAACACCCCCCCGTTCGGTTTGCACCAGAACCTTCGAATGGACCGATCGTTCGCGCAAACTTTAGAACCCCATTGAAGTCTGCGGGACTCGAAGATTCTAAATCAAAAGTGCTAATTTTAAAGGCTAATATGCAAGTTATTGTCGTAAAACAGGTTTGGGGACCCGGTTCTTGCCCCAGGGAACATGTATCAATGGAAAAAAAAAGTTTTAAAAACTAAAGTTTTTTCGGGAGCAGTGATTTTAATGATGCTTAAAGTGAAAAAAAATACTGAAAAATGTCTTTAAATATCGTACCTGCTGGGTGTCTATAGTATGCCTATGAAGTGGCACGTGTTTAGAACTTTCCCTGCACAAAATTACATTACTATAATAAAAAAGTAATTTAAAACTGCTTGCGGATTTAATGTAATGTCTGGTCCCTGAAATATGGCGGTGCAAACAAGACAGGGACTGTAGGTTTGTTGTTAAGTAGAATCTGTTTATAATTTTGAACTGGTACTTTTTTAAAGTGCAACTCCAGCCCAAAAAATCTATTTTTAAGCTTTTTGGAAAACATAGAGAAGGGTTATCACCCCTGTAACATTTGTTTTGCTGTCTGTGCGCATCTGTTCAGAAGATTGCACCTCACTTTCCGTCCCAATGATAATTTTTTGGGGAATTTTTTTTTTTTTAGTGAAACATGGATTGGTGATAAAGCATCAGTGGACAGGAGACACCTCTTACAGAAGAGAATTTTCCTTCCTAGGGGTAGATTTTCTCTCACTTCCTGTTGTCTCCTTACGTTTGCAAGCAGGAGTCGTTTGTAAGTTGGATGTTTGAAAGTAGGGGCCTGCCGTATATACTCTGCAGAAATTTGGGCCCTAGGTGTTGGTGTTGCCACAACACTGTAAGCCCTCACAGTTAGTATTGGTGGGTGCTGGAAGTCCTGCTGTGAACTATTATATCAAGAATTGTAATTACATTCCATTGTTGAACAGTGGTAGAAAAAACGGGGCCTTTGGTGCTGGCACTGGTGCCACAACACTGTAAGTCCTCACAGTTACTCTTGGTGGGCACAGGAATGGGCCCTGCTGTGAAATATTAGATCAAGAATTGTAATTGCATGCCCCTGTTGAACAGGGGAAGAAAAATTGGGCCTTTGTTGGTGGTGGTGGTGGTGGTGCCACAACACTGTAAGCCCTCACAATTACTCTTGGTGGATGCAGGAATGGGCCCTGCTGTGAAATATTAGATCAAGAATTGTAATTACATGTCCCTGTTGAACAGGGGCAGAAAAATTGGGCCTTTGTTGGTAGTGGTGGTGGTGCTGGTGCCACAACACTGTAAGCCCTCACAGTTACTCTTTATGGGCGCAGGAATGGGCCCTGCTGTGAAATATTAGATCAAGAATTGTAATTGCATGCCCATGTTGAGGCTGATGAGGATGCACCGTGTCCACGACCAGCAGCACTGTTGCCTCTAAACTCAGAGCCTGCTTGCCCTCTTTATCGGCTTGTGACTCTCTGCCTCTCCTTGTTTTCCTTCTAGACATACTAATGGCCTGGAGGGAGATGTAGCTGCACAAATACTGACAATACTTGCTGATCCCTGCCTGTGGTATTAATATGAGAACACCAGCAAATCTATTGACGTAGTTTTAGGTGCACACTGTGCAGAGGACACAGTACACCATGTGAAAATACTTGCAGAATGATCCCCTGCCTGTGGTATTAATATGAGCAGATCCCTGCCTGTAGGAATTAATATCAGAACACCAGCAAAATCTATTGTCGTAGCTTTAGGTGCACACTGTGCAGAGGACACAGTACACGGATCCCACCATCTGCTACGCCTACTACGCAGACTCACGCCCTTTATCCCGAAAGAGGACATTGCAGTCGTGGTGGGAACAATCATCAATTCCAGACTCGACTACGCAAATGCCCTCTATCTAGGACTCCCCAAATACCAAATCACTCGTCTGCAAGTCGTTCAAAATACGGCCGCTCGACTAGTGACCGGAAAAAAACCATGGGAATCAATCTCACCTTCACTGAGATCCTTTCATTGGTTGCCAGTAAAAGACAGAATCACTTTCAAGGCACTCTGCCTAATACATAAGTGTATTCAAGGCAACGCCCCCCAATATCTATGCGAAAAAATAAAAGCCCATAACCCCAATCGCATTCTGCGATCCACCAATCAAAACCTACTCCAGATACCCAAAGCCAGATACAAGTCCAAAGGAGATCGAAGATTTGCAGTCCAGGGACCTCGCCTGTGGAATGCACTACCAACCACTATCCGACTGGAGTCGGACCACTTGGCCTTCAGGAGAAAGATTAAAACCCATCTCTTCTGAGGTCAAGGGGTTCCTTACCCATGAAATGGATACAGCGCCCAGAGGCGATTCAGTTTGCATGTGTTGCGCTTTACAAGTTTCTCACTCACTCAGTCACTCACTCACTCACTCACTCACTCACTCACTCACTCCCACCACGTGAAAATACTTGCAGAATGATCCCCTGCCTGTGGTGGTATTAATATGAGCAGATCCCTGCTTGTAGGAATTGATATGAGAACACCAGCAAATCTATTGACGTAGCTTTAGGTGCACACTGTGCAGAGGACACAGTACACCACCTGAAAATACTTGCAGAATAATCACCTGCCTGTGGTATTAATATGAGCAGATCCTTGCCTGTAGGAATTAACCACTTCCATACATGGCACTTACGCACCTTCCCGCCCAAGCCAATTTTCAGCTTTCAGCCATGTCGCACTTTGAATGACAATTGCGTGGTCATGCTACACTGTACCCAAACAAAATTTGGCGTCCTTTTTTCCCCACAAATAGAGCTTTCTTTTGGTGGTATTTGATCACGTCTGCATTTTTTTTTTTTTTGCGCAACAACTAAAAAAAGACTGAAAATTTTGAAAAAAAAATGTTTTTATTTTTTTCTGTTAATTTTTTTGTAAATATGTACGTTTTCTCTTTCAATTACGGGCACTGATATAGCGGCACTGATGGGCACCGATGAGGTGGCACTAATGGGCACCAATAAGGTAGTACTGATGGGCACAGATGAGGTGGCACTGATAGGCGGCGCTGGTATGCGGCACTGATGGGCGCTGGTATGCGGCACTGATGGGCACTCATAGGCGGCACTGATGGGCACTCATAGGCGGCACTGATGGGCACTCATAGGCGGCACTGATGGGCACTCATGGGCGGCACTGATGGGCACTCATAGGTGGCACTGAAGGGCACTCATAGGCGGCACTGGGCACTCATAGGCAGCACATATGGGCACTCATGGGCGGCACATATGGGTGGCACTGATGGGTACTTATGGGTGGCACTGATGGGTACTTATGGGTGGCACAGATGGGCACTGATAGGTTGGCACTGGGCACGGATTAGCACTGTGGGGTGGCACTGATGGACACTGTGGGGTGGCACTGATGGACACTGAGGTGTGTCACTGATGTACACTGAGGGGTGGCACTGATGGATCCATGTTGCCAATCAGTGCCCATTTGTGGGCACTGATTGGCATCTTTTTTTTTCTGTCTTTTTTTATTTATATATTTTTTTACTATTTTTTTTTTTTGCCCATTTTTTTTATTTTTTTATTCCCTGGTGGTCCAGTGTGGCGATCCGAGGGGGGGGGACTGCGCTGATAAACAATCAGCGCAAACCCCCCCTGTCAGGAGAGCCACCGATCGGCTCTCTTCTACTCGCGTCTGTCATCAACGGCTCTTCCTGTTTACATCGTGATCAGCTGTGATTGGACACGGCTGATCACGTGGTAAAGTGTCTCCGTGAGAGACACTTTACCTAGATCAGTGTTGCGGGGTGTCAGACTGACACCCTGCAACAACGATCGCCGCAATGCGCGCCCCCGGGGGTGCGCAGTGGCTCAATATCCTGAGGACGTCATATGACGTCCAGTCAGGATTAGGCAACCACTTTGCCGCCGTCAATCTGTCATTGGCGGGCGGCAAGTGGTTAATAATAGAACACCAGCAAATCTATTGACGTAGCTTTAGGTGCACATTGTGCAGAGGACACAGTACACCACATGAAAATACTTGCAGAATGATCCCCTGCCTGTGGTAATAATATGAGCAGATCCCTGCCTGTGGGAATTAATATGAGAACACCAGCAAACCTATTGACGTAGCTTTAGGTGCACACTGGGCAGAGGACACCGTAAGTACACCACATGAAAATACATGCAGAATGATCACCTGCCTGTGGTATGCGCGGCCGTTGCATTCTTTTACATCGTCTCTAGTCGGCTTTTTCTGGCGTATAGTTGAAGCTGGTGTTTTGCGGCGTATAGTTAGACTTGCCATGTTAAGTATGGCCGTCGTTCCCGCGTTTAATTTGATTATTTTTTTTTGCGTAAGTCGTCCGTGAATCGGGATGGACGTAATTCACGTCTATGTTAAAAAAAATGACGTCCTAGCAACGTCATTTAGCGCAATGCACGGCGGGAAATTTAGGAACGGCGCATGCGCTGTTCATTCGGCGCGGGGACTCGCTTCATTTAAATGAAACACGCCCCCTAATCGCCTATTTGAATTCCGCCGCCAGAGATAGACTACGCCGCTGTAACTTACGGCGCAAAATCTTTAAGGATTCGAAGATAACACAAGTAAGTTACGGCGGCATAGCGTATCTCTGATACGCTGCGCCAGGGCAGATCTTTGTGGATCTGCCCCTGTAACTCTAACTGACTAGCCTGCCTGCCTGCCTGCCTGCCTGCTCTATCTAACTCAAAACAATAAAACTCTCTCTCTCTCTGTCTCTCTCTGTAACCAGGCCCGTCGGAACAAGACAGGCAAAGCAAGCAACTGCTTAGGGCCCCCGAGCTGCCCAGGGGCCCCCAAGCAGGAGCCTGTTTGTTCCACTGCGGGAATGGGGGCTTTAGTTTGCTGAGGGGAGAGAAGCAGGGGCGGACTGGACTGTGTGGCAGGCCTGATATATAATCCCAGCGATTTACAGCCGCAGCGATGTCTGTTACTTTAACTTTTTTTTTTTTTTTTTTCGGCAGACACCAGTCTCCATCTCTGGTTAGTTGAGCAGAGAAGTCAGTGTATCAATGCTCCTCCCCTCCTCAGTCCGTTTTGTAAACACACACACGAGGAGGAAGAGGGGGAGATGGGACGCTCTGATCAGGTCTGCACTAAGTTTTTACTATGCTCTGTACTGTAGATGGAGGAGAGTGTCTGTCTGGAAAGGAGGACAAGGTAGATGTCATTTGAGTGATCGAGGGGTTAGGTTAGGAGGACATGTGAGGGGGGAGGCAATGCTAGAAGTGTGGATTAGATCTTAAATTTGACAACCCCTCTCTTCCTTCTCAAAACACCCCTCCAGCACATATCCTACCCATCCCCCTTGTACTGTATCTTTTCTCTCACAAAGCTCCCCCCAGCACATATCTGACCCCCCAAGCACATGTGGGCACAGAGGTTGTATATGATGGACACAGTGGCTGCATATGATGGGGCACGGTGCCTGAATTTGATGGGCACGGTGGCTGCATATGATGGGGCACGGTGGGTGCATATGATGGGGCACGGTGGCTGCATATGATGGGGCACGGTGGCTGCATATGATGGGGCACGGTGGATGCATTTGATAGGGCACGGTGGCTGAATTTGATGGGCACGGTGGCTGCATATGATGGGGCACGGTAGCTGCATTTGATGGGGCACGGTGGCTGCATTTGATGGGGCACGGTGGCTGCATATGATGGGGCACGGTGGCTGCATATGATGGGGCACGGTGGCTGCATATGATGGGGCACGGTGGGTGCATATGATGGGGCACGGTGGCTGCATATGATGGGGCACGGTGGCTGCATATGATGGGGCACGGTGGATGCATTTGATGGGGCACGGTGGCTGAATTTGATGGGCACGGTGGCTGCATATGATGGGGCACGGTAGCTGCATTTGATGGGGCACGGTGGCTGCATTTGATGGGGCACGGTGGCTGCATATGATGGGGCACGGTGGCTGCATATGATGGGGCACGGTGGCTGCATATGATGGGGCACGGTGGCTGCATATTATGGGGCACGGTGGCTGCATTTGATGGGGCATGGTGGCTGCATTTGATGGGGCACGGTGGCTGCATTTGATGGGGCACACTGACTGCATTTTATGTTTCTTTTTTTTAGAATCAGTTTGCGCCCCCCAAACAAATTTGAGCACCGACCGCCTCTGCCCCCAGCACATATCTATCTCTCCCCTCTCTAGCACTAGCCCTCTCCCCAGGACATATCTGACCCCTGCATTCCATGCAGAACACTCGCAATTCAGCTACACGCGTTTGCTGCGGCACATTATATGCAACAGCAGTATTTGCACTGTAAACATGTTTTATTTATATAACGTGTGAGTGAGCGTAAACTGTAGCGCTATACTGTGGTTCCTTTAGGCTTCGCGTGCGGGGGGGGCTGGGGTTTGGGGGCCTCCATGTCCATTTTGCTTGGGGCCCCCAAATTCCTTCAAACGGCCTTGTCTGTAACCACCGCAACACACTTCACAAGGCCGACTTCCAGGCGGCCTTATATAGTATGGGGCATGTACTAAACCCCCTGAGCCATAATTGGCTAAAGCCACCCTGGCTTTGGCCAATTATGGCTCTCCGTTTTTTGCAAGCTGTGATTGGCCAAGCATGCTTGGCCAATCATCAGCCAGAAATATACTGCGATGCCGCATGCCGCAGTGAATTATGGGCCATGACACGCCACTCAAATTTGGCGCGAACGGCCCATAACGTTCGTAATTCGACGAACGATCGAACATACGATGTTCGAGTCAAACATGAAGCTCATCCCTAACTATAGACCCCCCATTTCTCCTATGAAGCTCATTCCTACTTATCACTAGCCCAGCAATTTAAATATGATGTTACTGAAATTGCCAATAGAGTGACACACATGAAGATAAGATGGGGGAATTTGCCACAACTTTTAATGAGTTGATTGATGCCCATAACTCCCAGGATGATGACATCACTTGGATGAAGTCCAAAATGGCAGACCTGGAGGACCGCTCCAGGCGCAATAATGTAAAAATCAGAGGGGTCCCCGAATCTGTAAAACAACCTGACCTGATGGCCTTTTTTACTGATATGATGAAATTCGCATTGCCAGACTTCCCTTTGGAAGATATATTAATCGATCTATTAAATGATCGCATCCACAGACTCCCAAAACTTAAACATATTCCTGCTCACCTGCCTAGAGACACCATAGCTCGCATTCACTTTTTCCACACTAAGGAGAAACTAATGGGAGGCTTCAGACAAGTGGACCAGGTCCCAGAACAGCAGCTGTCACTGTTTATCGATCTGTCTGCACATACTACACAGCAGCGTAGACAACTAGCCACTATAACAAAGCATTTGAACCACCTTATCTCCTACCAGTGGAGATATCCTGCAAAACTTTACTAAGGATGATCGAATATATACTGTACGATCAATTCCCTAGCAAAGGGCATCAAATTGCTACGTGACTGACAAATCCCGAATCCCAAATCTCCCACCCCAAACCAACCTAGGTCACCCCGTCGGGATCCGCCAGAACAAAGGGCTCCTTCTACTAACCACAGGCCTGTATGACTTAAGCGATAATCACACTAAAATGGATCCGGCGAGCTTGTAAAGTGCAATGCTAGTTACATAGTTTGAAGTTGCAGTTGCACCCCTGAAAATTGCGGTTTACCATCCGCTCAGATTCCGTCTGGAATCATACTTTTTTGTTTCCAAGTTTGGATCTCCCCACTCAGAGGGAAATCCATGCTTGTTAAATTTTTCTGTATTGTCTGTATAACCAATCACCCGATTGGTCAGCTAAACTAGCCTATTGTAACCTACTTTCTAACTACATCCCAGGATTTGAACTTTGCACTCTGACCTTTTGCACCCTGAAAGTCTGCCTACCGTGCATACCTTTTGTACTCTCTGTCAAACTCTCGCCTGATACTCTTCAGGAAAACACCCACCAAGATGCAGTTCAAAATTTCCTCATTAAATGTTAAGGGCTTAAATAGCCCAACTAAACAGCATATGGTATGGAAAGAGACACAATCTAGGTCACCCCGTCGGGATCCGCCAGAACGAAGGGCTCCTTCTACTAACCACAGGCCTGTATGACTTAAGCGATAATCACACTAAAATGGATCTGGCGAGCTTGTAAAGTGCAATGCTAGTTACATAGTTTGAAGTTGCAGTTGCACCCCTGAAAATTGCGGTTTACCATCAGCTCAGATTCCGTCTGGAATCATACTTTTTTGTTTCCTAGTTTGGATCTCCCCACTCAGAGGGAAATCCATGCTAGTTAAATTTTTCTGTATTGTCTGTATAACCAATCACCGCTCAGATTCCATCCGCTCAGATTCTACTAACCACAGGCCTGTATGACTTAAGCGATAATCACACTAAAATGGATCCGGCGAGCTTGTAAAGTGCAATGCTAGTTACATAGTTTGAAGTTGCAGTTGCACCCCTGAAAATTGCAGTTTACCATCCGCTCAGATTCCGTCTGGAATCATACTTTTTTGTTTCCTAGTTTGGATCTCCCCACTCAGAGGGAAATCCATGCTTGTTAATTTTTTCTGTATTGTCTGTATAACCAATCACCCAATTGGTCAGCTAAACTAGCCTATTGTAACCTACTTTCTATCTACATCCCAGGATTTGAACTTTGCTTTCGGACCTTTTGAAAGTCTGCCTACCGTGCATACCTTTTGTACTCTCTGTCAAACTCTCGCCTGATACTCTTCAGGAAAACACCCACCGAGATGCAGTTTAAAATTTCCTCATTAAATGTTAAGGGCTTAAATAGCCCAACTAAACAGCATATGGTATGGAAAGAGACACAGGGGTTAATCCACAAAGCCGCGGCGCAACGTAACTTTTCGGATTTAAGTTACTCCGCCGCAAAATTCCCAAGTTAGGTGCCGATCCACAAAGCACTTACCTGGAACTTTGCGGCGCTGTAACTTAAATCCGTCCGGCGCAAGGCGTTCCTATTCAAATGGGCGAGTCCCATTTAAATTAGGCGCGCTCCCGCGCCGGACGTACTGCGCATGCTCCGTCGGGTAACTTACCCGACGTGCATTGCGCTAACTGACGTCGCTCCGACGTCATTTGCTTAGACGTTAACGTAAATGGCGTCCAGCGCCATTCACGGACGTCTTACGCAAACGACGTAGAATTTAAAATTCGACGCGGGAACGACGCCCATACTTAACATGGCTTAAGACAACTAGGGCTCAGCCCTAGTTTTACGCGGCGGAACTCGACGTAAACGACGTAGATTTAGAGCGACGGGCCCGTCAGAGCGTTCGTGGATCGCCGTAACTGGTCATTTGCATATTCTACGCCGGCCGCAATGGCCTCGCCACCTAGCGGCCGGCCTAGAATTGCATCCTTAAGATCCGACAGTGTAATTCAATTACACATGTTGTATCTTCGTCCTAACTATGGGAAACTGATTCTGTGGATCAGTTCCATAGTTAGGACCAGGGATACGACGGAGTAACAGCAGTTACTCCGTCGTATCTCTTTTGAGGATTTGGCCCACAATGACTAAATTGTGCAATTTTTTGTCTACACGAAACACACTTCCACTCACAAAAGTTGCCTACATTCCAACACAAAGATTCCCACATGTATATCAAGCCAATGCCTCTAGAAGAAAGAAGAAGGGAGTCCTCATAGCGGTTAAGGACTCTGTTGCTTTCACTCTGATCTCCCAAGAATCAGACCCAGAGGGGACGTTACTTAGCTCTAGTGTGCCAGATTAATAATGTCCTTTACTCTATCGTTAATGTTTATTTACCGAATGTCAGACCAATCTCCTCACTGAGAAAAATTTGGAAAAGGGTTTAACCCCTTTTCCAGGGCCATGTCATACTATGTGGTGACTCCAAAGCAATAGTAGACAGTAAGATGGACACTTCTATTTCTTCACCTAACCGCTCCCACAGAGCTACTTTGTCGAACTTCCTAGACTCCTCCTCTATGTTTAATATTTGGTTCTGCCAACACACCACAGAAAAGGATTTCACTTTTTTTCTAATGCCCACAAAACCTATACCCATATTGACCTTTTCTTAACAAATAAGTTTCTTCTACAGAAGGTGCAAAGATCGGACATAGGTAACATTACGTGGTCGGATCACGCACCTGTGTCCATCATGGTTTAATCTGGGGACAAGGGAAAAAATATGGCGCAATGATGCTATGCTGATGTCTAGCCCTGAGCACAGACATCAAATACAACAAGCTTTACAATAATTTTTTGATCTGAATGCTCCATCCACAGACAACCCCTTGACACTGTGGAACTCACATAAGGCCTACATCCGAGGTGTTCTAATGAAACAAAGTTCTATTGATAGGAAGCTAAGGAAACAGCAGCTGAATGACGTCTTAACCTCCATTAAACACCTAGAACATTCCCACAAACAAAATCCCCAACCACACACTTTAGAGCAGCTTACCCAGGTGAGATTTGACCTCAGAAAAATCCTATTCAGTCAACATCACAAGCAAATGAAGTCTTGGAAAGATAATTTTTACTTCCATGGCAATAAAGCAGGTAAATTGTTAGCCCGTCAACTTAAAGATATATGATTAACCCAAGTAGATCCATGGTGGCAGGTGCTGGTACTGCCTAAACCCATATGTGGTCACCTGGGAGGGAAATTGGTTGGACTATCTTGGCACTGAAAATATAGATATTGACACATATAGGCCCAGATTCTCAAAGGGCTTACGACGGCGCAACGCAATGTACGCCGTCGTAAGTCCTAATCTGGGCCATCGTATCTATGCGACTGATTCTTAGAATCAGTTACGCATAGATAACCATTAGATCCAACAGGAGTAAGGCTCTTACGCTGTCGGATCTTAAATGTATTTTTTTTTTTGCCGCTAGGTGACACCTCCGTCGTTTTCCCCCGTCGAGTATGCAAATTAGCAAAATACGCGAATTCCCGAACGTACGCGCAGTCGATGCAGTGAAGTTATGACGTTTACGTTAAATTTGCGCCGCGTAAAGTTGCCCCTGCTATATGAGGGACAACCAATGTTAAGTATGGCCGTCGTTCCCGCGTCGAAATTTTCAAATTTACGCTGTTTGCGTAAGTCGTTCGTGAATGGGGCTGGACGCCATTTACGTTCACGTCGAAACCAATGACGTCCTTGCGACGTCATTTGGAGCAATGCACCCTGCGATTTTTTTCAGACGGCGCATGCGCAGTATGTTCGGCGCGGGAACGCGCCTAATTTAAATGCTCCACGCCCCCTACCCGGCTAATTTGAATTAGGCGGGCTTGCGCCGGGTGATTTACACTACGCCACCGCAACTTTACAGGCAAGTTCTTTGTGAATAAAGCACTTGCCTGTAAAACTTGCGGCGGCGTAACGTAAAGCAGATACGTTACGCCCGCACAGTTTTACGCCCATATACAAGAATCTGGGCCATAGTATCATAAAATTATTTATTACATAAAACTGAACAACATTAAAAATTACAAGCCAGACCCCACCCAGATACAACAAATTACTGCTAATGGGTGACTCCGAGAGATTTTAGTTGTGTTGGAGTGAGGCAATGTCCTCAACTGGTTTCGCAGGTTGACCGCTTCTTCAGGAGGAACTCTGTGTAGCAAATAATACAATGAACTGACAATTTAAACTTATAACAAACTTAAAGATAAAACATTTACCCCACCTTTATCACCCACAATCAGGTGAAAAATTACTGAACCCACAAGACATGGCAGATGCCTTTAGCACCAATTATAGCTCCCTATATAATTTACATAACCAGGAGGGCACCCCATAACCCAGTCCAGAACTAATAGATGAGTTTTTGAACTCAATTTCCCTGCCCTCCTTATCCCCAGATGATAGGTCAACCCTTAATCAACCTTTTACACAAAAATATATCCTTAAAATCTATCCAAACACTCCCCCACGACAAAGCACATGGTCCTGAAGGATTCAGATCCGAATATTATCAACTATTCCAATGTACGTTGTCTAAATACATGGAGGAGGTGTTCAACGCCCCCGTGTCCAGTGATTCCTTCCCAGCAGAAATGTTAACTGCAAATATCATTACTTTACCAGAACCAGGGAAGGAATCTGCTATGTACAAAACTTTAGGCCTATATCACTTTTAAATGTAGACTTAAAGGTTTATGCAAAAATCATCTCAACTAGACTCCAAACCTTCCTACCTACCCTGGTTAAACCAGATCAGGTGGGTTTTGTGCCAGGCCGTCAAACCCCTGATGCCACAAGGCGAGTCATAAATCGAATACGTCAAGCTGAATCCTCACGAAGGCCCTCTCTGCTGTTGACACTGGAAGTGAGAAGGCCTTCGGTAGGGTCCATTGTGGGTACCTATCCAGTGTTCTAAAGAAATTCGATATTCAAGGTGAACTTTTCTCAGCCATGACTGCTCTATATACAATGCCATCTGCATTTGAGAACTTTAAAATCTCCAATGGGACAAGACAGGGATGTCCCATTGAGGGGATTTGAAAAACGGAAAGAGGTGGGGGAGAGGGGGAAAAAAGGGGTTATTGTGGGGTAGTGGGTAGTGAAAATCAAGGGTACCCAGGCAAAAACTGAAAAGGACAACCAGATAAACTAATAGTTCAGCAACGGGACACCAGGGAGTGACAATATGTGCTGGGATTGAGCGGATTGAATTGAACTAAGGCTTACCGTCCAGGATAATGTAATCAAATTAATCGATACTGGGGTGGTGGACACATGATGGTAAAAATTATATGAACCAGCAAGCAGTCAAAAAAAGCCAGTGTAGTTAGGCACCGGCAAAAGCCAATCTGGGAAAGATACAATACCAACCAGGTAGTTGGGAATAAATATCTGAAGTAATCGAATGGCACAGAAGCTTTAATTGCAGGATCTGTTAGGATAGTGTATACTTACCACATAGTATGGAGTGTCAGTCCGTCCCCAGGGAGAGCTCCGTGCATCTCACTCAAGCCGCTCATAGAGCAGCTTAAATGAGAAATCCCAAGACACGTCATGCGTCACGTGGGCGTGACGCAGACGTGACTCACCTTCCAGACGGCCGCGCATTCGTCAATGCGCGGCCTTGCAGACATGACACCCAATGGCCGGAGGCCGGGTTCAATGCTGCAAACAGCGGGCTCCGATTGGAGCCCGTGGTCTGGAGGGTCCAGCGTGCGCCAATCAGAGAAGAGGGGGCGAGACCACGGCCGGCCCGATCACATGACAAAGGTCATAAGCTGACAAGGCACAGCACTGAGGCGTACAAGGGAAAATTACAATATAATCGTTAATAAACAGATATCACAAACATTTTAATTATGAATATATACAGGGGGATATACCTGCAGTACATTTAATTGTGGAGTCATTAAACAAGAATAGTTCAAAAATCGGGGAAAGGACAGTCAGGACGAGGAGATTCAAATGAAATATAGCAGACATCTATAGCATATGATAATAACATTAGAGGGGGTAAGGATATAGGTAGTGGTAGTATTAATCAAGATATACCTATTACAAACAACAGGGATGTTGGCACATTTTACAAATTTTGCTATTTAATTCTAATGAGGCAATACTCGCAATTTTCACTATACTTGGGAATTACATTGACCTCCCCTCTTTCCAATTTATATAGAGAACATTTTGCCCCACTGCTCACAGAGATTCAAAAGGACGCTAATAAAATAGGTAAACTCTACTTATCCTGGGCGGGAAGATTGGCAGTTTTTAAAATGTTGACTCCTCCCAAAATATTATATGCCTTTAGGACACTGCCAATCCAAATTCCACTCACTTTTTTCAAAGCTATGCAAAAAATAATCTCTACCATGCTTTGGTCTAAAGGTAAATCAAGATGTACTCATGATGCCTTAAGAAAACACAGGAGGGTGGGTGGAATGGGAGTACCAGATTTGCATGACTACTATCCAGCTACATTATTAGACAGACTCAGGTTCTGGTTTATTCAACCGTATCCTAAATCATGGTGCTCTTTGGAACAAGACACCATAACACTAGGCAGACTACAGTCACTTTTATTAGCCAATGCATTATCCCCTAAGATTAAAATTGGTCTAGATCACCCCACAATATCAGCCTCCATATTAGCATGGAAACATTATCTACAATATGGCAATCACTTGGCCAAACAGACAAATGTCTCGATAACATTGGGGACACTCAGATTCATTAACCATACCAAAGCAATACCCAGATGGGAGATGAGGGGGATTACAGATATCTCAGCCATCCTTAGGTAGAGCAAACTCATCCCATATGGGGAAATATCCTCCAAATTCACCTTGACAAAAGGGGAATTCCTAACTTACGCCCAACTAAGATCTACACTACCACCCAATCAGACCTCAGGAATAGAGATTTCCCAGGAAACTTGGCTGAACTGGATGTCTACTAACCCCAAACGGAAGGACATTTCCCTTTTCTACAATTGCCTACACGATAAACTTACTTTTTAAGTATCCAACCGCCTGCTTAAATGGGCAAATGAACTTAATGCTACTATCACAGAATCTCAGTGGAATAAGGCAATAATAAATAATATGTCCACTTCGTAATGCACTACCTATTGGGAAATGGCGCAGAAGATTCACCTTAGATGGTACTACATGCCATACATGCTGGCTAAATTCAAATCAGCACAATCTAACCAATGTTGGCGAGGCTGCGGCCTAGTGGGAACACTGTCCCACATTCTGTGGTTTTGTCCTAGTATACGCAGCTACTGAAACTCAGTATTTAAACTTATAACAAAATTGACAGGGTTTATAATTAGACCCAACATTAAACTGGCAATCCTATGTATTGAAATAGAAAAAATCCCTCACAACTTTAAACATGTGGTTATGCATATACTATTTGCTGCACATTTAACACTCATGAGTAGATGGAAGTCCAATTTCACCCCAAATGTTGGTGAATTAATCAATCTTATAGCTGAGACATTTATCCTAGAACAAATAATGGCATATAAACAAGGCTGTTTTTAAAAATTTTATGAGCAATCTGGAGAGAATTCCACAGAGAATCATAAACCAAATCCTCACATTGTATACAATTCAATGAGTATGAATCTTGTGTTACAAGTTGTAATAATTGGGTGCCAATTCTTCCCCTCCCTCTCTCCCCAGTTATTTTTTTTTTCTTTATATATTCTTCATTCGACTATCTGTATTATACTAACCTTAAACATGTGAACAAGGTAGTTTACTCAGGTGAAACTCATGGAATAATACTTAGCCGTATAGTATGAGATACATGTATTTGAAACAGTGATGAACGTTCCTGCTTTATCTGTTATACTACCTCTATAAACATAAGTTGATATTGGTAAGACCATATTTTGAATGTATGTTCTTGTTTTGTATATTTGTTACCCTTCTTCTTTAAAACCTAATAAAAAACATTTGAAATAAATCAAGCACCACATCCAAACTAGTTGTATCAGAGGTCTGAAAAAAGACCTTTAAAGATGATGAAGGATGAACAGACTAAAATTCATTTATTCACACTTTATTGACATATAACTTATCAATTGAAACCATGTGCAGTTTAAATATTTAAACCAATTGTAAATCCCTGATTTATTGTATTGGTCCCCCTTGAAGTTACCCAATATGGAAAAGAGTCTTCATACGGTTCTCTTTGTTTCACAGGGTAGACCAGCTTCTTCAGTAGGACTTCTCTTGAAGAGGAGGAGGTGATGGCAGACTGATATATATATATAAATTCTACAAATATGCTGAAAATATAAAAACTAAACAAAAGGAAATCAGCAAAGTCAATAAACTCCAAGCATAACATAGTGCAGTGCTACCAAGATAAATCATATACATGAAAATACATCCAATTTGACACTGAATATTCACATGTAATACAATGAAACATGCATAATAAAAATTGCATAAATCAATATGGACCCCACATATTATAGGGGATATGCTTAAGGACAATCATCAAAAGGAAATTATAAAACAATCCAAAAACAAAAAATCTTCTGAGTTATAATTTGCCATAATCTTCCACAGAGAAATGTAAACACCTGACTTTACCTGCCACGAGTGAATGAGCTTTTAACCACTACTTCACAGAGTATATAAGTAGTGAAATGGGGGTTCTCCACATGGATGCACGCTAAAACATGTCAGTCCATTAAGCACTTTTTATTTTGCAAAGCACTAAACAAACATTCTCCATAAGCCAGGACTACTACAGAGTGGCTACTTGTCGTATCTGGGAAAAATAATTTATACACAGAACTCCAGTAACTGAAGGCTAGGTTCGCCTAAAAAAAAAATATAGTGAATGCACATACATACATTTGCAGGAAAAAAAAAGCAACATGTTACACCCTAAATACATGGGAGCACAGGCTGCACTATTCCATGTCAACCAACATTATCCCCCTAAGACAATCACTCAAATGATCAGTAAATGAATGCACTTATGCATGTTTTGGCAAAATAATTTTGACCGCAGCACTTTTGGTTTGAAAATAAACAACCATACATTAATTTTAAACATCAAAACTTCAGTAAATAACATTATATGCTTAGTCATCAAAAACTCAAGCACAACCATATTTTTATACAATAACGAAGCCCCCCATCAGATCCGGAGGTGAAATAACCACAAATAAGTGCTTGTGATGGGAGGGGGGGGGGGGGAAGCTCTCTTGCTCTCCCTTTATATAATGGGACCTATGCCTTCCAGAAATTTCCACCACACCTGATTAGACACCTTTACCTGGGCACAAATATTACTGTATTAATTTATCCCTTCTGAGCCATCGTAGTTATATGTTGGCTCTTTAACACACTGTAGCAAGCGTGTCCTGCAGCGTGTCCCCAGAGCTGATGCTGGTGCCCCCAGCGGGTACAATGACCGCCGGGCACCCGCGATCACTCGTGACAGAGTGAGAACCGTGATCTGTGTGTGTAAACACACAAATCCTTGTTATGTCAGAGGAGAGAAGACAGATTGTGTGTTCCTACCAAGTAGGAACAACAATCTCTCTCCTTCTCTAGTCAGCCACATTCCCCCCACAGTTGGAACACACATAGGGAACACATTTAACCCCTTGATCGCCCCCTAGTGTTAACCCCTTCCCTGCCAGTGACATTTAAACAGTAATCAATCAGTGAACATTTATAGCACTGATCACTGTATAAATGTCAATTGTCCCAAAAAAGTGTCAAAAGTGACTGATTTGTCCACTGCAATGTCTCAGTTCTGATAAAAATCACAGATCACTGCCATTACTAGTAAAAAAATAATAAAAATGGCATAAATCTATCCCCTATTTTGCAGACACTATAACTTTTGCACAAACCAATCAAAATATGAAATATATAAAATAAATGGTGCTAAGCTGTTATAAAGGCAAATATATACAGCTAAATTTAAGCTAATGCTAGCTAAGCAATCTGTTGTTAAAATATCCAAACTAATAATAAATAATTCACCAAGGTGCTAAAGCTAGTATTATACACGTGCAGAATTGTGCTTAATAAATAAATAAAGACAATCTTATATGAATGAATAAAATAATAAAGTGCTGTATTCACTCTTCAGTGCAAATATAACATTTAAAGTGAGTTGTCCTTTTTTAAGTGCAAACAAATTATGCAAATAAATGGAATGTGCAAAGTGTAATAGTGATTTCCCCTCTTCTGCACGACACACTTCAGTGAATGTAGCCTCTTACCTTACGGCTGTAAGGTTATAGCATATATGTATAATGGCAGAAATGGTGTTCACAGTGCTGGCTTCTTATAT
Organism: Rana temporaria; assembly: GCF_905171775.1. Taxonomy (NCBI): domain Eukaryota; kingdom Metazoa; phylum Chordata; class Amphibia; order Anura; family Ranidae; genus Rana; species Rana temporaria. The sequence goes on from NC_053490.1 coordinate 321,810,826, forward strand.
CCCGGTGACATACTCTCAGTATTGTGGCACAGACCTGTTCCCTTTGAAGCCGGTATTAGCAGTAATATTTGGGGTACCAAAAATATGTAGAAGAATACATATCGGCCTTAACTGAGGAAGATTTTTTTGGGGGGATATTTATTATAGAAAAAAGTACAAAATGTTTTTTTCAAAATTGTCGCTGTTATTTTGTTTATAGCACAAAGAAATAAAAACCATAAAGGAGATCTATTTGTGGGGGAAAAGGACATACATTTTGTTTGGGTACAATGTCGCATGACCGTGCAATTGTTAGTTAAAGCAGAGTGCCATATCGCAGAAAATGGCTTGGTCAGGGAGGGGGCCATATCGCAGAAAATGGCTTGGTCAGGGAGGGGGCAAATCCATCCGGGGCTGAAGTGGTTAACAAGTTTATTTTTAACACAAAATTAGCTAGATTAAGCAGACTGCCACGTGCCCATGCTAGTGTGACCAGATATTAGTCACACTTTAAGCATGTAATATGTTGCAAGAGGTGGAGTTAGCATTTAAGTCAATCCTTCAATAGCTGTAGCAAAAAAAGGTTAAGGTTCTGAGTGTCCATCACAACCTTTTGACCTCAACATCTTTGAAACACCTTGGGGATATCTTAAATATGAGTTTCTGCAAGGCAACTAAAACAATTACAAGACCTGAAGGCTTGTTGCCAAGAAGAAAAAGGGAAAACACAACATTAAGAGTTAAAAGGTACGCAAACATTTGAACAGGGCCATGCTAATATTTTCCTTTATTACTGTGAGTTGTTTAACAATTTTTCTATTCTTTAAACTTTACACTTTAATTTGAATCATATAATAATAATAAACAAAAATAATTACTCATATTTACTTGAAAATGGTCCCTGTCTTATAAATTCTGCAGGGGTATGTAATTATGAGATTATGAGCACAACTGTATATTAGAACATTTCATAATTCACTTTAAGTTGATAGATGAAAAAAAATATTTCAAAGGAAAAGGTCATTTTAAGGTTTTCTAAATGACCTATTAGATCCATACTATCTACTATATTCTTAATTAAGGTAGCAATAAGAAGGCTGCTGGCATTGATTTAGAAAAGGAAAATGTTATAAGAACTGAAAAGGACAGAAAAAGCAGTCTGATTGCTCATCAAACCATCCTAGTGCAAAAGGTGATTACAAATCAGAATCAAACATCAAAGTGGAAGAATTAAAGAACCCATGAAGGACTTTCTGACAAATGTATGAGCCCGGAGTAAAAAACATGTTCATTTAGCAGCAACCACAGAGTGCAAAATTGTTATAACAATTCAAGTGAGACAAAATGATGGTTGCCTAAAAGTTTGTCACAGTAGAACAAAACCAAAAGTCTTTAATGGAAGGTATGACTATTGATAAATGATAAACATTTTCTATGACTGATGTACTTACTACTATAAAAATCACCACCTAAAGTGCTGCGTCCTTCACAGCCAAGTTACTTTTACTGATATGTATCACTGGCTGAGTTACTGTGAATTACTTTATGCTAACAATTTGTAAAGGAGATATATATATATATATATATATATATATATATATATATATATATATATATACACACACATAGTGAGAGAGAGAGACAGAGAGAGAGAGAGAGAGAGAGAGAGAGAGAGAGAGAGAGAGAGTATAATATGCCTATTTAAATAAAAATCTTAAATAAAAGGATAAGGAAATGAAAATGAAAATAAACTGCTGTAATTATATTTTATACTAAACTTAATAACAAAAAAAAAATTAAATAATGCAACACAAATTCATAATTAGTAGAAAACAAAGAAAGCAAAAGATAAACACACGTTACTGTAAAGTATTAGTAAATAAACAATACACATAATAATGAATGAGAAAAACAATTGTGAATAAATCCTAATGATGCATAAGATCCTCATATCAGCATTTTAAAATTCTTGCACTTAAAGCTAGATGTCTTCCACCATGATTAACTGTGTGGAATTCTATACAATATTGTAGTCTCATCTCCATTGCCCCGAGTTACATGCTGAGTGGTATGTAAATGAACTGTAGCCAGGCACTTGGTTGCAAGGAGCAAGTCATTACATTGTCTGCAGCTGCTCTCGAACTATGACTAAACTGACATGCTGTATCTAAGCACACTGCCTGCCTCCCATCAGCAGGAGAAGCTGGCGAGTCAAAGGATTTTTATGCAAGTCGCAGGGAAATGTGGGAGTTGAAGTCCAGGTAGGGAGCGCTATTGTGGACATCTATTTACTAATGGACTACGGTTACCACATGAGGCAGCAACAGATGAGAGAAACAGTACCTTCCCAGACTGCAGTTTAAATAGAATAGTATTTTGCTGTGGGAGTTGGGAGTGAGCATGCCTCCCTGTCTGGTAGTTGGAGCAAAGATCTTGGCCTCACACAGCTGGGAGACTGGGAGAAAGAGAGCGGCTAAGGGGGCATGGAGACTGGGAATTGAGTCACTACTGATGCTAGAGCACAACAGCTGGTTTAACTGAAGACCTGGCATTGAATAGTAGTGGCAGCCTCATCAGTGCCTCCTAAACAGTGTCCACCAGTGCCACCTCATCAGTGCCCATCAGTGCCACCTATCAGTGCCCATCAGTGCCGCCTTATCAGTGACTATCAGTGCCTATCAGTGCACCCTATCAGTGCCCATCAGTGCAACCTAACAGTGCCCATCAGTGCAGCCTCATCAGTGCATATCAATGAAGGAGAAAAATTACCTGTTTGTAAAATTTTATAACAGACTATAAAAACATTTCTTTCTGTATTTTTTGCTTGTTTATGGTGATTAAATACAACAACAACAAAAGTGCTGCAAATCTGTGTAAAAAAAAAAAAAAAATGTCATATGGGTACAATGTAGCATGAAAATTGGCCTGGTCAGGAAGGGGGTGTATGTGCACAGTAAGCAAGTGCTTAAATAAGCCTCCCTACAAAGGCACCTGGTATTGCCTGTAGAAGTAGGGGTATTGCTGCAGTAGACCTGGGCTATAGGTTAATCATCTCTAGAGTGCACTCTAGTAATATAGTATACTGATAGCAGGTAAAGTTATTGCAGTATTGTTTATCCTTACTGGAAATGCAGTTTCTGCCATTACTTATGCTGAACAGCAGGTTATCGAGTATACGTCTATTCAACTACGGTACATCAAGTTTTTAAAACAGATTGCTAAAAGCTGGTTGTCTCGCTGTCTAGAGAACTGTGTTGGTTAACATTTTATGTTAACCAAATATATAATAATAAAGATAATGTGGCGTGATGCTGGTATCACATAAATAAAACAAAGGGGGAGCTCTGTATAAGGTGGATGGAAACTCACACAACTTACACGCTGTGTAGAAATGGAGTGCTTGTCTCCACGAGCGCCGAGCTCGTCTCCCTAAATTCTCCTGCACAACTTTTCTTGCGTGATTCCGTATAAAAACAATTTAATTAAAACATAAAACAATCTTAAAAGACTCACATGTAGCAGTCTGGTATCGGTTACATATCCTACGAGCGTCGCGCTCGTTTACCGTCCGTCAGGTGCTGCTGCCAGTGCTTAGTGTCCCCAGGAGAATTTAGGGAGACGAGCTCGGCGCTCGTGGAGACAAGCACTCCATTTCTACACAGCGTGTAAGTTGTGTGAGTTTCCATCCACCTTATACAGAGCTCCCCCTTTGTTTTATTTATGTGATACCAGCATCACGCCACATTATCTTTATTATTATATATTTTCCATACATGACCAACTACTGAGACTCACCAGGAAGATCCCCACCAAATGAAAGGCCAGAGCACCCATTTTTGGGGTTGTTGAATGATAACCAGGAGGTAAGCTGCTTGGATCACTAACGGTGTGGGCGCACTTGTTTGGATTTGATTTTCCCGCACATCTTCATTCATTTGGATTTGATTTTCCCGCACATCTTCATTCATCATTGGCTTTGGAACTTTATCTTTGATTATTTACTCAGTATGCTTTCTTGCAACAGCACTTTTTGGAATTTGATTTTGGTTCTTTTTTTCATCTAACTTGGGACTGTCAGATATATGTACTGTAGTTTTTTCTCAGTCCTCTTCATTGATATGCACAGTTTTGTCTAGTTTATGTTGATTTAAGCACCACTTTGCAACTGCACCTCTACCATTTTTGTGATTTCATTACTGCTCCAGAGACCCACCTGACTTCAAACCCCCCCCCCTCCCCCCTTTAACCTTAATTCTCCCCCCCTCCCCCCCTCCTCACCTTCCCCTCACCTTCCTCTCTCCCCTGCCCACAGTGGTAATCATTCACAGCGCAGACATCATCACCTTTTGCAAATTATCTTTTATTGTCTAATTAGGATAGACTTTCTTTGTCTGCTGCAGTGTTCCCATTCACGTCCCACATTCCCCTCTCCCCCATTCACCTATCCAAGACAGCGCAGGAGTTTCACCCAGTCTCTCTACCTGCTACACCATAGTTTAATCCCCAGAAGGAGATACTTGAAATCCCTCACAATGTTCATGATAAACGCTGCTAGACACTGTATTCCTTGCTACTGGCGATCAACTATCAGACCAACAAAGAAAGAGTGGTTTTGCAGGCTAATCAACATAGAAAGAATCGAAGAACTCATTAGCACTGCTCAGGAATGGATTACTACATTTAATACTACTTGGTACAAATGGCTTGAGTTTAAAAGCACCCCAGAATACAAAACCTATAACTTGTAATCCCTGAACCTCAGATCTGTCTACACAGAGATTGATGGTTTAGCTGATTTGCTCCTCTCATACGCGCTACACATGTCCTTCTTTTTTCTCTCTCTTTTTTTTTTTTTTATCTAACCCCCCCCCCCCCCTCCCCCTCCTAGGTCAATCCTTCCCCTTCCCAACCCCTAAATACAGGTACAAAACTAAAGGATGAATTTTTTCTTATACCAATACATCAAGCAAACTTCAGTTTATTCCATATGCATAATGTCTGCACCATTCCTTTTATTTTGCTCATACCGTTAAAAATTCTTTGTACTGAATTGTTTAACATGTCATGTGCTCAAAAATGTATTTTCTTGTTGTCTTTTGCACTATTATATACTCAATAAAGACTTATGGAATAAAAAAAAAAAAAAACCCCAGTCGACTCTGTCAAATGCTTTTTCAGCATCTATTAACATGAGTACAACTGGGGGTTTCTTCTTTTTGTCCTGCTGTAATAACAATATGGTTCTTAAAGCGAAGGTTCACCCAAAAAATCAACTTTCTGCCATTAGATCCAACATACTACTGACATCTGCAGTATGCTGTTTTTTTTTTTGTACTTATCGTTTTATCAGCCGTTGTTATCCGGATCCGAGCGGGGATTTCTGCGGGGGAATAGGCGTTCCTAAGCCAAGCGGATTTGATTTACGGGCTGCTAAAGCGCGTCACACCTTCCGAAAATACCCGAGGTGACACTCGGGTGTTTACGGCACCTGCGCCTGCCGTGTAGAGCTGACTGTGCAGGCACCGTAAACACTTGAGTGTCACTTCGAGCAAATGTGTACCCAGTAAGGTCAACTTTTTTTTGTTTTAATATTCAAATTAATTTGTAGCACTATACTTAAATGGCTATTATGATTTTTTCTCAGCTTCGGTATGTTAAACAGAATGGGAGAAAAACAGTTAGCTGAAATTGCATGTGATGCAGATTTTCTATTTAGCATAATATTTTTATATCTCTCGCTTAGAACTACAAAAATGGATGTACTTTATATATATATATATATATATATATATATATATATATATATATATATATATATATATATATATATATATATATATATATATATATATTTATATATATATATATACAAATTAACATTTGCTGTATGCAATAAAGGCATTTACAATAATGCTTGGGATATATCTCTATGAACACCTATTTGTTTTATTATTTTTAATATGCTTTTTTTTTTCTGGTGCAATAAGGAGTAATAAGAAGCAGCAAAAGTACTTCACTGCTTGATCAAAGCCAAAAGACATTTGGAAGCCTGCTTTTAGTGTCAGCTCCCCAAGTAATTTGCATTCAATTTGCTTGTTTACTTAAATGGGTAATTTGGGAAATGACTGCACACAGCTATAAAAGAATAACAAAGAACCAACTCTGACACTGTTAAGTTTCTGCTCTGTATCAATTGCTAGATCTCAGACTAATTTCAGTCACAGCATTTGCCATAGAATACCAGGGAAGTCCACCTCTATCACATTTCAATATTTTATCATGGGTACATAAGGACAGATAAAGAATTATTGTAAGCCATTTATTCTAGTATTCCCCATAAATGAACAACATAGCATGTTTTGCTGCAGTGTTCTGTTCCATAAGGATGAGAGATCCACCGATGCACTGGATTGTTACTACCAGCTTTCTCTGCCAATCCAAATAATCACAAATGAAAAGCGAAAAAGTAAGAGTATATGTTAGTGTACAGAAGGGGCACAAGGGGTTGATTTATTAGAGGGTAACTCCACTTTCATGGGAAAAAAATTTGCAAATAAAGAAAAAATAATATAGCATATACAATTGCGACACAAGTCATATTACCTTTCCATTTCAATCTGCAGCTGATGTAATTTTCTAAAAATGCAATGCAATAAGGCCAGCTGGAGTTGTTCTGTACACATAATGTATACTGACCACCCCCAGACACATAATTTCCCGGTTGTGTGTTTGGCTCACAGATTTTCCCAGAAGTCTACCCTAAGATACAAGTCAGATTTCAGGAATCCCCTGGAACAAAAAATATTTTTTTTGGTGAGATACTCCCAAAAGGAACACGTCTAAAGGGATGCAGGCCCAGCACTTTTCCTCATTAGTGCCCTGCAGCTGCACAGCTGATTGATAATTATGAAACCGCTCCCATTAGATTCATTTTCCACATGGGCACAGACAAACACATGGATTTCTTCACAATAACAAAAAGTAGAAATCTGCCACAAAGGTTGTTACGATGATTGCAAAGTACATAGATCACCCAGGGGAATGCTTTTTCTTTTTGCACTATAAACAAAAAAAGAGCAACAATTTTGTCATTTTTTTTTTACTTTTTGCTATAATAAATATTCCAAATAATAAAAAAAATCTTCATCAGTTTAGGCCAATATATACTCTTCTACATATTTTTGGTAAAAACAAATTGCAATAAGCATATATTAATTGGTTTGCTTAAAAGTTATAGCCTCTTCAAACTATGGGAAAGATTTATGGCATTTTTATGGCATTTTGATTATTATTGTTTTACAAGTAATGGCCGTGATCTGCGATTTTTAGCGGTACTGCGATATTGCGACACACATATCGGACACTTTTGACACTTTTTTGGTACCATTGACAATTATACAGCGTCAGTGCTATAAAAATACTGATTTTTCCTCAGAGATTTATGAAAAGGGTAAAGTTCAGCTAACTTTAATTGTCCAATCAAGTGCAAACAAAAATGCAGTTTTTATTATTATTATTATTATTATTATTTTTCATGCACATGGTTGTGTATTTTTTTGTAAAGTGAAATCTCACCTCATTCACTAAGCTCTGGAGAAAATTCCTTTGCAAAATGCAGCTTCCCTTGACCAGCCTATTTGCCTTGAGTAAATCAACTGCAGTTAACCATTTATATTAAAAAAATAACATTTGCACTGTTCCATAACTATCTCATACATTTATCTTAATTACATTTGCAGGCAGCTTGCCTTAAAGACTAAGTAGTTAATAATTTATGTAACTGTGTCAAAATAAATTTCTATAGACTGAAAGATTCTTGGTGCACATCCTAATTCTAATCTATAGGGAGAATTTTAGCACAAGAAAGGTAAATATTAGGGTTGTCCAGATACCGATACCAGTATCGGTATCGGGACCGATACCGAGTATTTGCGGGAGTACTCGTACTCGTGCAAATACCCCCGATACCTAAATAGAATACTTCCCCCCCCGCCGCTGCCGCCGCCGCATCGAAAGCCGCCGCATCGCACCGCACCGCCGCATGGGTTAAACGCCGTGCAGGAACATCACAGCTATTCAAATGAATGCTGTGATCTTCTCCATGCGGCGGCGGCAAAGGTATGGGGGACATGGCTGGACTCGGGACATGGCTGGACTCGGGACATGGCTGGACTCGGAACATGGCTAGAGGGACATGGCTGCATATGTGAGGGACATGGCTAGAGGGACATGGCTGCATATGTGAGGGACATGGCTGCATATGTGAGGGACATGGCTGCATATGTGAGGGACATGGCTGCATATGTGAGGGACATGGCTGCATATGTGAGGGACATGGCTGGGGGGGACATGGCTGCATATGTGGGGGACATGGCTGCATTTGGGGACACATTTAAAAAAAGTATCGGTATTCGGTATCGGCGACTACTTGAAAAAAAGTATCGGTACTTGTACTCAGTCCTAAAAAAGTGGTATCGGGACAACCCTAGTAAATATTACAGCAGATAATTGTGTTATACAGAGGTAAGCAAATATTTGGGGTGGTGTGGAAGTTGTAGTTAGGCTCAGAATGACATTAAAGGGGGCACACATTGTGGCCCTACTGTCATGGGTTTGTGGCCACAGCAGCCACTCAGGTGTTTAGGGTTATTGCCCTTTTAAGAATTTACCTTACCTGTCCAGGTAAATGTTATTGGTGAAATGTAGTCATATGCATTTCCAGATTTTTCCACAACTCAGGAATTCTGTATAAAAGGCCAGAAGTTGGCCAGTGACACAGAATAGTGAGCACCTGAGCTATAATACTACTGCTCACTGCCTGTGTTTCTGCCATGAAGACCCTGGTTCAAAGAATCCTGGAATTAGCAGAGAAGCTGCCGCTCATCTCTCAACGACGAAGACGGTGCCCAGACGACCCATCGTCATCTCCTTGGAAGCCACAGTGCAGCATGCCCCTGGAGCGCCCAGACTCGGTGAGTCAAGAGGCGGAGTCTTGGTGGAAGCAAGGGGAGGAGTGTGATGTCAAGATGCACAAGCCGCTAGATCCAGAAGATCCCGGATTTTCTGACAACAAATGTGGGATAGCATGCTTTAAAATTTTCCAACAACAAATGTGTGATGTCGAATTTTAGGATCGTGTGTACACAAGTTCATCGGAAAAAAATCCAAAGTACAAACATGCATGCTTAGAAGCAATGCTTACCATACCACAACAATAGCATAAGTTGCCCAAAGGGGGGTGCTAAAGAGCTGAAACACCACGTTGTATCATATTTGTTGGCCAACAATTCTTTACCGTTTATATGCAATACAAGTTCAAGGCCAACGCCCTTCGGACAAAAGTCCTGTGCTTTGTCCGATGGAAATCCGATCGTGTGTACGAGGCTTTAGGGTGGTGCTTTGTGAGGTTTTTCCTCAGGGGTTTCACTTACATTTAGCAACAAAATAAAAAAATAATTGTAGAGGTGATTATATTGACATTTATATTGTCTTTACTTTCTTTCTTCCTTCAAATGATTTTTCTTTTTTTTTTTTTTTTTTTTTTTTTTTTCTTTTTTTTTTCTTTTTTTTTTTTTTTTTTTTTTTTTATTTCCACTTCAGACTCTACCTCATAGAGTGCGGATATATGCTCATGTTCTACGTACCAGCCCATTGCATCTCTATTTTGGTTTTGCATCATTAGTGTCGCTTTTCTTTATAAGGGTTTCTCTTTTTTTTTTTTTTTTTTTTTTTTTTTTTTTACATATGCTATTATAACATGCGCATATACAATAAACCCATATGAAACCCATATATACCTCCTCTTGCGAAAGAGCAAATAAAAAAATACCAAAAGGTTGACCATTTCAAATTTTTACCCCCCCTTACCTCTACCCCTCCCCCCCCCCTCCCCTGTCTCACCTTGGACAATTTCTTCAGACCTGTAGATCTTTCTAATATTCTTCTAGGAGAGCGTTTAAAATTCTTCCCTTAGCTTTTCTGCGTAGCTCCAAGTTTTCTTGAAGATCCTCCAGTTTTCCCATTTTGTGCTTAATAAAATATTATTGCCCTCTAAACCCTCTTTCAGTTCTTCCATTTTGTATGTTTCTTCGACTGCGTCGATCCATTCCCAAATCAGAGGGGGGTCTGGATCTTGCCACCTTCTAGGGATTAATCTCTTGGCGGCGTTCAGGAGGTGCGGTATCAGTGATTCCCTGTACCTTTTAATACCTTCTTCTCCCCCATGAAATAAAACAACCCATGGGTCCATCTTTATCTTTTTCTTTGTGATCTCCTCAACGCATCCCAATATTTTTTCCCAGTACTCTTTTATCTTAGGGCATCCCCACCAAAGGTGTGCCATATTTCCTAGTGTGCTACACCCCCTCCAGCAGTTCCCTGTCTGCCCCTCTTTAAATTGTTTTAATTTATCCGGTGTCATATACCAACCGGCAAAGCATTTAAAGCACATTTCCGCCGTGCGGCTATCCACCGCGGAGGAGTGGGTCAGAATCAACATTCTCTCTATTGTAGTCCTATCCCGCTTTGTGCCCAATTCCCTTTCCCATTTTTCAATGAATGGGGGTATACCCGGCTCCTCCATCTTCATTAAGATCCTATAGAGTTTTGAAACAATACCTTTGGATCTTTCCGTGGTACAGATTTTTTCCAAGTCTGACAGCTGGTCTCCTGACCTCAACGGGTGTGGGAGACCTTGGATAAAATGATTAAGCTGCTGATACCTCCACTCATTGATTTCCATTAAATTTTTATTAAGATTTAACTCCTGCAGTGTTCTAATGTGACCCTCACTCATTATGTCTCTTAATTGTGCCGTATCTTTTTTAATCCAATGCCCCCCCACTTGTGTCTTACCCGGTGCAAAAAAATCGTTGTTTTTCAGTGCTATGAGAGGTGAGTTATATTCTTTCTCAATTTTTTTATATACTATATCCCATGTTTTCAGTGCCTTTTTTGTTATCTCGTGTAGGTTTATATCCAGTGTCCTAAATTTGGGGGGGTTCCAAATTATCTTATCTAGCCTAGCCTGTGATAATTCATTTTCTAAACTTACCCATCTTTTTTCTTTATTGAGTCTGGCCCACTCCACCACCCTTGTCAAAATAACCGCATCGTAGTATCTCTTAACGTCCGGAACGGCGAGTCCTCCCTTTTTTTTTGGTTGCATTAATGTTTGAGAAGATATCCTGTGTTTCTTGTTCTTCCATATAAAGTTCATAATTAATTTATTAAGGGCTGAGAGTAGAGTTCTCGGGAGGGCTATGGGGATCATCTGGAATTTATATAGGACCTTTGGCATGATGACCATTTTGCAATAATTGATTCGTCCTATCCATGATATTGCTCTATTTTCCACCCTTTTTGTCTCTTTCTTAATTTCGTTTAGCAATGGGATAAAATTTATCTCGTACATTTTTTTAATTGATTTGGCTAACATAATCCCAAGGTATTTAAGTTCACTGACCCAGTCGAAACGATGTTTTTTTTTCAGGGATTTTTCTTCTATCTTACTAACATTTATGCTCATGATCTTCGTTTTGGTAATATTTAATTTAAAATTTGAAATTATGATTTTTCTTTTAAATAAGAAAAATAAAGAAAAAATAGATGATGACAGATGGAGAACAGTTTCTAGATCCTTTCTCAAGTATTCTTGGTGAAAATTTCCCTAATAAGCGCAGTGGTCTTTTCCAACAGTGTGAGATTATATGGGAAGCTTGCAGTCATTTTGGCAGTCTCGGTTGGTTCTTTTATGATGAATCCTTCCCCCAGAAATTATTAGTCTATCCTCCCTAAAATGTGGGATGAAAGACGTAGGCCTGTGTTTAAATCAAATTTTACTCCAAAAGTCGACTTTATCAAAAACAGCCTACTCCCAAGGCTAATATACAAAAGGGTATTTGCTATGCATTTATTGAAACACAGTGTAATTGGAATGCTTCATGTTGCTAGAGACATGAATGTTTGTTCTGTTCCAGTCCTCACCCTATATCTAAATTAGGGCTGTTACTGATTACAATTTCTGTGTTTGATTAATCGATTAATCGACTAATTTCGATTAGTTATATAAGAAGACTGTAATATCCACATTCTCCCCCACTGTAACAGACATCTCCCCCCACTGTAACAGACATCTCCCCCCACTGAAACAGACATCTCCCCCCACTGTAATATCATACATCTCTCCCACTGTAATATCAGACATCTTCCCCCACTGTAATATCAGACATCTCACCCACTATAATATCAGACATCTCCCCCACTGTAATATCAGACATCTCCCCCACTGTAATGGACATCTCCCCCACTGTAATATCAGACATCTCCCCCACTGTAATATCAGACATCTCCCCCACTGTAATGGACATCTCCCCCACTGTAATATCAGACATCTCCCCCACTGTAATATCAGACATCTCCCCCACTGTAATGGACATCTCCCCCACTGTAATATCATACATCTCCCCCATTGTAATATCAGACATCTCCCCCACTGTAATATCAGACATCTCCCCCACTGTAATGGACATCCCCCCCACTGTAATATTAGACATCTCCCCCACTGTAATATCAGACATCTCCTCCACTGTGATGGACATCTCCCCCAGCAGACATACCAGAAAAGAAGCCGGCAGACCCCCTCCGTCTGGATCCACGAGCAGTTGAGGGGTGATGACCTCAGTGCGCCGCTCTAGGAGATCACCTAGGCTGCCGCCGGGTGGACCAAGATGGCTGCCGCTCCGGAGCTAGGCCGAAGCTGCGGACTTTCCTATGGGTGAGGCAGCGGAGACCTGGAAGACCACAGAGAGGTAAGTAACTGATCAAAATAATTTTGATCGATCAAAAAAATTAACGATTAATCTAAGGTTTAATTGTTAATTTCCGCAGCCCTAATCTAAATGTTTCAAAACATCTTCTACTACTGTTCAGCTTCAAAAGGATGATTTTCAGAAAAGCCTGCACACCTTTGAGGCTGGGAAAGAATGCTTCATTGGCTACACCTATGCCCAGACAGGGGGAAGGCCAACGCATTAATTAATTATTTGAAGGTTTCAAGTTACCTGTCTTTTCCGGTAGAGGCGATTCTGTATTAAAAAATAAAAAATCAGTTGCTAAACATATCGTTAGGGAAACAAATTATAAAAAAATCTCTGAAGGTCAGGTTGCCGATCCTTGTATTCCGTGACCTGTCCTCACCTCTCGGCATATCTGTACCTCACCTCTCGGCACTGTGCCTAGGAAAGAGCCTAATTCTTTCAGGATTATACACAATTTGTCTTACCTTACCGGTCAATCCCTTAACCCCCCTGGCGGTATTCCCAAGTCCGGCTCGGAGTAAGATTTCAATACCAAACTCGGGATCGACTCGCAGCATCCACAGGCACAAGTAACTTACCTTGTCCCTGGATCCTGCGATGCATCTGCGCTGTGTGAGCGAGCGGTGTCCTCGCTCGATTCACACAGTGCCGTGTGCCGCCGATCTCCATTCCCTGTGACGTTACGACGCACGGGGGCGGAGAACGGCGCCAAATTCAAAAAAGTAAATAAACACATTACATACAGTATACTGTAATCTTACAGATTACAGTACTGTATGTAAAAAATACACACCCCTTTGTCCCTAGTGGTCTGCCCAGTGTCCTACATGCACTTTTATAAAATAAAAACTGTTCTTTCTGCCTGCAAACTGTAGATTGTCCGTAGCAACCAAAACTGTCCCTTTAAGTCAAAAGTGATTTTAGAGCAGCTAGAAAACAGCGATAATAAATTATAATCACTTGCAGAATTGAGCAATACTGATTTGTGGGGAAATTCATCATTGAAAATAAAAGTAATGACAGCGACAATACTGCAACTGAGCAAATTTCAGTGTTTTTGATTTAATTACATTATTGAATAATTTTTATTATAATTACATTATTATTTGTTATAATTATTTATAGTTATTTATTATATTATAATTTATGATTTTGTTTTTCAAACTTTATCATACCCAAAATGTCTAATAGACTCTTGTTTGGACAGATTTAAGTGAGTTATTCCTAAGAATTGCAGGCCTACAATGTTAAACGCCAAATTTTCATGCAAAATAATTGTACCACTTTCAGCACCTAAAACCAGAAAGAATCATACCGCCAGGGAGGTTAATGACAAAATTGATTGCTCCGTATTTTCAGTTTCTTACGCCAGTTTTGATGATGCCATACAGTTTTTCAAGCATTTTGGTCAGGGTGCAAATATTAAATCTGCTTTAAGGCTGTTACCCATTTCTCCTGATTATTTTAATTTGCTTGGCTTTTGTTTCCATTATTTTTATTTCTCCAAAATATGTTTAACCACTTAAGGACCCATTCACACCGATATACTTCGGCAGAATGGCACGGCTGGGCACATCCACGTACATGTACGTTGCTCTTTAAGCCCAGCCGTGGGGTCGCGCGCACGCCGCGGGCGCGTGCACGCGACCCGGTCCGAAGCTCCGTGACCGTGGCCGCGGGACTCGCAGACCCGATCACCGCTGGAGTACCACGATCGGTCTCCGGAGCTGAAGAATGGGGAGAGCTGTGTGTAAACACAGCTTCCCAGTTCTTCACTGTGGCGCTGTCATCGATCGTGTGTTCCCTTTTATAGGGAACCACAATCGATGACGTCACACCTACAGCCACACCCCCCTACAGTTAGAAACACAAATGAGGTCACACAAAACCCCTTCAGCGCCCCCTTGTGGTTAATTCCCAAACTGCAATTGTCATTTTCACAGTAAACAATGTATTTTTAATGCATTTTTTGCTGTGAAAATGACAATGGTCCCAAAAACGTGTCAAAATTGTCCGAAGTGTCTGCCATAATGTCGCAGTCATGAAAAAAATCGCTGATTGCCTCCATTAGTAATAAAAAATAAATAATTAATAAAAATGCAATAAAACTATTCCTTTTTTTGTAAACGCTATACATTTTGCGCAAACCAATCGATAAATGCTTATTGCGATTTTTTTTTACCAAAAATATGTAGAAGAATATGTATCGGCCTAAACTGAGGAAAAAAATAATGTTTTATATATTTTTGGGGGATATTTATTATAGAAAAAAGTAAAAAATATTGATTTATTTTCAAAATTGTCACTCTATTTTTGTTTATAGCGCAAAAAATAAAAACCACAGAGGTAATCAAATACCACCAAAGGAAAGCTCTATTTGTGGGAAAAAAAGGACGCCAATTTTGTTTGGGAGCCACATCGCACGATCGCGCAATTGTCAGTTAAAGCGACGCAGCGCCGAATCGCAAAAACTGTCTGGGTCCTTTAGCTGCCTAAAGGTCCGGGTCTTAAGTGGTTAGTTGTTGGGTATTCTAATTCCCCTCTTTGTTCTTATTTACTCAAACTATTTTGCATTATCTATGATTATTTTGATGTTCCTCTGGCTTCCAAAAAGTTAGTTTATCCTTCAGTTTCTATAATTTTTTGGGGTATAAACATTCATACATTCATGTCTCAGTTTAGGCTCCTGGATTTTTTGACGAGTATAATGATAGATCTATTTAAAAAAAAAAATATGTTGTTTTGATTTAGAATAAATTACTCATGCAGCCAGTTCTAAAGGTTTTACTGCAATCCGGAATACTTACTGGTGCTGCAGTTCTTGGCCTTGGTCCTGGGTTCAAAAGAAATCTACAACTAATATTGTTCTATTCAAGCTTTTTTCCCATTGTTGTTGCTTTTGAACTTAAAAATTCTTTGCCATTAAACATATTTTCATTAACTTTGATCATATAATTTTTGAAATTAATTGTTTATCCAAATCCTTTTTATTATCAGATTATTAAGTTATTTTTTCTTTCTGTGTTTAAAGGGTAATTTTTGGGGCAAAGCAAAACATATTCCTGGTAACCATAATAGTGTTGCTGATCCTCTTTCTTGATATTCAGATATTCCGTTTCTAACAGTTGCTGTCTGATGCAGATCTGGAAGGTGTTCTGTGCCCAGAGCATCTGTGGAATCTAATTAGGGATTAGTGTATGATGCTATAAAAATTCATTCACATCCAAAACACGGTTTTCATATTCTTCCGTGTGGAGTCAGTGGCTTTCATTTGCCAAAGCATTTAGATTTCTTTTTGATGCTCCCACATAAACATCTACTCTCTCTTTTTGTGTTTCCTAATGCATTATCGTTTTTATCAAAGCCATCTAGTCAAAATATTGGCATGGGTTTCTTTATTTTTTTAAAAGTAACCACTTGAGGACCAGAAGGATTTGCCCTCTCAATGACCAGGCCATTTTTTGCGTTACGGCACTGCGTCGCTTTAACTGACAATCGTGTGACATTGTACCCGAATAAAATCAGTGTTCTTTTTTCCCACAAATAGAGCTTTCTTTTGGTGGCATTTGATCACCTCTGTGTTTTTTATTGATTTTTCATCTATATGACGTTTTTTTCCTTTAGAAAAGTCATTATTGCTACGGTACTGTTCTACTTATCGCACAGATGCACCACTTTACAGGCACAATATTTAAAGAAATATTTAATTTTTATTGTTTCACTTTAAGCATTAATAAAATCACTGCTCCTAAAAAAACTATTGTTTTAAAAACTTGTTTTGCATTGATGCATGCCCTGTAGGGCAGTACCTGGGTCCCCATACACGTTTTTTGGCAATAACTTGCATAAAAGCCTTTAAAATTAGGACTTTTGATTTTTTATGTCCGTGTCCCATAGACTTTTATAGGGTTTGCATGTTCGCTAGAACTTTTTGCCTGTTTGTGATGTTCTGGTGTGAATCACCCCGAGGGGTGTTTGGCCCATCCCTAGTGATTGGTGACTGTAGAACCATATATAATCAGTGTAAATGCACCCTACTGGGGGGGGGGGACCAAAAGCTAATTGTATGGGTACAGGAAGGCTTATGTTTTAGGTAATCGTGCCCTTTAAGCCCCTCCCACCGTAACTCTGGGAGGTAACAAGGAAGAAGATTGGGTGCAAGCTGGAAACACTAGAATGCATGTGATTTTTGGTTATCATTGTTAAGAAACAGCAGGTAGCCACCCAATCACATTTACAATGGTGAAAAGGATGCCCTCTATCACTGCGTGTGGTGGTTCCCAGGCTCTCCCTTTCCTCTACCCAAAACCCTAGTAAATGGTGATAACTTTAAAGTGATATTAACCACCTCCCATATAAACAAATGATGGTGGGTGGGGTGCTCTCTTGTTCTGGGACAACATCATATGACTTCACCCCAGTCTCACCACACTTGCACGCCCCCGCGCATGCACCATGCAGCCATCATGGGTGCACTGTGTTCCTGGGACACGGCACGTCCCTGATCACATGTAAACAAGACAATGCTGGTTATAAGCTCTCCTCACCTCACACTGACAGACTATGAGGAGAGAAAAGCCGATTAGCGGTATTTCCTCACATACTAATAGTATAATAATATATAGTATAATAATAGATAATAGTGCCCTGATTATCAGTACAGCCCAAACAGTGTCTAGCAGTGATGCCAGGCAGTGCCCATCAGTGATGCTAATATGTGCCCATCAGTGATCACAGATGGCCAAAACCATTGTTTTAAAATCTTTTTTTGCATTGATGCATACCCGGCCCTAGGGCAATACCCAGGTGCCCATACACTTTTTATGAAAATAACTAGCATATATGCCTTTAAAATGAGGGCTTCTGATTTTTCATGTTCATGTCCCATAGACTTTAATAGGGTTTGCATGTTCGCTAGAACGGTTTGCCTGTTCGAGGTGTTCTGGTCCAAATCGCCCTGAGGGGTGTTTGGCCCATCCCTAATGATTGGTGACTTTAGAACCATATAGAATCAGTGTGAATACACCCTACTGGGGAGGAGGGGGACACAAAGCTAATTGTATGAGTACAGGAAGGCTTATGTTTTTGTTAACCATTCCCTTTAAGCCCCTGTCACCATAAACAAAATTTGGGCCACACCCAACATTTACTGTGGCTTTCGGATACACACCCTAATGCAACAGGCTGTGCACACCTATGTATTTAAGATGTATCACTTCTCTACCTGCACTCTGATGAATAGACAATGAAGAAGCTACAACTCAAAATTAAGTCAATAACTCAGCTCGCTTTGCTCTTTTCTCCTGTCAGCACATGTGCAATCAGCAGAGTCTGATTGGCTCCTACAGTAGCTCATCCCTCTCCCCATCTGAGTGCTGCTGTACAAGGGATAATATGAGGCTGGTATCACAGATTCAGGTAATTATACTACAACTTTGCATTGCAGTTAATGGTGTTATTAGTAATGATTTATAGTCTGTGCACAAATGATACACATAGGGATGGATTTATGAAGAATTTTCATATCCATTTGCCCAGTGAAGGTGCATGTAAATTTGTTCTGTGCTACAGGGGCAAAAAAGTGAATGTGAATAGGCTATATCCCCTCCTATTTGAATGTAAATAATTGATTTTAATTGGAACATGTGACATTTGGCAACTACATTGAACTAATACATCAATATAATATTTAGCTCCATCTAGTGGAATGTGGTATTCTCCATTTAAACTCAACCATTTATATTCAAACAGCACAGAATATTGCCTATTTACATATGTTGCCCCATTTTAAAAAGAACAAATGCACATGCACTTTCAATGTCTATGTGAATTCTATATACAGTAAGTCAACCCCATAATATAAAAACCTTATCTGTGGAAGTCGATGCTGATGAAGTAACTTTTGTTTAAATGTAAGTTTCTACCTTTACCAGGTAAAAGAAAAGTGATATGACTCTGAAAAAAAAGCCAGCCCATATACCTGGTTTCATATACCAATGGCACATTTTAAAGTGAATATTACACATTGGTTCAACCAATGAATTCTGAAGAACTGTTAATGACAAAAGACCAGTATTGACAGAGTGAATGAATAGATAAGATGGCTAAAAAAAATTAGTGCTGCAATCAAAGGCATAGAGATTGCTTTCTATCCTTTTAATTTGGAAAAGGTTGAGTATCCTTCCAGCAATGCATTTCAGAATGGTCTCTGTCCTGAATTAATTCCTCAACAGATGTTTTAATCTCACTCTTCCTTTTGGATACCAGACTAAGTTTAATTTAACCTGCCTGAACTCTTTCACTGGAAGCTGTTTCTGCATGAGTAGATTTAATTCTTTGCTCTACCATATAATTACATGTTATTGCTTTCCTATGTGTTTATACATCTCTCGTTTACCATGTCATCTTCACCTTCTGCTTACTGCAATCCATTTTACTTTGATTTGATAAAGTTTTTGTTACAGAGTACATTTATCAACTGTATGTGGGCATATTTATGATTGATGACAATTGCTATACAGTACGTGTAGCAAAATGTCTATAGAAATCTGATACTCATTTATTACCATTTCTTAACCACTTGAGACCCGCGCTATTGACAAAAGACGTCAACAGCACAGCTCTCTGGTGCCAACTGGACGTCTTTGGATGTCATTTAAAAGCATTACCCGCGCGCGCCTCTGGGAAGCCGTGGCGTGTACCTGGCGGTCGCGATGCCCGCCGGGTACAAGCGATCGTCGGTAACACAGCAGGGACGTGGAGCTCTGTGTGTAAACACAGAGCTCCACGTGCTGTCAGAGGAGAGGAGACCGATCTGTGTCCCTTGTACATAGGGACACAGCATCGGTCACCTCCCCCAGTCACCCCCCTCCCCCCAGTTAGAACACACCTAGGATACACATTTAACCCCTTCCTCACCCCCTAGTGTTAACCCCTTCACTGCCAGCCACATTAATACAGTAATTAGTGCATTTTTATAGCACTGATCGCTGTATAAATGTGAATGGTGCAAAATTTGCATCAAAAGTGTCCGATACGTCCGTCGCAATATCGCAGTCCCAATTAAAATCGCAGATCGCCGCCATTACTAGTAAAAAAAAAAATAATACAAAAAATCATAATTCTGTCCCCTATTTTGTAGGCGCTATAATTTTTGCGCAAACCAGTCGCTTATTGCGATTATTTTTTATTTTTTACAAAAATATGTCGAAAAATACGTATCGGCCTTAACTGAGAAAAAAAATTGTTTTTTTTAAAAAAAAATTGGGATATTGGCAACAAGTAAAAAATATATATGTTTTTTTTAAATTGTCGCTCTTTTTTTGTTTATAGCGCAAAAAATTAAAACTGCAGAGGTGATCAAATACCACCAAAAGAAAACTCTATTTGTGGGAAAAAAAGGACGCCAATTTTGTTTGGGAGCTACGTCGCACAACCGCACAAATGTCAGTTAAAGCGACGCAGTGCCGTAAGCTGAAATTTCACCTGGGAACAAAGGGGGTTTATGTGCCCAGTAAGCAAGTGGTTAAAGGAGATGTAAATACTTTAGTCTATGAACACATATTGACAGTCACAATACATTATTTTTTCATTTTCTATAAACAAAATCATCCCAAAACATTTCAAAATACTTTTTTTATGATCATGTGGCTCTTATTCCCCAGGCTTCAGGGGCGATGGGGCAGAGGCTCAAAAGTGTGCAGATGCTCTATTGACAGTGTGACACATGCCAGCAGCTGTGGATTAGACTCTAGAGGGCTGTGTGGGTGGCTGGGGGCATGTCAGTGATGTTACAGGCTGAATATATTGGCTACATGTAACTCCGGGAGGTACCAAGGAAGAAGATGCTGTGCAAGCTGGAAACTAGAATGCATGTGATTTTTGGTTATCATTGTCAAGAAACAGCAGGTAGCCACCCAATCATATTTACAATGGTGAAAAGGATGCCCTCTATCCCTTTCCTCTACCCAAAACCCCAGTAAATGGTGATAACTTTAACGTGATATTAACCACCTCCCATATAAACAAATGGCGGTGGGTGGGGTGCTCTCTTGTTCTGGGACGACATCATATGACTTCACCCCAGTCTCAACACACTTGCACGCCCCCGCGTGTGCACAGTGTGGCGATCGTGGGTGTGCAGTTTTCCTGATCTTGGCAAAGAGTCAATGACTCAGCTCTTTACCCATGTGATCAGCTGTGTCCAATTACAGCTGATCACATATAAACAAGAACATGCCGGTTATCAGCTCTCCTTGCCTCACACTGACAGATTGTGAGGAGAGGAAAGCCGATCAGTGGCATTTCCTCACAGAGGAGACCTGTACAGATAATCAGGGCACTGATAATCAGTGCCCTGATTATCAGTACAGCCCAAACAGTGTCCAGCAGTGATGCCAGTCAGTGCCCAACAGTGCTTCCTTTTTACTGCCCATCAGTGCCTGCTCATCAGTGCCATCCATCAGTGCCCATCAGTGCAGCCTATCTATACTGCCTATCTTTGCCCATAAGTGCTGCCAATCAGTGCCACCTATCAGTGCCCATTAGTCCCGCCTATCAGTGCTCATCAGTGCAGCCTATCAGTGCCACCTATCAGTGCCCACCAGTGTTGCATATTAGTGCCTCCTCATCAGTGCCACCTCATCAGTGCTCTTCAGTGCCATCTCATCAGTGCCCATCAGTGTCGCCTCATCAATGCCCATTAGTGCAGTCTATTAGTGTCATTGTATTTTTGAGTTATTATTATTGAATTTGGATTTCTGCTAAGCAGTAACATGGATCTGTCTTTCTTCAGTTAAACCATCCCCCTCAATAGTAAAAAAAACATTTACAGGGAACACAGTTGACCCTTTGATCGCCCCTGATGTTAACTCCTTCCCTGTCAGTGTCATTGGTGCAGTGACAGTCCATTGTTTTAGCACTGATCACTGTTTGGTGTCACTGGTCCCCAAAAAGTGTCACTTAGTGTCAGATTTGTTCACTGCAATGTCGCAGTCCCGCTAAAAATTGCTGATTGCCGACATTACTAGTAAAAAAGGTAAAAAAAAAAAAGTCCATAAATCTATCCCATAGTTTGTAGACACTTTAACTTCTGCACAAGCCAATCAATATATGCTTATAGGGATTATTTTTTTTACCAATAACATTTAGCAGAATACATTTTGCCCTAAATTGATGAAGAAATTCACTTTTTTTAAGAAATGATTGGATGTTTTTTTAGCAGAAAGTGAAATATATATATATATATATATATATATATATATATATATATATATATATATATATATATATATATATATATATGTATATATTTTTTCTAAATCGTCTGTCTTTTTTTTTATAAATTCTTTATTTTAGTTTTTTTTTCACAAAGATTCAAATAGACCATTCATAAAATAAATCTATGCAACAGTTCTGTTATTTTAAGTATAACATATTTTCCTTAACATTAGTTACTCTTTCACCAACAATAACAGTTTTTCAGTTCTACTTCAACTATCTCATAATTTTAATCACACTTTTATATAGGTCTACTATATTCCCATATCTGTGTTCTATTTTCATTACCCTGTTCCTCACCCTGGTTATCCCCCAATACAAAAAGAAAAAGTATCATAGAAATTAAAACGTAGAACATAAATATATAAAAAAAAAATCCACATCTCACCTCCCACCCCCCTCAGCTCCTTCCCCCTTACGTCAATTCTTCTTTTTTGTTTATAGCGCAAAAAATAAAAACCACAGAAGTGATCAAATACCAAACATTTGTGGGGAAAAAAACACCATCAATTTTATTTGGGTACAGTGTTGCACAACCGTGCAATTGTCAGTTAAAATAATGCAGTGCAGTATTGCAAAAAATTACCTGGTCAGGAAGAGGGGCAAACCTTGCGGAACTGAAGTGGTTAAATAACAAACATGTTAAACTTACCTGCTTTGTGCAATATTTTTGTACAGAGCAGCCCCAATGCTCCTTTTCCCCCGCCTGCCCTCCTGAACCCTCCTTCCTGCCAAGTACCCCCGCAGCTTACAATAGGGGCACCCAAACAGACAACACCCCCTCTCTCTCATGTTGGGCATATAGTTGGGCATATAGTGCAGACATACACGGCAATCATCAAGTTGAGTTACAGGGTGACAGGAACTGCTTCAAATCCCATTATCTGAAATGATGCTTGATGATTGGTTGCTGGACATTTTATGGGCAGCCTTAAAACCAAAAGTATTCAGCTATCCTTACTCGCTTGGCACTGATGCCATTCACAGAACACCTTGTATTTTTTTCATTGAATACAAGAGCTTTCTGCCTGGATAAGGTGGAGAGGAGGAGCAGTGATTTAATGATCTCTACCTTATCCAATCAGACAATGTCTTCAAATCATTGGGAAAAAAAACAAGGCATTCTGTGGCAGTAAGTAAATGGCAGCAGTGCTAAGGAAGTTACCCCCTGTGGTCAGCGGGACCCAGAAGACCAAGGCAAACACTGTAGTAGAGCTAACTACTTAAGTGCTTGTCAGCTTCCACAATGGTTCCTTAGGTATGAAATATACATACTTCAAGTGGTTCCTTAGGTATGAAATGCATATTTCATACATCAAGGGGGTGAATAAGGTTTGGGAGGGCAGTTTATTCAATATAAAAACCAAAATCAGAACACAGGGACATGATCTCAAAAAGTTCAAAACAAATGTATTTTAATTTAACTGAATGGGTAGTACATGCTGGAAATATATTTCTAGCCAAGGTAGTGACCCAATCAACAGTAAATGATGCTTGGGACAAACATAGATCAATATCCAGACAAAAAAGGAAACAAAATGGCCAGACTCGATGGACTACTCAGTCTTTTTCTGCTGCTACGTTTCTATGTTTCTATACTTACATTGATCCAAGATGTAAGCATGTAATTAGGATCATACCTGGAGTCCAGCTTTAAGTTAAGTGATCTTTTATTCCATTTAGAGATACTTTTGACATTTGGTTAATGATATGACCCATTATGTTCAGTTCTTCTCTACATTTTCTAGCTTCTGTAAAATTCAAGGCCAAGATATTGGGGGTTATTTACGAAAGGCAAATCATCTTTGCACTACAAATGCACTTGATGTCTACTAGACTCTTGTTCGGACAGATTTAAGTGTGTTACTATTACTAAGAATTACAGGCCTATGATCTAAAATGCCAAATTTCCATGCAAAACAATGTACCTCTTTGAGACAAAAAAAATATGACATAATCATCCCGCCAGGGTGGCTACGGCCAGCATAGTGGGTGTTATTTACGAAAGGCAAATCCACTTTTCACTAAGTGCAAACTACAAGTGCACTTCAAATGCGGGGAAGCTCTGCTGATTTTAACATCCAATCATGTGCAAGCTAAAAATGCTGTTTTTTATTTTCCTTGCATGTCCCCCTCAGATCTACAGCGACTGCACTTCCAAGTGCACTTTGCGCTTGTAGTGCAAAGTAGATTTGCCTTTAGTAAATAACCACCATTGTGTACCTGCAGTACTTATGCATGTTCATTTCAAATTGTAAATCCTATTAAATAGAAAAACTAAATTATTTATTCACCTTTTAATGAGATGCACAGTAAAAAAACATTTTGTATTTCCACTATACTTAATGTACATACAGTATACAATTAACCCCCCTGGCAGTATCCCCGAGCGTGACTCGGGGTTGATTTTTTCTGCTATAATCGGTATCCCCGAGTCACGCTCGGGGTAGATGTTCAGAGCCTGCAGCGTGCGCTGGCTTACCTTGTCCTGGATCCAGCGATGTCACCACGCTGTGTGAGCAAGCGGGACCTCGCTCATTCACACAGCGTCCTCCTGTGCCGCCGATCTCCGTTCCCTGCGACGTTACAATGCACGGGAGCGGAGATCGGCGCCAAATTCAAAAAGGTAAACAAACACTATACATACAGTATACTGTAATCTTATAGATTACAGTACTGTATGTAAAAAAAAAACACCCCCCTTGTCCCTAGTGGTCTGCCCAGTGTCCTACATGTCATTTTATATAATAAAAACCTTTCTTTCTCCCTGCAAACTGTATATTGTCCATAGCAACCAAAAGTGTTTTTTTATGTCAAAAATGGTTTTAGATCAGCTAAAAAACAGCGATAATAAATTATAATCACTTGCAGAATTGTGCGATAGCGATTTGTGGGAAACATTGTCATAAAAAAAAAAAATAATAATGACAGCGACAATTTTGCAACTGAGAAAATTTCAGTGATTTTGATTTGATTACATTATTGAATAATTTCTATTAGAATTATAACATTATTTGTTATAATTATTTATAATTATTTATTATATTATAATTTATCATTTTGTTTTTAAAAAAATGTAATACCCGGGATGCCTATTAGATTCTTGTTTGGTCAGATTTAAGTGAGTTATTCCTAAAAATCGCAGGCCTACAGTATAAAACGCCAAATTTCCTTGCAAATAATTGTACCGCTTTTGGTACGTAATTCCAGACAGAATCATACCGCCAGGGAGGTTAAAGTGAACATAAACCCATATTTTCTTTTTAAATAACAAACATATCATACTTACCTGTTCTATGCAATAGTTCTGTGCCGGTTATGTGCAATAGCTTGTTGTAATGCCAAAGTATTGCACAGAACAGCCCTGATCCTCCTCTTCTTGGGTCCTCTGCTAGCGCTCCTGTCTCCTCCAGAGCATGGCTTGGCCCCAGACCTCGCTCTCCTCACTGGCTGTCGGTGAATAGAGATAGTCGCTGCTTTCATGCACAGTGCTGGATCAAAATCAGGCTTGCATAAGACTGGGGTGGGGATAATATTTGTTAGCTTAATGTAAAGAATGCATTATGGTAAAAACAAACTTCAACTTTTAGAACCATTTTAATTTAAATCATAGATATAGAAATATATATATAAAACCAAAAATGAAAAAGTAAAATAAAAATAACCAACTCAAGGGTATCAACTAAGAAATAGTAAAACAAAACCGCTAAACAACATTTTTACCCAGTAATTTACAAACTAATATTTAAGGTTTCCAATGTGTTTCTTTGTTTATTATTGCTTGTTGTACTGCAGAAGCAATTTTTCAGTATCTACAACTACAGATTCTATCTGTCCCTAATGTCCAGGCTTCAGTTAAATCATATATTTTTATACTACTGGAGAAACTCACTGCAATTACCGAATCTTCGAAAGGGCTTTGGCATTTTTTTTCTCTGCTAAAAATGCCACTCTCAGCAAACACTGCATATTACTTGTTTGTTGTTCTGAAAACACCATAGCATTAATTCACAGTGATTCAGAACTAGGCTTTCAGAGTCTCTCTTAGTCTATCTTTTTTTTTTCTTCTCCATTGCTGATGTGTGAGCTGTAGAGTTATTGTTAATTACCAGGTTAAATATTCCAGTTCAAATTAGAAAAATTACAAATGGCTCTGTGTCCCCTGTGCAGTAATCATATTGCAGAGATAAAAGATGTGCTGCTCTTTCTCTCTTTCCACCCCCACATCCTATTTTTTAAATCTTTGTCTGTACTTGCTAAATCTGAATATAATTAATTATTTTAAAATTAGATAGTTAGTTAATTGAAACCTGTTTGCAATTCAATTAGCAATTAGATGCCAACGTCAGCGTTACATTCTCTGGTGAATTCACTGTGCAGCTGGATGTTTTTTAAATATACACGTCTAAATAGTTTCAGTTTATTAAATCTAAATATCCTATGCTTCAAAAGGCGTTTAAGGGGATTTTATTATCTCAATAATTAGGTGGACAGGTAGCCTTCAATTAGGGTAACCATGCTCTGACTCTGATTGAGGAGCTGACAACCACCTGTTCAGCTTTGTGACTGGATTAGTATACTAACTGATGTTTGAATGTGTTATGACAATCAGAGGCTTCCCAGCCAAAAAGGTCAAAAACATCAGATAACTTTGAATCTTTCAGAAGATTTTTTCATCATAGAATTTTTTGAATCCTCTGTGCCAAGACCTTGTTACTCTAAGGGCCCATTCACAGCAATCATGTTGCGGTAATGTGAAGTAATGGACGCGCATTGGTGACTTTCATGTGGCCATTCTTCGTACCGTAATGAACTTCTAAATCCCAAATGCCCTGTAAAGCAAAATTATTTCATTTTGGATAGCGCAAGGTCTATAACCCTTGTTTTCTTTTTTTTACATTGGTGACATTTTTATTTACTTCCTGTCCCATAGCTGAAACAGGATGTGGGAGGAAATCCTTCTAAAGTGAGCGAGTCTCTAGTTAACACCAGAATGGGTTCCTTTCTAGATGATTTTCCCTCTATTCTTGTTTGGGTGACAACTAGGGTTGCCAACTCATCCCTTTAAAACAGAACACATATTAATTACACAGGTTCTGTGGCTGATTAAGGAGGTAATTAAACTCACTTGGTGCCTTATTTGCATTAAATTAGCCTCAGAACCTGTGTAATTCATATGTGTTCTGTTTTAAAGGGATGAGGTGGCAACTCTAGTGACAACCCAAAATTTAGGATTTTCCTTTACTTTCACTCTTGGTGATAACAGTAACCATGACTAATAGAGCGTGAATCTCCCAGAATACAATAAGTGAATCTCACAGAAAACAATAAATACCTGACAGGTTTTCTAATCCTTCTCCATTCTATCAATTCTATCCAAAACCTACAAAATATGTTGTTTTAAACCTGAGCTTTGTTTATTTAACAAGAGAGTTGATGCAGGAGGTGGATATGGAAATGCTCCCCACTAAACTATTGTATTCTGAAGCCTCGTACACACGACCGAGGAACTCGATGGGCGAAACACATCGTTTTCCTCATCGAGTTCCTTGTCAGGCTGTCAAGGAACTCGACAAGGCAAGTTTTTCCATTCCCGTCGAGGAAATAGAGAACTTGCTCTCTTTTTGGCTCGTCGAGTTTCTTGACAGTTTCCTTGACGAAAATGTACACACGACCAGTTTCCTCGGCAAAAAAATATCTCCCAGCAAGTTTCTTGCTAGTTTTTGCCGAGAAACTCAGTCGTGTGTACGAGGCCTGACAGTGGGTTGGCCTTCCTGCAATCAGAATACACTGATCAACTTCTGTTGAACCAGAGTGCCCACGCATGGATAGAAATTTAGCCAGTCCCTGCTGAACCAGCTGAATTTTGTCCAGTTTTTAGCCAGCTTAAATTTGAAATTTGGCTGCTTCAGCAGGGACCAGCTGAATGTTGAGCCATGTATTTCTAATTTATGAGTCCGGGATAGGATGCCATTCACAGATACTATATGAGGTTCGCATTGGCATCTTCCCAGATATACAGATTATTTCAGTTGGCAAAAAAAACAAAACAATTTGGGTCTTTAAATATGCCTCGGAGAACTAGACTCAAACCAATTAATATAAAAAACTTTACAATTCTTAATAATTCACACATTAAAACCATACATTAAAATAATTGTGTATACCATACAGTACAGAACATACCAGTGCAGCTAGAATGGAATATTGTTTTTTCTGCTCAATGACCTAAGAAACTTTTTGATTGGTATATGCGTTTCTCGGGGACACCCGCTTCGTCAGGACTACATATATCAAGATCATTCTATTTACAGCTCTAAAAATGTAAACAAGTTAGGACACAAAGATCCTCGTAGAATTGCATGGGCGCAGCGTATGAGAGATACGCTACGCCGCTGTAACTTACTTTTTGAAGCTTTGAATCCACAAAGAATTTGCGCCGTAAGTTACGGCGGCGTAGTGTATCTCTCGCGGCGTAACGGCGCATAATTCAAATCGGCAAATAGGGGGCAAATGTAAAAATTCCTTAGAAAAAACCAAGGAAAACACTGCGCTAGTGCGTGATAATTAAATGATGATATGTGACAAAAGCAGCTAGTACCTATTGCTCATAATACCCAAAGCAAAAGAAACGTAAATACAAAAGAAGGTACAGCGCTGATGTAAATGAAATAAAAGATGAATGAGCCAAATACAAAAAATTAGGGAATTTGTGACTTAATGAACAGCAGAAAATATTGAAAAAATTTCATATAATGTCCAAAAGTGAAAAAGAAAAAAATATATAAAAAAAGTTTTTTTGCTGATCCTCCACCAATCAATGATTGAATATAGGTGATAATATCAATATTAATAAAAATCAGTGAAAAAAAAGTCCAAAAGTGAAACAAATGAAGTTCTTAATCTTCCACCAAGAGAAAACACCCGTGTGATGGTATTTCAATCTGCTTACCAGATCCACTGACCGTTTTTTACGCGGTCAGTTAGAGCCCAGAGATGTTTTAAAGTCCTCTCAAGTGGACTATGAACCAGCAGGTTACACAGATCGAATTATCAGCTGCTCCAAAGCTTCAGATACAATGGGGAAGATACCCTCATATATTCAAAGAAAAAGAACAAAAAAATAGCTCCATGGTGAAGTACTGTATGTAAGGGTCTTTTAATGAAGAAAAAGTTGCACTTACAATTCAGTTGATTTAAAACAGCCTGTCATAAATCCCAGCGCGTGCAGCGCGTGCTGACAGTCGAATCCTGGTAGCTGTGCTCTGTGTGTATAGCTCTCTCCGTGCGAGCGATGAATCTGAATCTGAATCTGAATCTGTATACACACAGAGCACAGCTACCAGGGTTCGACTGTCAGCACGCGCTGCACGCGCTGGGATTTATGACAGGCTGTTTTAAATCAACTGAATTGTAAGTGCAACTTTTTCTTCATTAAAAGACCCTTACATACAGTACTTCCCCATGGAGCTATTTTTTGGTTCTTTTTCTTTGAATATATGAGCGTATCTTCCCCATTGTATCTGAAGCTTTGGAGCAGCTGATAATTCGATCTGTGTAACCTGCTGGTTCATAGTCCACTTGAGAGGACTTTAAAACATCTCTGGGCTCTAACTGACCGCGTAAAAAACGGTCAGTGGATCTGGTAAGCAGATTGAAATACCATCACACGGGTGTTTTCTCTTGGTGGAAGATTTAGAACTTCATTTGTTTCACTTTTGGACTTTTTTTTCACTGATTTTTATTAATATTGATATTATCACCTATATTCAATCATTGATTGGCGGAGGATCAGCAAAAAAACTTTTTTTATATATTTTTTTCTTTTTCACTTTTGGACATTATATGAAATTTTTTATATATTTTCTGCTGTTCATTAAGTCACAAATTCCCTAATTTTTTGTATTTGGTTCATTCATCTTTTATTTCATTTACATCAGCGCTGTACCTTCTTTTGTATTTATGGCAAATAGGGGGCATTTCATTTAAATGAAGCGCGTCTCCGCGCCGAGTGAACTGCGCATGCGCCGTCCCTAAATTTTCCCACCGTGCATTGCGCTAAATGACGTTGCAAGGACGTCATTGTTTTGACGTGGACGTAAATTACGTCCAGCCCGATTCACGGACGACTTACGCAAACAAAATAAAAAATGTAAAATTATACGCGGGAACAACGGCCATACTTAACATACTTAACAGATAGCAGCTTTAACTATACGCCGAAAAAAGTCGACAAGAGACGACGTAAAAGAATGCAACGGCCGCTCGTACGTTCGTGGATCGTCGGAAATAGCTAATTTGCATACTCGACGCGGAAAACGACGGGAACGCCACCCAGCGGACGCCAAAGAATTGCATCTAAGATCCGAAGGCATACGAAGACGTACGCCTGTCTGATCTAACCCATATCCCGTCGTATCTTGTTTTGAGGATTCAAAACAAAGATACGACACGGGAAATTTGAAAGTACGCCGGTGTATCAGTAGATACGCCGGCGTACTCTCTTTGTGGATCTGCCCCAAAGTGGGTAATTGACTAAAGGCAAATCCACTTTGCACTACAAGTGCAAACTACAAGTGCAAAGTGCACTTGAAATTGCACTGAAGTGCAGTCGCTGTAGATCCGAGGGGGAAATGCAAGGAAAATAAAAACAGCATTTTAGCTTGCACATGATTGGATGATAAAATCAACAGAGCTTCCCCTCATTTCAGATCTACCCCTCAGATTTACAGCGACTGCACTTCCAAGTACACTTTCAGTGCATTTTGAAGTGCACTTGTAGTTTGCACTTAGTGAAAAGTGGATTTGCCTTTCGTAAATAACCCCCACTATGCTGGCCGTAGCCACCCTGGTTATGTCATATTTTTGTGTCCCAAAGAGGTACATTGTTTTGCATGGAAATTTGGCATTTTAGATTGTAGGCCTGTAATTCTTATTAATAGTAACACACTTAAATCTGTCCAAACAAGAGTCTAGTAGACATCAGGGGTATGATAAAGTTTGAAACACAAAATCATAAATTATAATTTAATAAATAACTATAAATAATTATGAAAAAAATAATAATATAATAATTAAACAAATTTCCCCACAATTCACTTACGCTCAAATCTGCAAGTGTTTTAATTTACTATCACTGTTTTCTAGCTGGTCTAAAACAACTTTTGACGTAAAGGGACACTTCTGGTTGTCATGGACAATTTCAGGTTTTCACACAGAAAGATCAGTATATATATAATATAAAACTGCATGCAGGGCACTGGACAGAGCATTATGGACAAAATGGATGTGAAATTATTTGATACAGTAATGTAATCTGTAAGATTACAGTGTACTATATGTGTTATGTTTTGTGTACTTTTTGAATTTGCCGCCGGGCTCGGCTCCTATGCATTGCAAAACTCATAGGGAATGGAGCCCAGCACACAGAGCATCAGGCAGAGAACACAGCAGGGGGACATTGCAGGATCCTGGTGACAAGGTAAGTAACCTAGACCAGTATTCTGCAATGCAAGCCCGAGTGTGGCTCAGGGGTTACCGATAATAGTACTGAAATGTAATCCCAGGCTATACTCTGGATTACTGCCAGGGGGGTTAAAGATCATTCTTACCCGAATAAAAAAAAAATGGAGAGAAAAATTAGCTGTTGTAGGAGGTGTATTACAGGTCGGTGTTGTTTGTCCACTTTGCGCTGCCTTGCTGTATCTTTTTGTTATGCGCTGTTACTGCCCTCTGGGGCGTGCTGTATTATGCATGGTAGGAGATGGTGTTACAGTCTGTGTGCTTCTGTTTCTGGCCATGTGCATGGGATATCTGTGACATTAGCTGGATATGGGCAATCTGTGCCGGAGACTGTCTTTCCTGATTATGTGCTAATTAATCCTATGATATTTTAGGCATGATTTGTACACAATATTAAATATATAAAAATAATACATTTTTAATAAAAAAAAAATATTTTTCCCTGTATTTGGTGTTTCTGTCCTCACTGGAGTCAATTAATTAATTAATGTTATATTTACATACTGGTAAATGTTTATATGTAAATAATTTTTTTCTTTTGCTTTCTTACATTTTTTCGATGATATATGTAGCCCTGCTGAAGCGGTGTCCCCACGAAAAGCATTGACCAACCAAAAAGTTTATTGGATGATTAGGCAGAAAAAACAATATTCCATTGTAGCTGCACTCTTATGCCCTCTACTGTATGGTATACACAATGATTTTAATGTATGGTTTTATTTGTAACTTAATACAATTTGGAAAGTTTTTTTGAGCCTGGTTCTAATGTTTCTGTTTTTTATTTTTGCTAGCTAAATATTGAGCCATTTATTGTGGTTGTACAGAAGTTGATCTGCCATTAGACTTCTGTACAACTGTTCTGCTGATTTCATCCACTTGATCAGTGCTGCAGCTGATTTAACGATCCCAAAATCATCGCATTGTCAGAATACAATGTCACTGCAAGGTCTCTACCTCAAATGTGTGGATGGAAGAATCGGGTCAGTTTTTTTTGTTCAACTTGCTGGTTGAACAAAAAAAAAGGATCAATCTGAATTATTTATACTTTATAGCTTTATATATATGCTCCCAAGGAATTAACTGTTCTCATTATGGATTACCACAAATATATCTGGACTTTTAAGCTTACTTCTCTAGTATCATCTGACGTGCTTGTCAAGTACTGTAAGAATGAATGGGCTGCCCACTGATGCTCTTTGCAAAGACACCTAAAAAACATGCAAAACAAGCAGGAAGCATGAACTGATAGTGGTTTTCATAGGTGTGCACAAAGGGTGTTCCAGGTGTGCCTGGGCACACCCTAATCCTGGGGTTGGCAACCTGTCAATGGTGGGCAGTTGACAGGTAAATGGCAATCCTTCCTTGACGACCCTCAGAACCTGGACAGGAGAGATGGCGATGGTGAAATTTAGTGTAACCGATCTTTATTTTTCTCCTGCAGCAGCTTAAAGTAGGATTCTCCTCCTCTCCCTTTTGTCAACATTTAGCTGCCACAGGTGGAAAATGTGGGGGATCGGTACTAATATATGCCATAAGGAAAAAGGATCTTGCGCCAAATAAAATGTGAATTAAATGTGACTAAGTGAATCAATTAAATTAATCAAAAAAGCTGCTCCCCAAAATTTCCAGTAAAACTGGAGATAGGTACAAAATAGCAAGGCAGGGGGCGCTATGCTAACTAAATATGCATAACATAAAAAAAAACAGTTGTAATAAATATATAATATGTGCCAACAATGCAAAACGGCTAATCACCACCCGTTAGGTAAGTGGTTGCCTATAAATGTGTCACAACGGAACATGCATATAACAAAACATAAGTCCGTTACAATATAACAGTGAGAAAAGTCCATATAAAGTGCATAGTAGTGCTCAGATATTCTTCTATTGGTGTTGAACAGGTAAAGAAATGATTTACACCTTCACCACTTAAGGTACACCACAATTGTGCTAATAAGGATGGCACCTTACCAGATGTTGTTGACCTTATTCGTTAGAAAAAAGGTCAAAATGGGCTTTGCTGTCACTAAAGGACAAACTATGGCAAGTAATCCTTTTATTCCTTGGCTGCAGCTTGACTTAAGGCATCATTAAGCGTGGCAAAAAAGAGAAAGAAGAGGTCGCCATAGCATGATAACGTTTATTAAAAAACTTAAAATAACACAGTGCCGAGTGGCTCCTCACTTGGAAAGTGCCCACGTCCCGGCACTGAGGCTGTACAGCTTTAAGGTCGAATAGAAAAGTTGGGTCCTCGCTGGGGAAGCTGGCGTGCGTTCCACCTCTGGCGTCAGAGAACCAGCAGACCGGAAGTTGATGTGCGTGCCCAGGTACCGCCTCGTTGTACGTTTCGTCTATGTCGTCATCAGGAAGCGTACCTGGTGCACGCACAGGACCCATAATATAGGTCCTCGGTCAGAAAAAGTAGGAGGGATTTAGCCTATGACAGCCTTTGTCCCGGTTACCGCAGCAACAATATACAAAACTCCGGAGCAATGCAATTCAGAGTTATATATCAAAACCCGAAGATAGCTTGCTACATAGGAATATATAACATTTACATACAAATGCCCACTAGCTTAACAGTATATTTTAACAATACTACTGATAACCCATATCCCATCCTATAAGTCCAGATCAGATAACAGCCATAATATGGGATTTAACATAGTGGTACATAAGCTGCAAAACACTATAAAAATTCATATTTTAAAATACTATTAAAATATTATATCATCAAAAATTAATCAAAATAGTTGAAATCATTAAAACATTTTTTTATAAAATAGTAGTTTACAGACCCTAAATAACACCTGAGTACTTAATTATTATCCAACCATACATCCCTTATTCATTGGTCAAGAAACAGTTTAAATCAAACTCTATGTTGAGGCCCAGTGGTCGCATAGTTCTAAGACGGTGCAACCACTGAGTCTCATTTTGTGATACCGCCCTGGTGAGGTTGGTCCCTCTCCAATGACTTGTAATTCTATCTATTCCATAAAAAGTAAGTTTGCGTGGGTCCCTATTATGGAATAAATCAAAGTGCTTGGAGACACTATGATTTGGATAGCCTTTGAGGATATTGGCTACATGCTCATTTATCCTCACCTTCAACTCTCTAGTAGTCCTACCCACGTACTAAAATTTACATGGGCACTCCAGGACATAAGTAACATATTTAGAATGGCATGTAATAAGTGGTTTAATAACAAATTCTTGTTTAGTGACACTTGAACAGAACTTGCTCACCTTTCTACCCTTTCTGTTGGTGCTTTTGCAAGACCTGCAGCGGGTACAATAGTGAAAACCTGAGCCATCCAGAAATGTTAATGTTTTTTTAGGTGGATCTGGCACATTACCCGCTATCATATTCCTAAGACCTGGGGCCTTCCTATAAAAAAAGATTGGTTTTGGACTTTTATATTGTCTGTGATAGCCAGATAAAAAAGCCAATTCACCCTGACGGGGAGGCCTAGTTTTGGATTCCAGCAGTGTATGCCTATCCATACCCAAAACTTCTTCCTTGATACTTAATAATTTGGTTTGGGGGTACCCCTTGGCAATGAATCTATCAGTAAGCATATTTGCCTGTTGTTCAAAGTCAGTGGTATCATTGCAATTTCGACGGATGCGCATATATTGCCCTTTCGGGAGGTGGCAACTGGTGATTGGCACGTATCCGTTCTGATCCGTAGATTTAAAGAATGTTTTCGTGCCAATTTAGCTACCATTTTTCGTAATGGTGAGGTCCAAAAAATTGATGGAGGTCAGACTAGATTCAGCTGTAAAGCTGAGGCCATATCTTTTGGTATTCATCTGAGATAAAAACATTTCTAATGTTGCTTGGGAACCCTCCCAAAGCAATATGATGTCATCAATGTACCTTTTGTAATAGGCCACAGATACATCCTGTTCCCTGAATATAGTTTCCTCCTCCCATTTATTAACCTCCCTGGCGGTATGATTCTTTCAGAAAAAACATGCTGAAAGCGGTACCATTATTTGCAAGGAAATTTGGCGTTTTATATTGTAGGTCTGTAATTTTTAGAAATAACTCACTTAAATCTGACCAAACAAGAATCTAATAGGCATCCCGGGTATGACATTTTTTTAAAAACAAAATTATAAATTATAATATAATAAATAATTATAAATAATTATAACAAATAATAATATAATTATAATAAAAATGATTCAACAATGTAATCAAATCAAAATCACTGAAATTTGCTCAGTTGCAGAATTGTCGCTGTCATTATTTTTTTTTTATGACGAATTTCCCCACAAATCGCTATCGCACAATTCTGCAGGTGATTATAATTTATTATCGCTGTTTTTTAGCTGATTAAAACTATTTTTGACATAAAGGGACACTTTTGGTTGCTATGGACAATCTACAGTTTGCAGGGAGAAAGAAACGTTTTTATTATATAAAATAACATGCAGGACACTGGGCAGACCACTAGGGACAAGGGGGGTGTGTATTTTTTACATACAGTACTGTAATCTATAAGATTACAGTATACTGTATGTAATGTGTTTGTTTACTTTTTTTAATTTGGCGCCGTTCTCCATCCCCGTGCATCGTAACGTCGCAGGGAACGGAGATCGGCGGCACAGGAGGACGCTGTGTGAATCGAGCGAGGTCCCGCTCACACAGTGCGGTGGCATCGCTGGATCCAGGGACAAGGTAAGTAAACACTCCCTGTGGATCTAGCGAGGCAAGCCCGAGTCTGACTCGGGGTTACTGTTCGCAGCAGGAAAATCTAACCCCGAGTCAGACTCGGGAATACCACCAGGCAGGTTAAGGACCAAGTTAGCAACACTGGGGGCATAACGAGCCCCCATAGCAACACCTTTTATTTGTTTATAGAAGTTGCTCTGGGCCCACAAATAATTGTTCCCCATAGCTAGACTCAAGCCGTTAACTAGAAATGAGGCTTGGGACTCTTGGGACTCTTGTAAGGTGGATTTTTCCTGAAGTGCTTCTGTTATCGCTATGATAGCATCACAAAGATTCGACATCTATTGTCACCAACCATGTTGTATCTGTGACAGCTATGGAGGCAAGAGATTTTATAAGCTCTCTACTATCTTTAAGATAGGCTAAACCCTGTGTTACCATAGGTTGGAGGTAAATATCAAAGTACTCACCTACTCTGGAGTACAAAGAACCAATCCCACTAATTATGGGTCGGCCTGGGGGCTTGGTCCTATTTTTGTGAATTTTAGGGACAATGTATAGAACAGGTGTGCGTGGTACTTTGGGCACCAGGTACAAAGCTTCTTTTTGTGTTAAGATGTTTTGAGCTACTCCATCATCGACCCAATTTGAGAGTTCTTCCTTAAGTTTCCCCATTGGGTCCCCCGGGAGGGGTTGGTAGGTGTTGGTGTCACTCAGGAGACATTGGATTTCTCCATAATAGTCTTCCTTAGTAAGTAGCACCACACCCCCACCCTTATCTGCCAGCCGTATTACTATATTTTTATTTCTCTCCAATTTTTTAATCCCTTCCGTCACCAAACTATTATTATTAGTGTGTATTTTTACTTCCAGATCTTTAACCATATTTTTAAACACTTCCACATGGTGGTGTGTTCCCATATTGGGGTTAAATATTGAGTTGTTCCTCAGACCGCTATGTTGATAACCCGTTGGAGTTTGTTGAGGTGGATTAGTAGTTTGTTGTGAAAAATGCTTTTTAATATTCAGTTTTCTAACATATTTTTCAACATCCACAAATAAATCAAATTTGTCTAAGTTTTTGTTGGGGGCAAACTTCATACCTTTTGACAGGACTATGAGCTCTGCCTCCGAAAGTTCAACCCCGGCTAGGTTGAATATCCCTTCCCCTAGTTGTCCCGGGGCCTTTTTCTTCCTGGCTCCCCCTCTTATTCCTCTTTGGGGGGATGGGGTATAGCTGGGGGAATTTTGTAGGGCTCCTTCCATCCCCTCCATTCCCCCGCCTGTTGTTGATTGGGTTGCTGTTGGGCTGGTCTCCCTCTATGGTTACCCCTAAAGTGACCACGTGGAGGTCTAGGGGCATAGTACTGTTGACCCCGCTGATATTGTGGATGATGATAATCCATAGGTCTGTTGTCTAATGGAGCAAACCTATTGTGAGTAGGTGCCATATAAGGAGCAGGATAGTAGTCACTGGGGGAGGTGGGTAATTACCTCCATAGGGGGGTGGTGGACCCCTCCCTCCCAATTGGTGGGGACCTTTGGGTTGGGATGGGGTTCTAGGTTTTTAGGGGTATGTGTTTTAACTTTGAACTTGGTAGCTGCTTGGGTAACCACATTTGAAACTTCAACATCTCTATCCATGGTAGTTTCTGTTGATCCATTTGGATTAGAATTAACTTGCCATTTATAGACCTTTAAGTCGTTATAATCAGTGACGTCCCTCTGATATTTTTTGAGTTTTTTATTTTTGATGTCCCCATCATATTTAGATAAGTGGGTCTGAAGGACCTGAGCCCTATCTAAATATTCTTTGGTTCCCATATGGGGTCCCATTTGTTCTTTTAAATCTGCAATGTTGGTTTCTAACAGGACATTTTTAGCTTTACGTCTCCTAATCATGAGCTGCATGAGCTTTTGCTCACACGCATTGAAAAATTGAAACCAATCATCCACTAAGGAGAGATCTTCTATACCGTCATTGGGGTGCACATCCCACCTCAACCTCCTAGGGGTGAGGTTTTTACTGACGTACACCTCAAATGACGCTATGTCCCACCACAGCCTAATTTGTTTCTCCATATTAAGCTGGAGCTGCTTAAAACCTCTTTCAAGGTCCAAATTAGGACTGGGTTTTTGTTGAAATATTTCTTCCAGGTCAGTCTGCCG
Organism: Rana temporaria; assembly: GCF_905171775.1. Classification (NCBI taxonomy): domain Eukaryota; kingdom Metazoa; phylum Chordata; class Amphibia; order Anura; family Ranidae; genus Rana; species Rana temporaria. The sequence goes on from NC_053490.1 coordinate 321,849,277, forward strand.
ACTTTGCATGAAATTAAATACGTCCATGGCTGCGCAGATAAAACTATGAAATAGCTAAGATATAAGGAAAAAGGATCTCGCGCCAAATAAAATGTGAATTAAATGTGACTAAGTGAATCAATTAAATTGATCAAAAAAGCTGCTCCCCAAAATTTCCAGTAAAACTGGAGATAGGTACAAAATAGTAAGGCAGGGGGCGCTATGCTAACTAAAAATGCATAACATAAATAATAAACAGTTGTAATAAATATATAATATGTGCCAACAATGCAAAACGGCTAATCACCATCCGTTAGCTAAGTGGTTGCCTATAAATGTGTCACAACGGACCATGCATACAACAAAACATAAGTCCGTTACAATATAACAGTGAGAAAAGTCCATATAAAGTGCATAGTAGTGCCCTCCTTTCCCTGTTCCTCTTTCTTCTGATTTCCGGGTCCCACTTGTGCTCCCTTGCTCCCCCTTTCTCCCATTGTTTCAGGATGAAGAGCTAGGAAGAGGCCGGTAAATATGCATATGCATATGTGTTGGAGCTTTGAGATACACACCCTAATGCAATAGGCTGCGCACATCTATGGTGGTTTTGTATATACATATTTTCATTCTGGATGTTGATGTTGATGGAAGTTCAAATATAATATAAATATAACATTTTCCTAGCCGTATAAATATGGCATAACACAATTTTTTTGCATTTCTATGTCAAGTCAGCAGGTAAAATCCTGCCAATATTAATGTTTGTTTCAGGTTGTCTTTGCTCTCTGTTGAAAACATGTGTTGTTCCTGGAGCTTAATATAAAATTAAATAGTTCAACTCACCATAATGCAGAATCAGTGGCAGACCTGAGCGTGTCCCTTGCCACTGTCACCTGCCACCAGATGCAGTGTGTCACTTGCCTCTGTTGCCTGCCAATTGCCATGTCACTTGTCAGCAGATGCAGTGTGTCACTTGCCACCATCACCTGCCACCACATGCAGCTTGTCACTTGCTACGTCACTTGTCCTTTGTCAATAACATTCTGTTAGTGGAATAAACATGTTTTTTTATTTTTTTTAATCAAATCATCTTTTTATTTATTTTACATACAAACAACAAAAACACCAAATACAACATACAACCCAAGCCTGCCTTGAGAGGAATAAAAAAAAAAAAACACAAATCACATGCCCCTTACCCCTGGCCCCCATAATCTCACCCCCTCTCCCATCTCTACTTACTTGTCCCTCCTCGCCTCTCTCATCATACCTCCAAAATATCACACCACCTTCTCCATATTTTTTCAAATTTCCCTAGACAACCTCTGTGTAAGAAAGTATATTTTTCCTTAGTTACAGTTTAAATGCTAGACTTATTGGCGCTGTGTATCTCTCTCTCTCTCTCTCCTGTGACTTAAAGGGGTTGTAAAGGTAAAAAAAAAATCCTAAATAGTCCTCCTTTACTTACCTCATCCTTCCATTTTGCTTTTAAATGTCCTTATTTCTTCTGAGAAATCCTCACCTCCTGTTCTTCTGTCTGTAACTCCACACAGTAATGCAAGGCTTTCTCCCTGGTGTAGAGTGTCGTGCTCGACCCCTCCCTTGGAATACAGGAGAGTCAGGACGCTCTCTATGTTGCAGATAGAGAAAGGAGCTGTGTGTTAGTGGGCGTCCTGACAATCCTGTACAGAAGAACAGGAAGTGAGGATTTCTCCGAAGAAATAAGGACATTTAAAAGCAAAATCGAAAGATGAGGTAAGTGAAGGAGGACTGCACTAAGGTAATGGAAGCTATTTAGGGAAAACATTGTTTTACCTTTACAACTCCTTTAATTCCTTTCACCCTACTCCCTTTGTCAGTAATGTTCTTTTTGTGAAATAAAAGTTGTTTTAATGCTTCACTTAGTTGGCACTGTGTATCTCTCTCCTCCCCTGTCACTGAAACTTCTGGTAGTCCTGATGGCCAGTACATGCCTAGCCACACTACATAGCATTCTGTCCTATGACCTGCTGACCTACTTGTGTGCATGAAAAGGGGGCATTACTTAGTGCCCACAACATGGGGAGAGTGGCTGTCAGAATAAATAATTACATTTATAATAAATAATATTTAATATGTCTGTAAGTTAAAATAAAAAATAAATAAAAAAAAATGGCTTCCTGTCAGCTTCACTGGGGCTGTCAGGTGTAATTTGGGTGGGTAGAAGCCTGTCTTTGGGCAGTTAAATTGTGAGTTTGAGCGGGAAGGCTGAAGTCACGTTTTTCCCGGGCTTTGGAAGTCACGTGTTTCCCGGGCTTTTGAAGTCACGTTTTTCCCGGGCTTATTGCACGTGTATGGGGCTATATAAGCCCAGCATCCTGAGGCCTTAATCAGCTGTAACCTGGAACAGCGTGGTGTGCTCCCCCTCCCCCCCCCCACCCTGTCGCAGCACCTGTTATGTGGTATGTCACCCTTGAATTCAAGGGGGGACTTTGTATTTATTTAATTATTTATGGTATTCGCTCGAGTTTTATGACTGAGCGAGATCTTGAGAGAGAATTTTAAGTTTGAAAGTTATTTTTAAGAAGTTGAATATTGAAAGTTTTATTTATTAATGAATTTAATTTATTAATTGGATTATTTATTTATTTATATATATTTATATATTTATCAATAAAGGTGCCGTGACCATTTCTATTACAATAAAAAAAAAAATATATATATATACATTTTATCAATAAAATTATTTAAATACATTTTTGGTATGTTGAGTTTTATTTATAGGTATTAGTTTAATTTATTTGGTACAGCCTACATTCCCATGAGATATAACAACCAGGGTCTACGCCCCATCACAAAAAAGCAAAAATATGATCCTGTTCAGGTGGCAAAGCTGAATCAGGATGGCATCTGTACTCTCACCACTCTGTAAAGCAAATATTGAAACAAGGAGGCAGCAGCAAACCTGTAGAGCTTTTTTTAGCACCCCAGGGAAGGATGATGGATGCAGATTACCAGGTCCACATGTGTCATTCATTTATAATATAAAAATAAATAAAAATAAACTAGCATATTTTAATACTGTAGTATTTATTAAATTAGCCACCACATGTTTCCACACTCATGCAATCTGATTCTTGTCAGAGTTCACATTTCGCACTGTGATCTGCAAACAGATCTGGGGGTGTCATTAACTTTGTATTGACACCCACAGCGGTTAGCAGAGGGCAGTGTGAACTGCCTGCGAGGGAGATGCGAGAACCAGCACTGGAATCACATTGGTTTCCGCAACGCATGTGTGAACTGGGCTTCATATAATCATAAGATCTTACAAGGAGTAAACCCCTTCCTCCTTAAGGGGCAGGAATAGTGTTTCCATAATTATAATTATTATTATTATTATGACTATTATTAGTATTATTATTATTATTAATATGTAGTGTTCTCTTTTTAAACCGACAGATAAAACGTTAGGCTTCTTTAAACAATACATCTTAAACTGTGATTACAACTTTGTAAAAAAAAAAAGGCCTAATGTATGTGTACAGAGATTGGTAGCTAAAAGTTAAGTTTACACACAAAACCAAATAGGACCTACTGTATATAATAATTAATATATATATATATATATATATATATATATATATTTTTTTTTTCTTGTTTGCATTTTACACCTCCACACCTTATTACACTTTCTTCATTTCATTTTCATTTTCATACCATTACACGCACTCAGGCTACACAGTTACTTTTCACCTTCACATTTTTACACTTTAGCATATTTTTTCACTTCATTCAGTATATTTATAGTCACTCAATTCATTACAATCCACTCTTTAAAACACCTACCCGTGTTTCTACTTTATTTATTTTTTAAACAACTTGATTACTTTCGATTCTAATTAGATGGATAACAAGCGGGAACTGCAGCCCATTTGCCATCTTATTGGCGTACTATTTAAACATGGCTGCAACAGGGATTTTTAGACGATCCCTATGCAGACCAGGCTCATTAGCCAGTACATACACATACAAGGCTCCATGTGAGTATACAAGTATATATTTCATTTAACCTGCTATGGTAGTCATTTTTTAGGCTATGCGACATCATTCATGTTGTAGATTTTATGCAATTCAATTTGCAATTTCTTTTCATTACCTTATCTTTCCTATCCCCCAATACACTTTATCCAACAGTTTTCATTTGTCCAGCTCCTCGATTAGCTGGCCACTACTAAATCTACAGTCAACACAGCATTTTTATTTTTATTTTTACATTCACTACATACATCTCCAGCATCACATTTCACTGCATTTATCCTTTCATCACATAGTTTTTTTTCACACCACATAATGGTCACACACCACCTCACTATTGAGGTTTTTCTTTTTCCCTTTTTCTTGTGTGTTTTTTTTTCTTCTTTTTTTCTTTCATTGTACACCTCCACACCTTATTATACTTGCTCCTTTTCAACATCATACTTAATACACACACTCAGGCAATACCGTTACTCTTTACTTTCACATCTTTACACTTCATAATCACACCTACCTGTGTAATTACTTTATTTTTAAACAACTTGATTACTTTTGATTTTAATTATATATATATATATATATATATATATATATATATATATATATATATATATATATATATATATATATATATATATATATATATATATATATATATATATATACATACACACATATATATATATATATATATATATATATACATACACTCTTTTTTTTAACTTCAAAACCAAGTTTATTGAGATGTAATAAATAAAAAGACACATACATGTTAGGCGTTTGAACAATAAAAGACGATCCAGATACATAATTACAGTTATGCAGTTTACAGTGTAAAATCATATACCATGACACTCCCGTTCTCGTGCACCGGGGGACCAATCTTGTCATGCATAGATGGAGCAGCAGTCTTTAATCCATAGGTACATTACATATACAGACTCAACCACGTCACCCTGCTTCCTTGCACCCTCCTCCACCTCCGTATTCTCATTCCGTGCATGTTTCCCCGTCCTCCAACCACCTGTCCCAGATACTGGAGAACTTCTGTGGGCGCCCCCTATGAATATATATCATTTTCCTATATGGAAGAGTGGTATTCACCTCCCTTTTCCATTCCTCTAATGTTGGGGCCCTATCCCTCATCCATGCCTTAGCCACCACCTTCCTAGCTATAAATAGTGATTCACAGATAAAGATATTCTGATATTTATCAATTTCAATGTCAGGGATCAGTCCCAACAAACATAACTTTGGGTCCATGCTCACCGGTGACCCCATATTGTCATGTAGGAACTGTGTTATCTGTAGCCAGTAGGCCTGTATGTCAGGGCAGTGCCACAGCAAGTGGTAGAATGAGGCCGCCGTGTCGGCACACATGGGGCAAGCAGTATTTCGCGCGGGTTGAAATTTTGCAATTCTCTTGGGCGTCAAATAGGCTCGGTGAATGATATATAGCTGTGTCAGCCTGTCCGACAGTTTAGGGGACGACGTCTTTACCCCCTCCAGTATCTCGCCCCAGTCTGCGTCTTCTATCTGTCCCAAGTCCTGTTCCCATTTTATCTTCGCTGTCTGTGACACCTTGCCTACCTTCTTCAGCCTAATTATGTAGTATAAGTTGGATGTAAGTTTTGTTGACTCAGCCCCAAAAATAACATCCAACACCTGCGGTCTACCCAGATCCACTACAACCCGCTCCATTTGTGTTCTTAGTGCATGTCGAAGCTGCAGGTATCGAAAAATAAATTGAGGTGGAAGTGAGAATTCTTCCCTAAGAATCGAGAAGGATTTAGGGCCTGCTTCCGTGAGGACTTGTGACAAGAAAAGTATACCATATGCTGCCCATAACCCCTGGTCTGGTACGGTTTCTAACTCGGGTAGACTCCCGTTTTTCCATAGTGGTGTATGAGAGTGTACGTGTGTCCTGTCCAGTTTTTTAAGGGCTATGTCCCAGACTTTTTGTTGGTGTATTAGCATGTCTGCCCCGAAGTGTGCTGTCTTACATCCCCCCGTTCCCGTCCGAAATATGGCCTGAACCGGGGTATGAAAGTGGCTACCTGGCCTGTTACATACCAATGATCTATGCCTCTGTGCTTCTGCCGTGTTAAAGTGGTAAACGTGGGACAGTTGTGACGCAATATAATAGTCTTGCAGGTCCGGGAGGGAACATCCCCCCTCCAAAACTGGATTTTTGAGTATGTGCCAAGCCAACTTGTGTCTGCTTGACCCCCATACAAATGAATTTAGAAGAGCTTCCATCTGTTTAAACACTTTTAGAGGTATGTACAATGGGGCATGCCAGACCATATATAATATTTTGGGGAGTAAGATCATTTTTACCAGATTAATTCTGCCCATTACCCCCAGTGGTAGTCTAGCCCACGCCTGTGTTCTGGTTTTAATAATAGCGAATAGGGGTTCTACATTTAGAGGGACATAATCCTTGAGATTCCTGGTCACACTGACTCCTAAATACTTGACCTCCGCCACCCTTTGCAATGGTAGCTCCGGGGAGGACGCCTGAGGGGGGAACTGGTCCAGCGGGAGAATCCGGGACTTGTCCCAGTTTATCTTCAACCCCGAATATGACCCCGCCTCTTCTATTATACGTAGAGCTGCTCTCAGCGACGGTCCCTGATCTGCTAAATATAGGATAGTGTCGTCTGCGTATAGTCCTATCTTTTCCCACACATCTCCCTTTCTGAGTCCTATGACTTCTGGACTAGCTCTAATTGCCATGGCTAGTGGTTCTGCCGCCAAGGCATATAATAGCGGTGACAGGGGACATCCCTGTCTCGTACCCCTCTCCAACGCAATCTGTTCTGATAGCCATCCATTGACAAAGATTCTGGCCTTAGGTGTCTGGTACAAAAGCTGGACCCATTTAAGGAAATTCGGGCCAAACCCGTAGCATCTTAGGCATTCCCATAGATACAGCCACTCGACAGAGTCGAAGGCCTTGGCCGTATCCAAGGACACCACTACTCTGGTCCCCATATTGTCATGTTGTGCCTGTATATTCATAAACAACCTCCTGATGTTCATGGCCGTGTTCTTGCCCGGCATAAACCCGGTTTGGTCCGGGTGTATCAGGGAGAGAATTACCGCATTTAACCTGGACGCCAAAATCTTAGCTAATATCTTTATGTCAACCGGTAACAGAGATATTGGTCTGTACGATTCGGGAAACTTGTGGTCCTTTCCAGGTTTGGGAAGGACTATGATCTGAGCCTCCTGCATAGACATGGGGAGAATACCGGATTCAAAAATGGCGTGGAATACATCCCTCAACTTAGGCACTAGTGTTTCGGAATAGGAGGCGTAAAATTCTAGTGGTAGGCCGTCCAGACCTGGGGCCTTAGATTTGGCCAGTTGCGATATTGCGTTCGCAATATCCTGGGCTGTGATAGGGGCTTCGAGCTGCTGCACCTGCTCTGCCTTCAACTGTGGGAACTGTAACGCATGCAAGTATGTGCGTATCTCCCTCGGTGTGTGTCTATTTTGGGAAGTATACAGGTCCCTGTAGAATTTCATAAATTTGTCCGCCACCTGCGGGGGGTCCGCGACCATCGAGCCGTCCGGCTCCGCCAGGGACACCACCACAGGTGGCCTATCTTCCAGATGGGCCAGATATGCCAACATCTTTCCCGCCTTTTCTCCATGCTCGTATATCCTTGTCTTGCAAAAGAAGATGCGCTGTTTGGCTTTTTCCAGGTGTAGCTGTGTCACTACCCTGGCTTGAACTTTCACCTTATCTAAGTTCCCCGGGTTAGGCTGTGTGTTAAACGTGTCTTCTAGCTCCCGCAACGCCTCCTCCGATTCATGCACTATTACCTGGGATGAGATCTTCAATCTTTTAATTCTGGTGTCTAGTATCCTACTTGCGTGTAATTTAAAGGCATCCCATTGAAGGTTAAGTGATGTAGGGTCCTGGTTTTCTGGAAAAAATAGCTTTAACTCCCTTTCTATGCTGTCATGATCCTGCAGGGCTTTTAACCAGAACGGGTTCAGTCTCCATACCCTTCTAGGGGCTTCCCCCGGTATAGACAGTTGCATCCAACATGGCGAGTTATCTGATAGTGCTCTAGGAGCAAACCCTATTCCCCCCACCCTGGGCACAAGGGGCGTTGAAATTAGGATGTAGTCAATACGGGACATTGTGGCATGGCTGGTAGAATGACATGTATAAGCCCTAGTCTCCGGGTTTTGGAGCCTCCATATGTCCGTCAAGGCGAATTCCTTCACCAGGCGGCCCAGTCTGGTCGTCCTGGGCCCCCCCGGATCCCCTCCCACCTGTGCTGGTCTGTCCATAAATGGATCCATTGTCATGTTGAAATCCCCCATCCACACAGCTGGAACCGCCGGGTACTTGGCCATAAATGCCAACCCCATAGTGACGACTTCCGAGCTGTATGGGGGGGGATATAGCACGCTATTAACAGCATAGGGGTTCCGCCCACCCGAGCATGTACAAACACAAATTTCCCCTGCTGATCCGACTCCAAGGACAATAGCTCAAATTGGGTGGCCTTTGTCACCAGTAACGAAACCCCTCTGGAGTAGCTGGTATGTGTACTGTGATACGCCCAGCCAATCCACGGGCGCTTCAGTGCCGCCTGCAGGTGGCCTGTGACATCTGTCTCGGTCAATGTCATTATATGCGCTTTTTGTGCTTTTAGGTAGGCCAAGGCAGCGGTGCGCTTAATTTTATTTCGCAGCCCTCTGACATTCCATGTCAAAAATTTAATTGATGTCATGGTGGCCCCTGACGTAAATATTTCCGTCGGATCAGCATGGTAGCATAAACAAACATCAGGTATCCTAAGTCTGCATCTTGCGAGTTACCCCTTCTCTTTATTGTATCACATACATGTCCCCTTCCAACTGTAATCCAGTGTATACATCTCAATAATCTATTAGGGTCACAACGGTGTCCCTTCCAACTTCCCTCCCCCTCCCCCCTCCCAGCCCATCACCTCCCCAACCTGGCGTGAGCATTCGATCCCATAACCCTCTGTCCAAAACAGCGTAACTTCTAATCATTTCTTCCAGCAGGTACTCCTGACTGGAGGCACATATCTTAAAATCTATAAAAGACTTTACGTTACATAACCATTGTGATGCGTGGGGGCGATTATTCACTGAGCAACATATGTGTTCGGAGCTGAACATATTTAACAACCCAATGATGGTGAAAATAGGGGTGGTAAAGCCCATGTTTCATGCAGGTGGGTAATCCCAAAGCTCATGGCCTCGCTCCTCTCGCCCCAAAGTGTGTCACATCAAGTTTCCTCCCCATCCCAACCAAAGAATGACCTCTCCGGATCCATTGTTCGTCCGCAGGCATGTTGTAAAACAGTAACACCAAAAAGGGAAATTTATTTACACGGATATTTGTAGAAAGAAAAAAAGTTTAGGCCCCCCCAGCCGGGGGTAGCGCTGGTGCGTTCAATCATTGTCCTTCTCATCTCCTGCTAGCCCCCCCCCAGTTTCGCTGGCGGCTGATTCTTCCACTCCCATGTCCCCCGTCCCATAGCAAATGTTAACAGGAACTGAATAAACGGCCTGAGGCCTTTCGGCTCACGAGTCAGGGACTGAGACACGCACTTGGTGTGCGAATGAAAAGTGGGGGGGGTGCCTTCCATAGGGAGACCGAGGGGCCTGCTATAGCAAAACTTGAGGCATTAATGAAACGCAACAAAATAAAACAAACTTGGGGTGTCAGCTTTCTTGTACCTCCCCTCGTCCCGGTCCTAAACACTCTGGTCCCAGGCATAAAAACAATAAGGCCCCAACGGTCTCCAGGCAACAGTACTCACGGTTCTCCATAGCAGGCTTTTAGGCCTGCCTTCCCTTGCGGTCCAGCCATGCTGCAGCAGCGGTAGGGGTATCAAAAAACTGCGCTCTTCCGTCTTCCTCCACTCTGAGCCTTGCGGGAAACAGCATTGCATACCTTAGGTGTAACACTCTCAAGCGACGCTTTACATCCTGGTATTGCGCCCGTTTCTTTTGCACCTCGTTGGAGAAGTCCGGGAACACCGCCACGTGTCCGTTGCCCATCTTCATGTTCCCCTTCTCTCTCGACAGACGCATAATTTTGTCCCTGTCCCTGAAGTTCAGGAACTTGGCGATGAATGTACGGGGGGGCGCTCCCTCAGGCGGGGGCTTTGCTGGGATTCGGTGTGCTCTCTCCACCGCAAACATCACAGAGAAGGCCTCTCTGCCATATTCCCCAATAAGGAGGTTCTCCAAGAATTCTGCAGGTTCTCTGCCTTCTGCCCGCTCAGGTATGCCTATGAACCTCAAGTTACAGCGGCGCAGCCTGTTCTCCATTTCATCTTGATGCTCGTGGAGCCGCCGCATCTGTTGCTGCATGTCATCTGCGGCCTCCTGCAGAGGGATCAGTACATCCTCTGCCGCGCTAATTCGGGCCTCCGTTTCAGTGACTCGCTCCCGGACCGTGGAGAGGTCTTGTCTCATGAGGGAGATATCTATCTTCACCACATCTATTTTAGTGGTAAGCGTAGTTTGCAGTGCAGCTATAGCTTCTAGAACTTTTGTGGTGTCCTCCGCATGGCGCCCTTCCCCCGGAGGGTCGTCGGCGCCATCTTTGGCCTGGTCTTCCTCTCCTCCATGCCTGTACTTAGCCAGCTTTTCCGCCGCTGCGGACGACTTTTTCGGTGGGGACATCCTCCGTTTCTTTTCCGGAGGCGTCTCGCTGCTTTGTGGGCTCTTTACAACCCCGGTGATCAGTGCAGGCTGTGCTACAGTAGATTCGGCGAGGTGCCTGTCCTCTTCCCCTTTTGCCTCTGGGGGCGTATAATGTGTGGCTCCTTGTAAGCCCACTCCATTGTCGGGGTCCCCTGTCCCTTTGGGGAGCTGGGAATCATTTCAGAAATCTCCGGATCCTGCACCTGGTCTACCTTCCTGGCTATGAGATTATCCATCTCTTTTTTCAGTGGTAATTATCAGTGTTTCTATTTTACAAACTTACCCGATGTATGCTTTAAAATGTTTCAAGTTGCATAAATCTTTTCATATATATTTACAGTTTACCTTCCCCCTGAAGATGGTCGAAACGCGTCAGGGATTTTTCATGGTTACAACAACTTCTGTAATACTGTTTTTGTTGGTGTCTTCACCTCACACCATTCAACATTATGTTTCATAATATAGCCAGTATTTTCTGTTTTAATCTGAATATGTCATTATCATTATATTAATAAAAATCATTTATTTCATTTTTATATTGATCATCTAATTATATTGCTGTTCAAAGCCCCATGGGGGAAATTTCCCATGTTTCATATATATATGTGTAACCTGTTTTGTTGAGAAAACAATCCCTTCTTAATGGGGATTAGTGAAAGTTGATTTTAACTTTGGTAACATTTCATTGAAACTTACCTTCAATTGACTTGACACATCTCGCTAAAAATGTATTGTGTTTGGTTTACTAAGGGCAGATAGGCAGTTCACTTTGAAAGGGAACTTCTCTGTAGCTTAATGAATGTTGTGAAATTTTACTTTGCAAAGAATACCCAATCACTTGAAAATTAAATTAAAAAAGCAAGCAGGGCTTCACCCCATTCACTAAGCTAAGGAACATGTCCCTTGCAAGGTTAGCTTTTAGTAAATCATGCTTAGAGAGATTAATACAATAACGTTTCTTAGGTGACATTTTGGAGAAATGTCTTAAAATCAATTAATAGGAACATTTCACAGAATGGATTATAGCCACCTAATATGAACTCAATTTAAATGTTTAATAAACTCTCACTAAAACTTCTATGCAGAAGTTGCCTAAAAGTTTACTTGAGAAAAGCAGTGAACCAATCACACAAGAAGTAATTTAGACTGAGTTGGGTTAATTTACTATGAGAGAGAAGGTTCACTTTGCAGGGGATTTTTTTTGTTGCATGGTGAATAGAGTGTAGCTCTGTGTTAGTCTTTGTGCACAAACATGCAGACTGGATGGTAACACAGGGCAGCAGGCACAGCGGGTGATTAGATGGTGAGCAGGCACTTGACAGGCTGGCAGGTTGAAGACAGCTGGCACTTGGCAGGCTGGCAAGCCACAGACAGCAGGCACTCGGCAGGCTGCAGGAGAGAGGATGGAAGCCACAGGCTGGACACAGAGCAGGGTCAGGCAAGCAAGGTCAGACACCAGTAGGCATGTCAGGAACAGAGCAGCATTCAAGAAAGTAGTCAGGTTCAGGTCGGAGTTGGCAATGGTAAGCAGATAGGTGGAAAGATCAGGCAGAGACATGGTCAAAAGCAACTCGGGGGTAGGTTCAGGTAGAATTCAAGCGAGGTCAGACAGATCAGGATGGCAACAGGAGATCAAGCACAGGAACTGATAGCATGTTAGAAGAATGTTGTAGACCATAAAGCAAAGATCTAGCGCAGCAGTGATGTTTAAATAGCCCAATAGCCAATCTAGTAGCGGGCATGCACCTGGCATGCATACATGTGTGGGTGCAAGAGACTGGCTAACAGGAATTCTTTGTCTGTGTATAACTATGCATCTGGACATATTTTACCTTTACAGACATCTGCTGACTTGCATTATCCAATCATGTGCAAGCAAAAATATTGTTTGCTTTATTTTTATTGCATGTGACTGGATATCCTTTGCAAAGTGAGTTTCCACCATGTTCACTAAGCTAAAGCTACCCTGAAAAGTGAACAGCCTGTTTGCCTTTAGTAAATAAAACCCAATGACACTAGTATTATGAGGAAGTCTCATATGAATTTTATTTGACACCTTTAGAAAATTACAAAATTTGCAAAAAAGGATATAATAACTGATAATAGAAAAAGCTCCCCCATGTGATTTTATACAATCCCAATACAACTTTACCTTTTTTCCATCCTTTCCTCTGCAGGCATAGGTTTATGTAGATAGCCCAGTGCTGTTTCCAGGCCCAAGCCTTTTCATCAACAGAGGTAATTTTTTAACAGATAGTTTCAACCTATCCATGTATACATTGCTGCCCTTACCCTCAGCATAGCATATACACTATGTTTCACCACCTCGCCTAGCACCTCCTTCACTTCCTCACTTTTCCCTTTTCCATACCCACTTTTTTTTCTCTTTCCACATAGTCCCATATGTGTTATGCAATATGCTAGTATACTAAAAACTATTTTCATTATTTCCCTCTGGCCTATGTCCAATTTAATTAACATCACTGCCCATGCTATATTCCCCCTTCCCCCCTCTTTGATCCCCTGCTGACACATGATGGAGGATGTGTAATGTGGAATGCACACGGACCTGACCCAATTTAGTTACTTTTTTATATATAATTATACATCATATACTCTATCATTATCTCTTGATAGGTGTCCCTGTGCTGACTGTCTCGCCGGGACCCCCTTCCCTTGTCAGTCTGGACTCGGTCCGGGATCCTTTTTCCCATCACATTGTGAGCTCCTGTAAGCCGCCAACAGAGGCACCACACTTTCGGGTCTCTCCAGTGCTTTGCCTTCTTTGTGGAGGATCACCTTTGGGGTCCATTCTTGGAGTTTCCGTGCTTTTAAGCAATCTCTGGTTCCAACACAACTACATTTACATACAGTAAGTAGGTAGTTATATATGTAACAATTATGCTAATAGATACTTGTTCTACAATACATTGTAGCAACTAAGGGCTAGATTCATAAAGACTTACGATGGCGTATCAGTAGATACACCGTCGTAAGTCCGAATCGGTGCCGTCGTATCTTTAAGCGGTATGCTCAAATTGAGATACGCTTAAATGTTGCTGAGATACGGCCGTCGTATCTTAGTTGCATATTTATGCTGGCCGCTAGGGGCGTGTACGTCGATTTACGCCGAGAATATGTAAATGGCGAAGATACGCCTATTCATGAACGTACGCTCGCCCGTCGCATGTAAGATACGCCGTTTACGTAAGGCGGTTTCAGGAGTAAAGATAAACCACCAAAAAGATGGCGCAGCCAATGTTAAGTATGGACGTCGGACAGCCGTCAAATTTCACGTCGTTTACGTTGTTTGCGCAAGCCGATTCAGAATGGGGCTGGGCATAGGTTACGTTCACGTCGAAAGCAAGGAGTATTTGCGACGTGATACTGAGAATGCGCGCACATGCGCCGTACGTTCGGCGCTTCATTTACATGTATGGTAATGAATCGTGAATTCATTACCATACAACACGCCACCTACCTGCCTATTTTGAATTAGGTTACGCCGGGCCATTTGCGCTATGCCGACGTAACTTAGGAGGCAAGTGCTTTGTGAATACAGTACTTGCCTCACTATCTTACGTCGCTGTAGTGCAAATGGGATGCGCTACGCTGGCAGAAAGATATGCCGCCGTACGTGAATCTAGCCGTATATATGTCGACATTGTACTTTTCGTTACAGTTGCACCTATTAGATCCTCTGAAGAAGACCCTGCCTATGGGTTGAAACGCGTCAGTACCATGTTTGACATATTTGTATACCATTTACCTGTATGTTCTTTTATGTAATTTTTTTGGTGCTTACCCTTCTGTATGTATATATTTGACTTTGTATGGAGTACCAGAGCTCATTTTTATGACTTTCAATGTACCAATAAATATTTTTTACTTTTTACATTTATTTTCAGTTCCTATTTTACCAACCATTCGATACACTTTGCTGCCCAAAAACCCCAATGGGGGAGCTTTTTCTATTATCTATCATTAAGGGGTGAGCAGCACTTTCCACACCCACTTTGTGTCCTTTTTCATTTTCCAGGATATAATAACTTGTATTAACTACAAAACAACTTTGTGTTTAGCAACACTGGTATTATATTGTAAAATCATTAAGTATATGTTGCGCTGTTACAGTACTATATATATTCAAATGTTGTAGATGCATTTTATAATTAGATGCAAAAAAAATTAATATACAGTATGTGCATTGTTGTCACTATACCCACTGGAGGATTTCCTAAAAGTTCCTAGATAGGAAGTTAAGCGCAACCTATCTATTCTTCCATGCCTGATAGGGATGCAGACAAAAATAAAAACCTAGCTCAAAATCCTATCTCTTCTCCATTCCACCAAGCTAAAAGAACTTTTTTTTTTTCTGGAGCAAAGATTCAAGATATAACCCAGCTCTGGGGTTTATAGGGTTAGTAATAATAACTATAGCAATTTTAAAAGACGATCTGTTTGTATAGGAATCACCAAGAAATACCCATGTTATTCCTGAAACACACTTGTTTTGTTTATCATAGAATCTATTTAACTAGGTTGGTAGTAAAAAAAAAAAAAAAAATTAAAATGGAATATAATCCTCTTGCTATATTAAAATACACATCACTTTTAGTGTGAGTACTGAAAATGCTTTCAAGGGTGTTATTAAACGGAAGTCTTTTAAGTTGACATTTTCTTTTCAGAACAAGCTTATCAAAATAACCTCTTGTAAAGGTTTAACAAGAATATAGCTTCACAAAATGCAGGAATATTGATAGTCTGTAAAGTGTATTATGTCACATAATACTAAAGTGACTTGAGTAAAAGTTTTGACAATAACCATCCACAAGTATAGGATTCTATTACAAAGTATTTATATAATATTTATATAATATTTATAGAACATTGATCAGTCATATAGTTCAAAGGAGAACTGAAGTTGGGAGCCTTTGGAGTTATATTAGGCCAAAATTTGAAACCAAATCGTATCTTTTTTTTTTTAAACCACTTGCTGACCGACGCACACCTATTTACGTAGACAGAATGACACAGGCAGGCAGATTGGCGTACAGGTGCGTCCCTTTAAATCTGCTGCCCAGCAGGCGCATGCACGCCGCTGGGGGCGCGTGCCCGCCGCGTGCCTCGCGAGTGCGGCCGCGGGTCCCGGTAACTTGATGTTCCTGGGAGGCCCACGATTGCGGTCGGCAAAAGCAGAACAGGGGAATGCCTTTGTAAACAAGGCATTGCCCTATTCTGCCTAGTGACACTGTCACTAGGCAGTCATTAGTGACGTGTCAGGTGTAGCCACGCTCCCTAACCGTAATAATCTCTCCCTACTGGTAAACCCCTTCACTGCCAGTGAAATTTTTACAGTAATCAGTTTCTTTTTTTTTATTAGCACTGGTGGCTGTAAAAATGACAATGGTCCCAAAATAGTGTCAAAGGTGTCCGATGTGTCCGCCATAATGTCCGCTGATCGCCGCCAATACTAGTAAAAAAATATTAATAAAAATGCCATAAAATAGTCCCCTATTTTGTAGAAACTATAAACTATATTTTGCGCAAACCAATCAATAAACGATATTGTGATTTTTTTTTTACCAAAAATATGTAAAAGAATACGTATCGGCCTAAACTGTGGAAAAAAAATTATATATTTTTGGGAATATTTATTATAGCAAAACGTAAAAAATATTGAATTTTTTTAAAAATTGTTGCTCTTTTTCTGTTTATAGCACAAAAAAAAAATCACTGAGGTGATCAAATACCACCAAAAGAAAGCTCTATTTGTGGGAAGAAAGGACGTCAATTTTGTTTGGGAGCCACATCGTACGGCCGCGCAATTGTCAGTAAAAGCGACGCAGTGCCGAATCGCAAAAAGTGGCCCGGTCATTGACCACCAAAATGGTCCGGGGCTGAAGCCGTTAAACACTGCATCCAAAATAACAAAATGCATTTATGAGTTAGTATCTGTTATGGGTTATTTATCATATAATATTTTATATTAGCGTTCTCTACGGTTTCTCTTTTAATCAACAGTGTAGAATCATTTGCTCAAGAGCTTATTGAATGATATGAAGTTTCTTCCATCAGCCAATCATGTGAAAGCTAGAAACTTTTTTTTTTTTGTCCTTGCATGTAATTGGGTATCCCCATGATTAAATCAGTATGATGAAACATGTCGGGGCGTGGGTACTAAGTTACAACCGCATACCTTAAACTGAACTGGTCGGGCGTGGAACGGTCCATCTGTCACCAACATAGTCATCTGAAGAGCGACTCCAGTACACCTTCATAGGGCTGTGAGTAAACCTGGGCTATTTGTTGGTCCGCCGTGACCACTGGTTCACCTGGAGGAAAATGTTCGTTTGTGTTTACACCGTGTGATGTTTGGATTTAATCACTGCTTATGACAAGAGTCATTTTTGTGAGTGCATCTATTGGGAGATTTTTAGTGTTTTTATTAAAAGTTGTGTTGCAATATCACACTATTGTGCTCTCTCTCTTCATTATACATGTGGCTGTCATCTTGGAGTTTTTCCTTTTTCCAACGGATCTCCATTTATTTAACTGAGTGCTCCAGTTTCCAAAGAGGGAGTTCCATCAATTAAACTGAGTGGTTCAGTTAAAAAGCCTGTGTGCCTTAACACGAGAGTGTCAGGCCATTTATTGTGGTGAGTTTGCATTCTGATGGGTGGTGGAATCACGCAGTCACTGTGGTGTGGTGAAAGCACTGTCTGAAGATCGTGAAGGGATTTCTTCTGTTCTCCATTTATGAACTTCATTTACGTTTACACAATCAGTTTATGGATTTTTTTTTTTTTTTTTTTTTTGCCAACCTGTTATTTTGGGTGTATTGTTGGTACCTATTTTTGACACTGATATATTGTTTCACATAGAGGGTGGATCACTCATTATTTTTCACTTAATAGTCTAGCAATATTATATGTGTGTTTTTTTTATTTGATTCTTTTGAGCGCTGCTTAATATCACATTTGATACCTTTTTTCACATCAGGTAGCACTGTATTTGCATATTACATTTTGATTGTTTAACTTTTAAAGCAGCAGCTCACATATATTTATTTATTAATTTATTTATATTATCAATACTGTATCACTATATTTTCACTTATATTCTCCAGTTACGCGCAGTGGGGGTGGCTCAATTAGACGGCCCTTATTTCCACCTTTTCCCCAATTGGGTATACTTGTTTACAAAGTGAAACTTCACCACATTCACAAAGCCCTAGGAAAAATTTAAGCGCAAAGTGGAGCTTCCCTTGCCATTTTTCTTTAGTCAGCCCCAATACATCAATTTGACTGATGTAGGACATAGGTAATAACCACTTCAGCCCTGGACCATTTGGCTGGCCAAAGACCAGAGCGCTTATTTGCAATTCGGCACTGCGTCACTTTAACTGACAATTGCGCGTCGTGTGACGTGGCTCCCAAACAAAATTTATGTTATTTTTTCCCTACAAATAAAAGCTCTCTTTTAATGTGTGGTTTTTATTTTTTGCACAATAAAAAAAAGGAACGCCAATTTTGAAAGAAAGGCAGTTTTTTTTACTTTTTGCTATAATAAATATATAAAAAAATGGTTTTCCTCAGTTTAGGCCGATACGTATTCTACATATTTTTGGTAAAAAAAAATTGCAATAAGCGTTTATTGATTGGTTTGCGCAAAAGTTATAACATATACAAAATAAATGATAGTTTTATGGCATTTTTATCAATATTTTTGTTTTACTAGTAATGTCGGTGATCAGCGATTTTTATCATGACTGCGACATTATGGCAGACACATCAGACACTTTTGGCGCTGTTTTGGGACCATTCACATTTATACAGTGATCAGTGCTATAAAAATGCACTGATTACTGTGTAAATGTGACTGGCAGTGAAAGGGTTAACCAGTAGGGGGCTCTGAAGGGGTTAAGTGTGTCCTAGGGATGTGTTCCAACTGTAGGGGGGCTGGGCTACGTGTGCCCCTGGAAGAAGTAAGATATTACGAAACAGACGTAGGGTGTATCGGTGCGCTGTCGTCACCCCCAGCTTCAATACGATCCCCCAGCAGGATGGGTGTCTGGAATTTGTGTACTGGCCGATACACCAGATTAAAGGCATTATTTTCCTGCAATGTTGTAAGTGCAATACAACTTTTTTCTAATACATTTTTATACTTTTAATGCGCTGTGGAGCTGTCATTATCCTTTACATGTTGGGTACTTATGCTGGTGATTTGCAACTTTCGCTGGATGAGATCCACTGTTTTAACCCCCCTGGCGGTATTCCCAAGCCAGACTCGGGGTGAGATTTTTTGGCTACGATCGGTAACCCCGAGTCAGACTCGGGCTCGCCTCGCTGAATCCACAGGCAGTGTTTACTTACCTTGTCCCTGGATCCAGCAATGCCACCACGCTGTGTCAGCAAGCGGGTCCTCGCTCGATTCACACAGTGTCCTCCAGTGCCGCCGATCTCCGTTCCCTGCGATGTTACGACGCACGGGAGCGGAGAACGGCGCCAAATTCAAAAAGGTAAACAAACACAATACTAACAGTATACTGTAATCTTATAGATTACAGTACTGTATGTAAAAAATACACATCACCCTTGTCCCTAGTGGTCTGCCCAGTGCCCTACATGTACTTTTATATAATAAAAACTGTTCTTTCTGCCTAAAAACTGGAGATTGTCCATATCAACCAAAAGTGTCCCTTTATGTCAAACATGGTTTTAGAGCAGCTAGAAAACAGCCATAATAAATTATAATCACTTGCAGAATTGTGCGATAGCGATTTGTGGGGAAATTCATCATAAAAAAAATAAAAGTAATGACAGCAACAGTTCTGCAACTGAGCAAATTTCAGTGAATTTGAGTTGATTACATTATTGAATAATTTTTATTATAATTATATTATTATTTGTTATAATTATTTATAATTATTTATTATATTATAATTTATAATTTTGTTTTTAAAAAAAATTCATACCCGGGATGCCTACTAGACTCGTGTTTGGTCAGATTTAAATGAGTTATTTCTAAGAATTACAGGCCTACAGTATACAACGCCAAATTCCCTTGCAAATAATGGTACCGCTTTCAGCACCTTTTTTCTGAAATAATCATACCGCCAGGGAGGTTAAAGATTGAGTCTGCCTGAGCTGCATAGTGGGAGTGAGACCCTTAATTACACGCGCTTAACGATCCCCTGTCATAAAGGATCAGGGCAAGTCGGTAAGGAGCCATTATTACTCACTGGTGGAGGATTCATCACTTTTGTTGGGACACGTTTTTCCATTAGATTTTGGATCTTGGCACAGAGCACGGGTGTACAGCATCCATTGATATAGCACCATAGGTGTGTGCAGCTTATTGCATTAGGGTGCGCACCCCAAAACTCCAACACATATGCATTTGACATATTTGCCAGCCTCTTCCCCACTCTCCATCCTGAAACAATGGGAGGAAGGGGAAGCCATGGAGCACACAGGGGGACCCGGGCAACAGAAATAAGTGTAACAGGGACAGAAGGGGTGGTGGGGGTGGCATATATTGGTACTGATCCCATGTATTTTCCTCCTGTGGCAGCTGAATGTTGACAAGAGGGAGAGGAAGAGAAGCCTACTTTCAGCTGCTGCAGGAGGAAAATACAGATCGGTTCAACTAAATTCCAACCCCGCTGCTTTTCCTGTCCAGGTTATGAGGGTTGGCAAGGAAGGATTGCAGTTTAGCTGTCACCCACTCGACCATTGATGGGTTGCCAACCCCAGGATTAGGGTGTGCCCAGGCACACCTGGCACACCCCTTGCACACGCCTATGTATAGCACTTATGGAATATATCTTTAAGCATTTTTGCTTATTTTTTAATATAGTATTTATATATACTGAATTTGATACATTTTTATTTTAGTAACACATTATTATTGGCACATGTTTATTGTTTTATTGTTTATTGTTTGGCATGGAATTTTTAAATGGCAGCTAATGTTTTTTATCATTTATTCATTTAATGGTGACACATTTGATATGATATCATAAGTCATTGGTTACATATCCATATATCACTGATTTTGTTCCTTTGACAAATTTTAATTTTGGTGATTTTTTTATTTAAGTTTTAACTTGGTTAAGGGGTAGCGCGATTTTTTCCTTTTCTATCACGACACTGATCACCACTCCCGATCACAGGGAGATGTGATCAGTGTCGTGTCACTAGGAAGAATGGGGAAATGCTTGTTTACATCAGCATTTACATCAGCATTTCCCCAGTCTTCTTCTCTGTGAGACAATCGCGGGACTACTGGGGGACATTGAGTCTGCGGGACCTGCGATCACATTCGCGGAGATTGTGGCGGGGACGTGCACGCCCACAATGCCACTTCTTAAAAGGGACATACAGGTACCTCCATATGCCCAGCCTTGACATTCTGCCGATGTATATAGTTGTGCAGTGGTCGGCAAGGGGTTAATCGGAAATGACATGAAGCATTTCTTGTTACTTGGGTATCTGTATTATCTATGGTTCAGACTATTATACAAAAAAACTGCTTATACTTGTACTAGTTGCATTATAATCTTTACAAAGGGATCGATGCAAAAAAAGGTTGTGGCTTTATGTCACATTGACTGTGCTCATTCATTTAAAAAAAATTGTACCACACCCCTGTCGCATCAGTGCACTATCTGTACTCTCAGGGATGCATATGTTAATGATACCCTTGAATATTGTACCTGCCTCTTCTGTTTTCAGTTATATATCACTTGAAACCATACAATGTTTGATATTTGCTATGTATGTTATCGTACTGGATTGTTCTTTGTATGCTTAAAAAGTCAACAAAAATGTATTGAAAAAAAAAAATCTGGTACTTCAGATGTGCTGTGGTATGGCTATGCAGGGTGATGAACATGTTACATGCAGTATACTCACATTTTCAGTGGGGCACTGCATAGCAAATTAACAATAAATGGACCAAATAATTGTAGGTAGCTTTAAAACGTGTATTTTATCTTCTTTTTTACATATTCATTATCCAGGAAGATAATTATTATGATTTATTTTTTTTAAGTACATTAGTGGCTAGTTATTATGGTTATTTCTAGTATACATCATGCATGCCTTAGTATAGCATGTTTGGCTATACTGACATAAATACTGGAAGGGCCAAAATGTCCTGCATATTTGTGTGCTATACAGCCTTAGACCCCTTTCACACTGAGTTTTTCAGGCGGTACAGCGCTAAAAATAGAGCCTAAATACCGCCTAAAAAACTCCTGCCCAGCCTTCTCAATGTGAAAACCTGAGGGCTTTCACACTGAGGCAATGCGCTGGCGATAGAGAAAAAAAATCTCCTGCAAGCAGCATCTTTGGAGCGGTGAGAGGAGCGGTATATATACTGCTCCTTCACCGCTCCTTCCCATTTAAAACAATGCAGAGGCGCATTGCGGGCGGTATTAACCCTTTATCGGCCGCTAGCGGGGGTTAATACCGCACCACCAGCGGTCGAATCCTGTGGCAATTCCGACGGTATAGCGCGCTTGTCGTAGAGTTAATGTGTATTAAATGGGGGAAAAAAAAGGATTAGATAACTTTTAGCATGAGCATTTCTTTTGATTATTGTTATAATTAACATTCAGATACCGCAGCTTAGGTCAACAGCTTTACAGCTGTAGATGCAGCACCATGTGCATTTGCAAATATATATACGGGTTAATTTGAGTTACAGTTGCTATGGCATGTTTACAGACATTACCTAATATTTTTCAAACCAAATGTCTTTGTGTCCAGAATAAATAGATCTTTGAAGGGATCTTTACCAAGACTGAGCGTATTTTATAAAAAAAAAAAAAAAAAAAAAAAAAAATCCCTATTATAGGTGAAACCAGCTGTCTATGGGCAAAAGATTGCTTGGGAATCCCAACAGGCATTGTAAGTTTTTTTTGAGGTTTGGTATTATGCTTTTGCTTTTCAATACAAACTATCTCAATCAACTTCATTCACAATGGGCCGGATTCAAGAAGCAATTGCGCCTGTGTAACCATAGGTTACACAGCGCAATTGCTTACTTGCCCCGGTGTAACGAGTGCTCCTGATTCAGGAACCTCGTTACGCCGACTACAGCCTAAGATCTGCGCGGCATAAGGCTCTTATGCCTGCATATCTTAGGCTGCATTCTTGCAATGGCCGCTAGGTGGCGTTCCCGTTGTGCTCAGTGTATAGTATGCAAATTGCATACTAACACCGATTCACAACGTTGCGCGAGCCCTACGTACGCAATTTACGTTGTTTACGTACGGCGGTTTTCGCACAAGGCTGCCCCTGCTATTAGCAGGGGCAGCCCATGTTACGTATACCCGTCGTTCCCGCGTCGCAAAATTTTAATTTTACGTAGTTTGCGTAAGTGAATCGTGAATGGCGCTGGACGCCATTCATGTTCACTTTGAAGCAAATGACGTCCTTGCGGCGTCATTTGCCGCAATGCACATCGGGAAACTTTCCCAACGGAGCATGCGCTCTATGCTCGGCGCGGGAACGCGCCTAATTTAAATGATTCCCACCCCCTACGGGATCATTTAAATTGCGTGCTCCTGCGCCGGGCATTTTGCCGGCGTGCCCGCGAATCGAGGCGCGAATCCGTGAATCCGTGAATCGAGGGCAGCGCCAAAAAAATTGCGGGGGCGCAGGGCAAAATCGTTGCCCTGCGCCTCCGTAATAAATGCGCAAATCTCTTTGAATCCAGCCCAATATGTTTCAAACAGCTGAACAATGGTGCATTGGGATTCATCCAATTAATAACCATGGTTTTCCTGGCTAACAACATAGCCATAGTCAATGTGTCCCATGTTTTAATTTGGAATTCCAAAGAGGCATGTCATAAGGTCTAAAGAACAAAGTTTATTATTTAATGCATGGCAATCTTCCGAAATTAAAAACTAACTGGGAAGGATCAAATCTGCTAAAATATAATTTTTCTGCATTGTCCTATATCTGTTGACACTGTTCATATGATATACATTGGTAAATTATTAAATGATAACACAGTTAAAAAAAATAATATATATATATATATATATATATATATATATATATATACACAGTATGGTGGCCTGAATTTATGGGAGGAGCCCGGGGGGGGGGATTTAAGCAGACCACCCACCCGTGGTCTGTTGGTTCCAGTGCACGATAATACGTCACCAGGCCGACTCCGCCAGCTCAATGCGTGTTCGTGAGTCTGTGTATTTGAATTCCAGGGTGTTGCAGTTCCCTGTCCGTGGTTTTTGTAGATCGTTCCATGCTCTCTGTCGCAGGAAGGCTTCGTTAAAAGCTTTCTTGTATCAATGGGCTGTTGTCCGTCATGTTCCCTATTCCTGAATTATCATCGCCGCATGTCGTAGGTTCCTCTGCCTTGTTCCCTACCACTGTGTAGACTTACCAAATCATTTGCATGTATTCGTACTTAGTCAGTTACTTAAATCACTACCACGCATTAGTAATGCCCTACACTCCAATCCGAGTCAGTCGCATCAACGGCGTAATGATTCGTGACGGGTCCATTCATACATTCCACAGGCCGGTTGGAATCTAGTCACAATGGCCGGCACAAAGATTAAAATCCATGTAATTCACTCACTCCTCAGCCCGATAAAAATCCAGTCATGTCGGTGGCACAACAATTAGAATCCTCAGTTTCACATTTCACAAAACCAGGCGCACAGCATACACATCTCTCTTATAGCTGAAGCCATGTCAGTGGCCAGCAGCGAAGACTTCACCTTTGCCCCTTTGTCACCCTCTGTGTTTTTAGAGAGCGGCAGCACTCAGTCCCCTAGGGCTTGGACCATCCTCAAGATCACAGCGGAGCCAGTAAAGCCAAGCTCTTGAGGTTGCTTTTCCCACCGCCAGCGGCAACCCAGCCTGGCACCCAGGCATCCCTGCAGTCAATCTCTGCTATTGCCCAGCTCCACTCCATGGTGATCACACTGTCCACAGCAGTCACTGATGTCCAGCCCAAATGGGAGCCCTAGAAGTGCGCCCGACCGTTGCCCTACCAACCTGGTAACCATCTCCGTCCCGATGCCTCCACCCACAGGTATGCCAGAGATCTCCACTACTGTCTTCCCTGCACACCTCGTCCTAGCTGGAATCAGGAAAGACATTTTGGATGGCAAGGATGTTAACATAGCTTCCCTCCTTATATTTGTTCGCAAAGTGGCCGAGAACAAATCATATACCAGGGGGACGTCTCAGTGGTCCTCAAAGTTAAGGACCCTAGGCTCAACCACAAGCTCACCGTCACCGAGTTTGTGCTAGCCTTCAGGATGATTAGAGATGTCCTTTTCGCGGCTAACCCCAGCAGGAGGGAAGAGCTGGACTTGTATACCTACATGCCGTGGTGGACTTGGGTTCCAAGTATGGAGGGTTTTCATTCTATGGCTACCACCGGTCATTCTCAGCCAAAGCATCAGCCAGACTTTCACAGTTCCAGATCACCACCAAGTGGAGTATTATTGATACCGAGCTGTTCTGCTGCCACTTTGTAGGTCTATGCTCCCCACTGTTTGCCATCTGCCAGTCTTCCACCCATACAGCAAACTGGTGCTCCGATGCAGGTGGCAGATGCCTCCCCAACTTACTCTCCACCTCTTGTTACCGGTTAAGGCTTGCTCTCCCTCACACAGCCACCCTAGGTGGACAAGTTGGGATGACCAATTCTGTCAGTGGGGGGTGCATCCATCTGCAACAATTATAACTTGCAACTTCAGTCAGTGTTGTCTTCTTCACGTTTGACTCTCATGTCATAAAGCGCATACCAAACTCACGTGCAGCATTAAGCAGCAAAATACATCATGACTAGGCCACGGACACATCGGGTGGCTCCAGTTTTACTTCTCCTCTCACCCGACTCCCTCCCTGGCCACCTTCCTCATGCAGAGAGTCACGTCAGGATTCCAACCACCTTATCACGCTGCCCCACTCAACACACAAATGAAGGAACCTCCTCTCAGCTACCACCGACGAGTTGGCCATCAGTACCTTGTTACAATCCGAACTGGGCCGGGGGTACATGATCAGCCCCTTTACAAGTCAACTTTCACCGTCTGGAGAGTCAGCCCTCTTGGACTTATCAAGGGCAAGTTTTCAAATAAACTCAGTTTAGTGTATGACTTGTCTGTGCCTCATTGTTCTCACATCCCAAAATGTAACCCCCTAACACCCTCCGAGGAATTTTCCCTGAAACATATATCAGTCGACCTACTGTAGCTATTCAAGCTATCATTAGCATAGGAGTAGGCGCTTGGCTGTCCAAAGCAGACATCTCAGATGTGGCATGACATTAAGTGGAAAGGTTTGTATTACTTTGCCACTAAGTTGACATTTGTCTCTAAAAGCGTGGCTGTTTGATACCTTTACCCTTACACGAGGGTGCACTATAAGACAGCTGAAATCTCTGCTTGACATGCTTAATTTCACCATGGGGATCATCCCTCAGGGGTGGTCTTTCATATCGCGCCTCTTGTTTTTTTCTCTTGCAGGCGCAAGACCCTGACCAAATTCTCAGGCAGGACACAGCAGCAATAGCGGATTTATCAATGTGGGACACATTTTTCACAAACTGGAATGGTATATCAATGTTCATTCCATCAGTATCCTCTTCTTCACCATGGGTAGCCATAGATGCCACAGCCTCTACAGGTTTTGCTGCAATTTTTGGCCATTACTGGTTTGCAGGCTCAGGGCCACCAGAAATCTTCCTGATGCCCGGGTTTAGTCAGTTATCCTCACTATTTGAACTCTACCCCATTGTGTCAGCAGCTCAGGTCTGGGTCAGCACCTGGGCAGGGCCAACAGTGATTTTTGCCACAGACAATCAGGCCACAGCTAATATCATAAACAAAGGCAGGTCCAAATCGCTAGCCATCATTTTCTTTATGCACAGGCTATTGCAATTATCCCTGCAGCATCAATTCAATATGCATCTATATCCTGACCAAGTGCATTGTTTCGGCCGACGCACTGTCCCGCTATGCATCATTCTTTTTGCAGGAACCTGGATCCGACCCGACCACTTCTCTTATCCCACCTTGGTCACAGCTGATGCTGGGTTAAAGGAAAACCTACACAATGCGACCCACCTCATAAATCAGTAATTATTTTGCAACACCCTAAAGGCCTGCCACACTGCCTGGAACACCTACAACAGGTTTCTAGCCTCATACTCTGGGGCAGTTTTGGGAGACATCAAGCATGTCCTGGCCTTTATTTCATACTGCCACACACAGCTGGCTCTATCACATAATACCATTAGACTCTATTTAGCTGGCATCCAACATTTCCTCTCCTTACAGGACCCTGCTAAGCCATCCCTATTTGCAGCCCACGCGTCAAATCCATCCTACGTGGTATCTAGAGGCAACAGCCCTTAGCCAATAGCAAGCACTTACCCATCACTAGTGCCACCTTCAGGGACATGTCTACCATCCTTTCACACTCCCTGTTTGGGTTCTTGGCCACTCCAGTCATTCAAGAAGCCATCTACCTGGCCTTCTACAGCTGTTTACGGCCGAGCGAGTTCTCTGCCACTGGCCCGAGTTGTCAGATACTGCGCAGAGGCCATGACATGCCAACAGGATTACTTTGTTCTGCACCTTTTAGTGTCCAAAACGCAACAGTCTGGAACTGGGGTAGACGTCAAGCTATTCCAGATCCATCTGGTGCACAGTGGCGATTCTAGACCAGTTGTCTCATCTGCCTGACCTATTGGAGTCCAGCTCGTTGCTACCTTTCCTTACCAACCCTCTGAGTGGTAGCCAGTTCACCAGACACATTAGGATCCTGGTTGTGAGTGTCACTGGTGCAAAAGAAAATAAAATGAATATGAATATAAACCGTGATCTGCTGCAGTACTGTGTGCCCTTGGTAGGGGTTAATAGTGCATAGGAAAAAATGTTACTGCGCTGATCTAATTATCCAGAGGGTTTAGTCTCTGGAAATGTGAGCTGTGACTTAATATAATACACCCTCAACCATAAGTGGAATATATATATCAGGGCCACAATGTGCCCAATCTTAAATGTGAGTAACCTAAATACAAACAATCTGTGAAAATATATAAATTAAATTTAAATCATGCATACGTGACACAGTTTTTGAATCACAAATATAAATTGGTGTATCGGCATACACATCAATCAATATGCCACAGTGCTCCTGTGAAAGAGTGGCTATTGTTGCTGCTACTAGCCGGCTAAATAATGAAAACAATACAGAAAAAAGTATACTATATAAAACACACAATGTGCAATGTGCCAACTGCACCGTGAATTGTCCAATAACTGGTATTGGAAACAGGTAATCCCCAAAAAATTATGTATAGCAAATATATATATATATATATATAGTTATCAAACAACCAATAAAAAGTGCAATATGCTAGCTGCACTGAAAATAGTCCAATGACAAGCAATCTTGATCCTATACAGTAGGTTCCAGCAAACAAAAGGTTCAATGTTGGTGGTGCTGTATACAGACAAGTGCCGCTATCTCTTCCACCCGATAAAAATGTGCCACCATCACCAATGGTTAAAATCAACACTCACCAGACCCCAGATATTAATAGGCTCCAAGGTGGTGTCTTTTCTTTATCCGTCAGTGGGTGTTACCTCCTTTTTCCTTTTACAAGGTATCCTTAAATCCTCAAAGACTAGGGGCTCATCATGGTGTAGTATGTTAAAAATATATTTATTTAAAAAAGGTAAAAAATAACACTTACAATATAAAGTGCCTCTGACCGGCACTGAGTGTCTTTGGCAGTGTCAACCGTTAAAAGCCGCTGACCAGCATTTAAATGGCGTCCTAGGAGGTGTGCATGCCCCGCTTTTCTCCGCATGTGTTGCTACAAGGGGTCCTTGCGTGCTAATGTGCTTCACCCTCTATGTGTGTGTCCAGGCAGCCTCTACGCGTTTCGCTATTTGCGTCGTCAGGAGAGCTGTGGACACTACTGTTTCAACTGAATTTATACCCCTGTGTTTTACCTGTAAAGCTGCAAAGTTGTCACTGGAAACAGGAAGTCTTCCAGGAGCCATCTTAGCTAATGGCACAGGAAGTTCCAATTCCGCCATCTTACTTCCTGGATACCCAGCAACCATGCAGTCGTTTGCCATTTCGTCTGCTAGTCACTGGAAACAGGAAGTCTTCCGGCCGCTAATGGCACAGGAAGTTCCAGTTCCGCCATTAGGATCCTCTTGCTTAACCTAGGCCTTGACCCCAGCTGTTATTCTGGACATTCCAGAATAGCAGGGTCAGCCGATTCACAACACGGGTTATCGGACCATGTCATAAAGAAGTTGAGCAAGTGGAAATCCACTATATTCCGAACCCTCAAGTAAAGATGTCTCAAGCCTTCAGCAAGTTTGCTCAGTAGTAGACATGTGCACACTGAAATATTTTGTTTCGGAATTTCGTTTTCGTCTGAAAAATAAATGTATTTAATTACTCCCGAAATTCGTTTTTATCAACTTTGTTTTTCGTTGGAAATTGCACTCGTCCGAAAATCCGAATGAATTAAGGTTGAATCTGCCATTGAATACTTATGGTGTCTGTCGAATGTTCAAAGAAGATTTGACAGAGCAGTGAAAAAGCAGCTAAACTGTACCACGCTGCTCAAATGCTTGGCCCATAGGCTATAGAAGAATTCTAATGTTGTATGACTAGTAATAATTATATTTATTAATTATTATTACTAGTCAACCAACATTAGAATTTTTCTATAGCCTATGGGCCGAGCATTTGACCAGAAATGTACGATTGCAGCGTGGTACAGTTTAGCTGCTCCATCGAATCTTCTTGAACATTCGACAGACACCTTAAGCCTTCAATGACAGATTCGACGTTTGTATGTTTGTATATTTGTATGTTTTTCGATGCTTTATTGAATCTTCGTCGTTCATGTTGAATTGTCAAGTTAGTTCTAGCTATTTTACTGCTCCTCCTTTTTGGTTACAATCAGACAATAACATTCATCATCATCATTATTTTTATTTTACTTCCCCCACCCAATTCCAGCAGCGATCTTTTCTCTCTATGTCAAATCTTTTCTCCCTATAATGTCAAATCTTTTCTCTCTATAATGTCAAATCTTTTCTCTCTATAATGTCAAATCTACAGTACACGCCTAAGTGAAAATGTCCAAATTGGGCACAATTAGCTATTTTACCTCCCATGTGACTCATTAGTGTTACAAGGTATCAGGTGTGAGTGGGGAGCAGGTGTGTTAAATTTGGTGTTATCGCTCTCACTCTCTCATGCTGGTCACTGGAAGTTCAACATGGCACCTCATGGCAAAGAACTCAATGAGGAGCTGAAAAAAAAGAATTGTTGCTCTGAATAAAGATGGCCTAGGTTATAAGAAGATTGACAAGACCCTGAAACTGAGCTGCAGCACGGTGGCCAAGACCATACAGCAGATTAACAGGACAGGTACCACTCAGAACAGGCCTCACAATGGTCGACCAAAGAAGTTAAGTGCACATGCAAAGCATCATATCCAGAGGTTGTCTTTGGGAAATAGATGTATGAGGTTGAAGGGGTGGGGGTTCAACTTGTCAGTGCTCAGACCATACGCTGCACACTGCATTCAATTGGTCTGCATGGCTGTCGTCCCAGAAGGAAGTCTCTTCTAAAGTTGATGCACAAGAAAGCTGGCAAACAGTTTGCTGAAGACAAGCAGAGGACATGGATTTCTATAGCCATGTCCTGTGGTCTGATGAGACCAAGACAAACTTATTTGGTTCAGATGGTGTCAAGTGTGTGTGGCAGCAACCAGGTGAGGAGTACAAAGACAAGTGTGTCTTGCCTACATTCAAGCATGGTGGTGGAATTGTCATGGTCTGGGGCTGCATGAGTTCTGCGGGCACTGCGGAGCTACAGTTCTTTGAGGGAACCATGAATGCCAACATGTACTGTAACATACTGAAGCAGAGCATGATCCCTTCTCTTCAGAGACTAGGCCACAGGACATTTTTCTAACATGATAATGACCTCAAACACACCTCCAAAACGACCACTGCCCTGCTAAAAAAAACTGAGGGTAAAAGTCATGGACTGGCCAAGCATGTCCCCAGACCTAAACCCTATTAAGCATCTGTGGGGCATCCTCAAAATTGAAAGGTGGAGGAGCGCAAGTTCTTTAACATCCACCAGCTCTGTGATGTCATCATGGAGGAGTGGAAGAGGACTCCAGTGACAACCTGTGAAGCTATAATGAACTCCATGCCCAAGAGGGTTAAGGCAGTGCTGGAAAATAATGGTGGCCACACAAAATATTGACACTTTGGGCACAATTTTGACATTTTCACTTAGGGGTGTACTCAATTTTGTTGCCAGTGGTTTAGACATTAATGGCTATGTGTTGAGCTATTTTGAGGGGACAGCAAATTTACACTGTTATACAAGTGGTACATTCACTACTACAGTGTAATTTCTTCAGTGCTGTCACATGAAAATATATAATAAAATATTTACAAAAATAATAAATAAAATAATTTAAAAAAGGGGTGTACTCACTTTTGTGAGATACTGCATGTACTATATATATATATATATATATATATATATATATATATATATATATATATATATATATACTCCTACTGATATGTATAGATTTGTTTTGTATGTCCTTTTTAAACTGTTTTAATTTGTATTGTCATACATTTTAATAACACACCATTTGCTGTTTATCAGGCATTACATCTACCACAACACTTTGTATTTCTGCTCTCTCTAGTAGAGTAATTATGAAACGATCATTAATCAAAGAGATAAACATTGGTACTTGATATGATTAAATTTTACTCCAGCCAGTGAATAGGAAGCCATATTCATTTGGTTAGGCATTTAATAAATGGATTTCGTACTTCAAGGATGACTGAAGCTTTCTAATTCTTTCAATTACTGTACACTGTTTTTCTTCCTGTCTCTGAAGCTCATAGGATATTTCCTTTTACACCTATTAGGTAATCAGTTCCTTTTTTTTTTACTAGTGTCAATAAAAAGTATAATATTATGGCATCCAACAGAAAATATCATTAACAGCTTAACAATGGCCTAAAGCATATATGTTGCAGCACAGTGGCGGGTTTTGACCACTTAAGGACTGCCGCACAACGATATACGTCGGCAGAATGGAATGACTGGGCAGAAGGGAGTACAGGTACATCCCTTTTAAGAACCCAGCCGTGGGTCGCGAGCGCACCGCCGGCGGCGCACTCGCGACCTGGTCCGAAGCTCCATGACCGTGCCTGCAGGACCCGCAGACCCGATCGTCGCCGGTGTCCAGTGATCGGGTCACAGAGCTGAAGAACGGGGAGAGGTAAGTGTAAACAAACATTTCCCCGTTCTTCCAGTGATCGTCTGTTCCCTGTCATAGGGAACGACGATCAGTGATGTCACACGCCTAGCCACGCCCCCCTACCTTAAGAATTACACACTGTAAAAATGACAATGGTCCCAAAAATGTGTCAAAAGTGTCCAATGTGTCCGCCATAATGTCGCAGTCATGATAAAAATCGCTGATCGCCGCTATTAGTAGTAACAAAATAAAATATTAATAAAAATGCCATAAAACTATCCCCTATTTTGTAGACGCTATAACTTTTACCAAAAACATGTAGAAGAATACGTATCGGCCTAAACTGAGGGAAAAAATACATTTTATATGTTTTTGGGGGATATTTATTATAGCAATAAGTAAAAAATATAGAATTTTTTTTCAAAGTTGTTGCTCTATTTTTATTTATAGCGCAAAAAATTAAAACCACAGAGGTGATCAAATACCACCAAACGAAAGCTTTATTTGTGGGAAAAAAAGTACGTCAATTTTGTTTGGGAGCCACATCGCACGACTGCGCAATTGTCACTTAAAGCGATGCAGTGCCGAATTGCAAAAAGGGGCCTGGTCCTTTAGCTGCATAATGGTCCGGGGCTTAAGTGGTTAATGCCGAACTGCGAAATATACGTGTACAGCGGGTATCCACTTATTGAGAGCCCACTTAGTGCCCCCCCCCCTGCACAGTGACTGTACTGTAACCGACAGCCCCCCTGCACAAAATTACATTTCCCTAGGAAAAAAAGTAATTTAAAACTGCTTGCGGCTTTAACCACTTCCATACAGGGCACGTATACACCTTCCCGCCCAAGCCAATTTTCAGCTTTCAGCACTGTCAAACTTTGAATGGCAATTGCGCGGTCGTGCAACGTGGCTCCAAAACAAAATTGGCGTCCTTTTTTCCCCACAAATAGAGCTTTCTTTTGGTGGGATTTGATCACCTCTGCGATTTTTTTTTTTGTGCAACAACGAAAAAAAGACTGAAAATTTTGAAAAAAAATATGTTTTTATTTTTTTCTGTAATTTTTTTTGTAAATAAGTAAGTTTTCTCTTTCAATTACGGGCACTGATATGGCGGCACTGATGGGCACCGATGAGATGGCACTGGTGGACATCGATGAGGTAGTACTGATGGGCACAGATGAGGTGGCACTGATTGGCGGCGCTTGTATGCGGCACTGATGGGCACACATAGGCGGCACTAATGGGCACACATAGGCGGCACTGATGGGCACACATAGGTGGCACTGGGCACTCATAGGCGGCACAGATGGGCACTCATGGGCGGCACTTATGGGTGGCACTGATGGCTACTTATGGGTGGCACAGATGGGCACTGATAGGTGGGCACGTTTTTATTTTTTTCTGTAAAAATTTTTGTAAATAAGTAAGTTTTCTCTTTCAATTACGGGCACTGATATGGCGGCACTGATGGGCACCGATGAGATGGCACTGATGGACATCGATGAGGTAGTACTGATGGGCACAGATGAGGTGGCACTGATTGGCGGCGCTTGTATGCGGCACTGATGGGCACACATAGGCGGCACTGATGGGCACACATAGGCGGCACTGATGGGCACACATAGGCGGCACTAATGGGCACACATAGGCGGCACTGATGGGCACACATAGGTGGCACTGGGCACTCATAGGCGGCACAGATGGGCACTCATGGGCGGCACTTATGGGTGGCACTGATGGCTACTTATGGGTGGCACAGATGGGCACTGATAGGTGGGCACTGGGCATGGATGGGCACTGTGGGGTGGCACTGATGGACACTGTAGGGTGGCACTGATGGACACTGGGACGGCACTGATTAACCTATGTTGCCAGTCAGTGCACTGTGGGCACTGAGTGGCATCTTTTTTTTTTTTATGCTTTTTTTTGATCTGCCCTTTTTTTTTTTTTTACAGCCTTTTTTTTGGAGCTTTTTTTTTGGGATCTGCCCTTCCCTGGTGGTCCAGGGTGGGCTTCCCTGGTGGTCCATGTGGCGATCCGAGGGGGGGCTGCGCTGATAAACAATCAGCGCGAACCCCCCCTGTCAGGAGAGCAGCCGTTCGCCTCTCCTCTACTCGCGTCTATCAGACGCGAGTGAGGAAGAGCCGTCAACGGCTCTTCCTGTTTACATCGTGATCAGCCGTGATTCGACACGGCTGATCACGTGGTAAAGAGTCTCCGTGAGAGACACTTTACCTAGATCGGTGTTGCGGGGTGTCAGACTGACACCCCGCAACAACGATCGCCACGATGCGCGCCCCCGGGGGCGCGCAGCGGCTCAGAATCCTGAGGATGTCATATGACGTCCGGTCAGGATTCTACAACCACTTTGCCGCCGTCAATCTGTCATTGGCGGGCGGCAAGTGGTTAATGTAATGTCTGGTCCTGTGCAAAGGACACTAGATCAAAATACTGCAGGTCCCTGCCTGTATTTATATGAGAACACCAGCAATTGTATTCAGGTAAGCTTTAGGTGCACACCGTGCAAAGGACACAGTACACTTAGTGAAAATACTACAGCTAGCACAATCACCTGCCTGCCAGTATATTATGAAGAGAAAAACAGGAACGGATCTAGCTAAACTAAATACAGTGTATGAATATATATACAACACCTGGCATGCATATATATCCTCTACACACTGTAACTGAAGCTAACTGACTCGCCTGCCTGCTCTATCTAACTCAAAATAAATGACACTGTCTCTCTCTCTCTCTCTCTCTGTCTGTCTTTAACCACCACTGCAACACACTACACAAGGCCGCCACGCAGGCGGCCTTATATAGTGTGGGGCATGAACTAAACCCCCTGAGACATAATTGGCCAAAACCAGGGTGGCTTTGGCCAATTATGGCTCTCCGTTTTTTCCGCACTGTGATTGGCCAAAGCATGCGGGTCATAGTGCATGCTTGGCCAATCATCAGCCAGCAATGCACTGGGATGCCGCAGTGAATTATGGGCCATGATCTCTATGACCTGATCACAAATCCCCTATCCTCATCTCTCTCACCTGATCACAAATCCCCCATCCCCATCTCTCTCACCAGATCACAAATACTGATCACAAATCCTCCTCCCCACCTTTCTCACCAGATCACAAATCCCTATCTCTCTCGCCTGATCACAAATCCCCCCTCCCCATCTCTCTCACCTGATCAAAAATCCCCCATCCCCATTTCTCTCACCTGATCACAAATCCCCCCTCCCATATCTCTCATCTGTTTACAAATCCCACCTCCCCATCTCTCTCACCTGATCACAAATTCCCCCTTCCATATCTCTGACACCTGATCACAAATCCCCCTTCCCCATCTCTCTCACCATTTGGGCACTTGCAGCGCAGGGACATCCATTCAGCATCATGTGCCCTGGATGCAATGCCGACACTAGCACACAGAAGCTGGTGGAGAAAGTGCTCTCCTCTCCGGGGTCCAGCGATGGATGATCGCCTCTCCATCCAGGTCCAGGCTCCAGCAATGAGATGTCTAGCAAGCGCATCCTGTCTCCACTGGAGACACCCCGGGAATATTGTCGCCGCAGCCTGACAGCCTTATGTAGCTGAGGACGGGGCCACGTCCCCCTCTGACGCAAGGGGAAACTCAGGCTTTCCCAGTGACATGACGGGTGACCCCGCCCCCCTCTGATGTAACGCAGGTTTCCCATCACTTTTGTTTGCCCATTATATTTAAAATATAAATGGCAATACGTGGCCTTAAGGTGGCTGTAAAGACAGAAGATTTTATTATTTTAATGCATTCAATGCATTAAGATAAAAGAAACTGGGGGCGTGACCGGAAGCCAGCCTGGAAGGAAGCATCCCCTGAGAGCTCCTCTCCAGCCCGCAGCAATTAGGCAACAAAACGGGGGTAATTCCTGCCATCCATGGGCGGATCGCGGACCACCAGGTCCACTAAGGCTCGGGGAACATCCCAACCCCCGCCAGGCTCATCCTCGACCCTGAAGCACTATTTTCGGCCATCCGACATGCCGCCGGGCGGAGGAGACAAGATGGCGCCGGACGCTGCCGCCTTCAGCACAGGGACGTCTCCCCCTCACTCACCTCACCATCCGGAGCCATCCCCGACCCGATCGAGGACATCCGATTCGCCGTCGAGCCCGGATGGCTCCCAGCAGCCGGTGAGTGGATCCCCGCATCCGCATCTCCCTGCCGCAGACCACGCGGCACAGGCCGCGGCTTTCTATGGCCCCCAGGACACTCAATGTACGGGGGCCTTCCCCCGCCTGCTCCGCTCTGCCCCAGACCCTGAGCTGCAAAGCGGGGACCAGCTCTCCTCACCCACATTTAATCGGGAGGATTTCCCGGCCCTGCAAGCCACCAGCACCTCCCAGGCCTCCATAGGCTCTCCACAGCAAGGCGGCTCCCCGGCCAGTGCTAGGCCGCAATCCACCTCTCCCGCAGCACAGGGGCTTATTCACCCGGCCATCCATCTCGGGGCCGGGGATAGGAGAGGGATCTCTCCCCCCTCATATGCCTCAATGGCAAGCACTTGTGCCCCATGGCACGGAGGGGCCCCCACTTCTATGGAGGTACAGGCTCGGGCCTGGTCCGCATCATGGGACGCATCTCAGCAACCCCCCCCCGAGGCCAGAAAACATGGGGACTTAGGTCCCAGCCACCAGCCACCCCCCATCAACCCACTCCATCCCACGCATGACACCGGGGGACCCTCTCATTATCCCCCTCCGCCATGGCAGTCCTACATGCAGGCCTTTCCCACGAAAGACGACTTTAAACAGTTAATTGAAGACGTCAAGGCGACCTGCCGCGCTGAAATTCAAGTTCTCCATACGGGTCTCAAACACTTAGCTGACAGAGTGGAGATGGCGGAGGAGGAGATCCAAGAGACTAAAATGGCAGTGCACCGCACACAAATCCAGGCATCAGATCATCATCTTATGCTCAGAGACATGCAGCGGCACATCGAAGACCTGGACAACAGGGGGCGCCGCAACAATGTCCGCATACGCGGCCTCCCCGAAGCGGAGGGGGCCGAGGACCTGCAGCTCACCCTCCAGAAACTATTCAATGGCATCCTGGGCGAACCAGCAGACAAGACCATCGAGATGGATAGGGCTCATCGAGCCCTCAAGCCAAAGGGCCCTGCCTCCAAACCGCGGGACGTCATATGCCGTGTAAACTCCTACCCGCTGAAGGAAGCCATAATGCGCAAAGCCCGCCCCATTCGTAACCTAGTCTTCAACAATAATCCACTACAGCTCTACCCGGACCTTTCCTGGATTACCCTCCAGAAACGGCGTCTTCTTCAACCCCTGCTCCGCACCTTACAGGACAAAGACATTGTGTACCGATGGGGCTTCCCCTTTAGCCTTTCCGCCAGCCACCAGGGAACTTCTGCCACCTTACGCTACCCAGAGGACCTGGACACCTTCTGCAACACACTGGACATCCCTGTCCCCCAGCTGCCAGATTGGGACCTTGTGGCTACACCACCCCCACCACCGGTGGTCTGGCAGAAAGTCCCGCCGCTTAGGCGCCCCAGAGGCCGCGACCCTGGCCGCAACTCCCCCAGGCACAGGCCTACGTGAGATGGTCATCCTGGCCACAAGAGCCGCCCTGAGCACTACATGTAGCTTTCAAGTTTTGTTTTTGCCCATTGTTTACATTTTTTCTTGGTTTTACCCCCGGTTGCCCAAGCCTTACCCCTGAGCTACATATCGGGCCAGTCTCGGACGAGACCCCGTAGAGGCTACCCTTCTGATTACGGACCCCCCCATGGCTAATAGCCTGAAAGTTCCCTCTTCCCCAACCCCCACGGTGGAATTTATCCACACCACCCCCCTGCCCCCCCGACCCACATTTTTGGACTCTTTGGTCGGGAGGTCCTCAAGGAACTGTTGGGTCCCGGGGGCCCTCGGGCCACCTGGACCCCTATTGTTGAATAATGTTGTGTTCTTCCTCTGTTTATTTGCTTACACCTCTCCTTTTCTTTCCAGATCTCTCTCTCTCCTCTTTCGAGCAGGCAAGACCCGAAGGCACGCCTCGGTGGCTGCCGGCCCGGCGGCCCCTCCACCCACCCTCCCAGAACCAGACGTAGTGCACCTGACTCCAGCTAAGTATGACTCACGACCACACCACCCACAACATGGCTAAGTTGCTATCCCTGAACGTACACGGGCTCAACTCTAATAAGAAACGACATTTAGCACTAAGGGAATTCAGGCAGTCGGGGGCGGAGATCATAATGGTACAGGAGTCGCACTTCTCCAAGGGCGACTCCTTTACGTTCGCAGCTAGATATTTCCCCTTAATATACCAGGCCTTTAGTTCGCGCAAACGGGCAGGAGTTGCAATCCTGGTCAAACGGGGCACCCCCTTTACCTGCACCGACACCTACATTGATCCCCTGGGCCACTTTATCATCCTGAGGGGAACGTGGCATTCGAGAGACATAACCCTGTGTACCTTATACGCCCCCAACGCCCATCAGCACAGATTTTTGGGCCGGGTTCTCGCCCGCCTAGCCCGCTCCCCCCACGGTTTATTGGTGGTGGGAGGGGACTTCAACCTACCCCACTCAGCAACCTGGGATCGCCTGGTAGTGAACCCCCGGGCCTCTCAGACTAGGGCCCTGCGGGACTCCAAGCTCTTCCGCCAGCTTACGAGGAAACATGCTCTATTTGACGCATGGCGGGCGCTTCACCCAGGGGATCGCCAGTTTACCTTTTACTCATCCCCCCATCACACACACTCACGCATAGATTACTTTCTAGTTAATAATACCACGCTACGCGCTACTAGCTCCGCACAGATACTACCCATCTCCTGGTCTGACCACGCTCCCATTACGTTGACCCTCGACCTGACCGCTCCCAACCGCAGGCCTTGTAACTGGCGACTGAATGATTTCCTCCTGAAGCACATCCCCTCCAAAATGGAGATAGAAACTGCCCTACAATTGTATTTTAGCGAAAACGATACGCAGGACATATCCACCACCACACTGTGGGCCGCTCATAAAGCGGTAATCAGGGGACGCTGTATGGCCATCTCATCGGCCCTTAAGAGGAACGCTGAGTCAGCTAAAAAACAGGCGGAAGCGCAGCTTCAAGCCCTAGAATCCCGTCTCCAGACCTCACCCTCCCTGACGCTTCTTAAACGCATTACCCTAGTGCGGTCGACACTCCGGGACCTCGCGCTGGGTCGAGTCGAGAAGGCCCTTGTCCGCCTCCGCCAGGTATACTATGATAAGGGCAATAAGGCGCAAGCTCTATTAGCAAGGAAGCTAGCCGATCGCTCCCTCGCTTCCACCCCGCACCAGGTCCAGGACAGATCGGGCAACACCATATCCCACCCGCAAAGTATTGCGGACGCATTCGCAGCATTTTACGCGGATCTGTACAACAGGCCTGAAATTCCCCATAACCCACCCACCCCCGACCTACTTGATAGGATGACACAATACCTGACACAGGCGGGCATCCCTCGGCTACAACCGGAGGACCTGATCCCCCTTAATGCTCCCATCACGGATGAGGAGCTAACCCGGGCCATTAAGGCCCTGCCCGCCCACAAGTCCCCAGGTCCAGACGGGTTTCCATATGAATATTATAAGACCTTTCTCCCCACACTTCTCCCCCACATGACTAAACTCTTCAACGCCTTTCTACAACAGACCCCCATCCCGCAGGATATGCAGCGATCATTTATCACCCTCATTCCTAAACCTGACAAGGACCCTTCATTATGCGCAAGCTACAGGCCAATAGCCCTATTAAACTCAGACCTCAAAATATTTACGAAGGTCCTCTCCCTCCGTTTAAATGTAGTCTTGCCCTCCCTGGTCCATAAAGACCAGGTGGGCTTTGTCCCCCTCCGCCAAGCGGGGGACAATACGAGAAAGGTGATTGACCTAATTGACGTGGCGGGCAGGGAGGGCTCGGAATCTTTGCTCCTAAGCCTAGACGCAGAAAAGGCGTTCGACCGCCTTGGCTGGCCCTTCATGCTCGCCACGTTGAAACACATGGGGTTTAGGGGACCTTTTCTTCAGGCGGTCCGACACCTCTATACCAACCCGTTATCACAGGTAAAAACTCCCTTTGCCACTTCGTCCACCTTCCCTGTCACCAATGGAACCCGCCAAGGGTGCCCACTCTCCCCCCTGCTCTTCGCTCTGTGCGTCGAGCCCCTAGCAGCGACGATCCGCGGTAACCCGGACATTCGGGGTATTCCAGTAAGGGGGAGGGAATTTAAGATCTCCCTCTTTGCTGACGATATTATTCTAACATTGACGCGCCCCCGCATCTCCCTGCCCAATCTTCACGTTGAACTTGAACGATACGGGGCCCTCTCGGGATACAAAACCAACACCTCCAAGTCGATGGCCATGCCGATAAACATGCCCGAACCAGAGACCCTACACATGCAGTCAGTCTTCCCATATCACTGGGAGCGAACCTCCCTGAAATACCTGGGGGTCCATCTGACCCCGGACTTTGCATCCCTGTACCAGGCCAATTTCCCCCCCCTTTATAGCTCGATCAGGGCGCTGATCCATAAATGGAAGCCCCATCAGATATCCCTTCTGGGCCAGATAGCGGCCATAAAAATGGTGATCCTTCCAAAACTGCTGTATCTGTTCCAGACCCTTCCCATCCCAGTCCCATGCGCCCATTTGCGAGCCCTACAAGCAGACCTCCTCCGATATGTGTGGAACTACAAGCGCCACAGGATCCCACGTTCGGTCATGACGGCGGCGCGAACCGAGGGAGGCCTGGCCTTCCCAGACCTGGTGAAATACTACCAGGCCTCACAGCTACGAGCGGTGGCATCATGGTTTCCCCAGAAGTCCTACAATAGGTGGACGGAGGTGGAAAAGATTTGGCTGGCACCAATTCACCCCAATAACCTCCTCTGGAACGCGAACGCGTCAGTGGAGCCAGGACGTTTGCTAGGCTCCATGCGGCAGCTTCAAAGCATATGGAGGAGGCTAGCCCAAGGCTGCCGACTGAAATCTGATAGCTCCCTGCTGACTTCCTTTCTCTATAACCCTAAAGTACCGACAAGCCTCACCCACCCGATGTCATGGCCCTGGGCCTCGCGAAACCTATTTCATTTTGGTCATTTAGTAGATCCCAGGTCCCGCACCCTACACTCCTTCGCTGATCTTCAAGCCAAACATGACATTCCACGACAAGCTTTCTTCAGCTACCTACAGATCCGCCACTACGCCCACACAGTAGCCCCTCGGCTCCTCTTCTCGAAGCCAACCCCATTTGAGCGCATTATACTAGAGGGCACAGCTCGAAGGGGCCTTATATCAGACATATACCAAATCTTAAATGAACACTCCTTCCAACAACACGGTAAACACGCCTATATGCTTCGATGGGAGAGGGAGCTTGGGGAGGTGCTCTCGGAGGAGGAGTGGGGAGCGGTTTGGAGACAGGCGGCCAAAAGCTCTATCTGTACCCTTTATAAGGAGAATGCATACAAAGTGCTGTTTTTTTGGTACCTGACCCCGGACGTTCTCCACAAGATCTACCCCTCCACCTCTGACCGGTGCTGGCGATGTAACCAAGCGAGGGGCACATTGTTTCACATATATTGGGCCTGCCCCTTGATTGTCCCGTTCTGGACTCAGACACGAGAGCTCCTGACCCGCCTCCTGGAGGTGCCCATACCCCTCTCCCCGAAGCTATTCCTTTTGGGCCTGTCCCAACCTCGCATAGCCAAACCTTATAAAAAGCTGTTAAGACACATTACCACGGCGGCAAAGTGCTTGATAGCACTAAACTGGAAGAAACCGATGCCCCCAACCCAAGAGGCCCTCTACGTTAGGGTCAAGGATGTAGAACTCATGGAAAAAATGACGGCTAGGATCCGGGACAGACTAGAGGATCATGACCTTGTCTGGGAGAGGTGGCATGTGAGGGAGGACCCGCCGTGAGCCGACGACAGACCACCGAGGTATGCTACAACACCCACCCCTCTTGCCTGCTTCCCCCTCTCCTCTCTCCCTTTTTCTATCCTCTCCTTTTTCTTTTTCTCTCTTCCTTTTCTCTCCCTCTCCACTTGCCTCTCCCACTCACCCATCCCCCCTTCCCGCCCCACCTCCTCTTTCCTTTCTCTCTTTTGTTTGAATCCTGTTATTTTATAAGCTACTGATAGTACAAATAACTATGAAACCACTGTGTAAGCACATTAAGCTGGAATTGTGTACCTCTTCTCTTCTCTTACACCAGATATGTTGCCATATTTTGTACTGCCCTTTTTTTTCAAAATAAAAAACTGTTATTGGGAAAAAAAAAGATAAAAGAAACTCATGTGTGTAGCAGCCCCCACCTCCCCCTAACACTTTCCTGAGCCAATCTCTATCCAGCGATGTTGCAGGAGTTTCTCAGCTGCCCGGGACTCCCCTCCGCTGCAGGACCGAGGTGTGCCTTCGTGTCTAAATCCCGCTCATCCAGAGTCCGGTCCTTAACACAGTGGACACATTCCTGACAGCTATGGCACAACTCTATGAGGACCTCAGTGTATGGCAACCGATGAAGTCGCCCTGCACTCATTACAGCAGGATAGGCGACCAGTGGAGGACTATACCGTGGACTTCCATCGGTGGTCTGCAGACAGAGGCTGGAATGAGGCAGCTCTAAAACACCAGTTCCACCTAGGACTCTCCAAATCGTTCAAAGACGAGATGGCCAGGATTGGGGTCCCCACTACACTCGAGGGTCTCATTCAATTATTCATCCAGTTGGATCGATGTCTACGAGAGAGACGGTCCAAACGATCATGGGTCTCCAGGCCTGCCTGGATGCTGCCTAAAGTTCTCTATTCATCAGTGCCTGTGCCTGCCAGTACATCTACCTCTGGGTCAGTTCCTAGGCAAGTTGGCTTCCTATGTTCCGCATTAACCCCTGATGAAAGACGTTGTCGTATTCTAGCCAGCTTCTTCCTTTATTGTGGAGGAAACTGACATTTCTTGTGTAACTGCCCCAGAAGGCCCAAGAAGCCATCTTCCTACCCTCCAGTGTATTTCCAGGTCTCCGAAACCTCCAGGCTTCAGGCCATAATCAATTCTGGAGCATGTAGTTGCTTTGTGGACTTGAACCTGGAAAGAAACCTTAGGTTGTCCCTTCTCCACAAGAAACTGGGGCTGGAAGTTTGTCTGTTAGATGGCACATTGCCTAGTTCTGGCCCTGTTACTCAAGAGACTACCCCTCTCCTTATTGCTACTCCTGATGGCCATCAGGAGTTCAATCGTTGTGATGCTCTGAGCACACCTATGTCTCCAGTTATCTTGGGAAGTCCTTGGCTCCGAGCCCACAACCCCCAGATCGATTGGATCAAGAAGGAAGTCCTGTTCACCTCTCCCTATTGCCAGCAGCATTGCCTCATCCCTGATCCACCAGTTGTCTGACAGTCCAACCTGTATGCACCACTAGCCAAAATGTACCCCAGAAGTATCAAGAGTTCCTGAATGTCTTTGATAAGAGAAAAGCTGATGTTCTACCACCACATCTGCCATATGACTGTCCAATCGAATTGCTTCCAGGAGCCAAAATTTCATTTGGACGAATATTCCCTCTCTCCGAAATGGAATTAGGAACTCTGCGACAATACATACAGTCGGGCAAAAAAGTATTTAGTCAGCCACCAATTGTGCAAGTTCTCCCACGTATTATTATTATTATTATTATTATTATTATTATACAGGATTTATATAGCACCAACAGTTTACGCATCACTTTACAATATAAAAGGGAGACAATACAGTTACAATACAATAAAATACAAGAGGATTAAGAGGGCCCTGCTCAGAAGAGCTTACAATCTAATACTTAAAAAGATGAGAAAGGCCTGTAATTGTCATCATATGTATACCTAAACTATGAGAGACAAAATGTGGAAACAAATCCAGACAATCACATTGTCTGATTTGGAAAGAATTTATTTGCAAATTATGGTGGAAAATAAGTATTTGGTCAATATCAAAAGTTCATCTCAATACTTTGTTATATATCCTTTGTTGGCAATGACAGAGGTCAAACGTTTTCTGTAAGTCTTCACAAGGTTATCACATACTGTTGCTGGTATGTTGGCCCATTCCCCCATGCCGATCTCCTCTAGAGCAGTGATGTTTTGGGGCTGTCGTTGGGCAACACGGACTTTCAACTCCCTCCAAAGGTTTTCTATGGGGTTGAGATATGGAGACTGGCTAGGCCTTACCAGAATCTTGAAATGCTTCTTACGAAGCCACTCCTTCGTTGCCCGGGTGGTGTGTTTGGGATCATTGTCATGCTGAAAGACCCAGCCACGTTTCATTTTCAATGCCCTTGCTGATGGGATGAGTTTTCACTCAAAATCTCACATTACATGGCCCCATTTATTCTTTCATGTACACAGATCAGTTGTCCTGTTCCCTTTGCAGAGAAACAGCCCCAAAGCATGATGGTGTCACCCCCATGCTTCACAGTAGGTATGGTGTTTGGTTGCAACTCAGCATTCTCTCTCCTTCAAACACGACAAGTTGTGTTTCTACCAAACAGTTCTACTTTAGTTTCATCTTATGCCACGCAGATTTT
Organism: Rana temporaria; assembly: GCF_905171775.1. Classification (NCBI taxonomy): domain Eukaryota; kingdom Metazoa; phylum Chordata; class Amphibia; order Anura; family Ranidae; genus Rana; species Rana temporaria. Next base: position 321,893,933 of record NC_053490.1, read on the forward strand.
AGGCTGCATTCTTGCGTTGACCGCTAGGGGGCGCTCCCATTGTGGTCAGCGTATAGTATGCAAATTGCATACTTACGCCGATTCACAATGTTGCGGGCCCCCTGCGTACGCAAGTTACGTCGGTTGCATATGGCATCTTTAGCGTAAGGCTGCCCGTGCTAAAAGCAGGGGCAGCCAATGCTAAAGGATACCCGGCGTTCCCGCGTCGCAACGTTCGAATTTTACGTCGTTTGCGTAAGTGAATCGTGAATGGCGCTGGACGCCATTCACGTTCACTTTGAAGCAAATGACGTCCTTGCGACGTCATTTGCCGCAATGCACGTCGGGAAAGTTTCCCGAAGGAGCATGCGCTGTACGCTCGGCGCGGGAGCGCGCCTAATTTAAATGATTCCCGCCCCCGGCGGGATCATTTACATTGCGCGTGCTTACGCCGGGCAATTTTGCCGGCGCACTCGCAATTTACGGAGCTACTGCTCCGTGAATCGAAGGCAGCGCAAATTATTTGCGGGGGCGTAGGGCAAAATCGTTGCCCTGTGCCTCCGCAAATAATGCGCAAGTGGTACCTGAATCTGGGCCAGTGTTGCTCACATTAAGGAAACATGGACTTTACGTGAAAGCGGAGAAGTGTGATTTTGAAAAGAAATCAATACAATTTCTGGGACTGATCATCTCCACAGGCGGTGTAGCTATGGATCCACAGAAAGTCCAAGCAATCCTTGATTGGCCAACTCCGTCAGATAAGAAGGGGGTGCAAATGTTTGTGGGCTTTGCAAACTTCTATAGAATGTTTATAAGGAACTTCTCTTCCATCATTTCACCCATAATCCAGGTAACCTGCCTACATGTCCACTTCCAGTGGTCCCCCGAAGCCCACTCTGCCTTCAAAAAACTAAAATCATTATTCACATCTCTACCAATTCTCCAACATCCTGACCCTGCCCTACATCTTGGAGGTCGATGCCTCAGAGGTAGCCACAGGGGCAGTACTTTCATAGCGACAGGGACACAAGTCTTTGCTTCACCCCATGGCCTTCTCCTCTCGGAAAATGAGCCAGCCCGAGAGGAATTATAATGTAGGTGATCGTGAGCTCCTGGCCATTAAGACAGCCTTAGAGGATTGGAGATACCTTATTGAGAGAGCTACTCACCCCATAATGATATTCACAGATCACAGGAACCTTGAGTATCTCCGCATTGCCAAACGCCTGAGACCCCATCAAGCTCGCTGGGCTCTGTTCTTTTCCAGGTTTAATTTCCACATCACCTACCGCCCTGGCTCCAAGAACGGAAAGGCCAATGCTTTATTCCGAATGTTCCCCGATACTCCAGAAGAGACAACACCTAGCATGATCTTGTCACCACAGAACTTTCTTTTGATTCGACCCGATCTAAGGTCTTCCCTTGAACAGGCTTCCCTCCAATGCCAGGAATCGGAAGCATCCTCTTTAAGAAGCCAAGGGGGTATCTTTGGCACCAGGACATGATCTTTGTTCTGCAACAAGCCCGAATTCAGGTTCTAAAGACATTTCATGACCACCAACATGTTGGCCACTTTGGAGTGAGGAAAACCATGGACCTCATCCAACGATCCTTTTGGTGGCCTACCATGAAATCTGATTGCAGGGAGTATGATAACTTCTGCACTACCTGCCAGAGAAATAAGGGGTCCAACGTCAAGTCTTGTGGTCTGCTACGTCCACTGCCAGTGTCAGAACAGCTGTTAGGTAGAGATGGCCTGCCGGTTCGCCAGGTGGTCATTTTGTGGCGAACTTTGGTCTTTTGCGGTCCGCCAAATCGTCGGACATCTGGCAATGTTCGCGGCGGTCCGCAATGTTACATGGGTAAGAACTTTGACCTATGACACATCCATCAGGTGGTGCAGGACAGTCAATTGAGACATTTTAGCACATGGACATACCCCCTTCCTTATAAATAGACCTGATCTGGCGCCATCTTACATTCTGCTTTTTGTCATGCTAGGGAGAGGGTGCTGTTTGGAGCAGGGACAGGCTGTATTCATTCAAATAGCTATCTAAAAGGTCCACAAAAGTCATTTTAAGGACTGGTATAGGTGTGCTACTTGCTCTAGTATATAGGTGTCTAATACATTCATATACTTTTTGTCAGTGTAGGGAGAGGATGCTGTTTGGAGCAGGGACAGAGTTTAGCGACACAAATCGCTACCTAACAGGTCCACAAAAGTCCTTTCAAGCACTGGTATAGGTGTGCTACTTGTTGTGCACTGCAGTATATAGGTGTCTAATACATTCATATAGTTTTTGTCAGTGTAGGGACAGGTTGGCGTTTCTAGCAGGGACAGAGTTTAGCGACACAAATTGCTACCTAAGAGGTCCACACAAGTCCTTTCAAGCACTGGTATAGATGTGCTACTTGCTGTGCACTGCAGTATATAGGTGTCTAATACATTCATATACTTTTTGTCAGTGTAGGGAGAGGGTGCTGTTTGGAGCAGGGACAGAGTTTAGCGACACAAATCGCTACCTAACAGGTCCACAAAAGTCCTTTCAAGCACTGGTATAGGTTTGCTACTTGCTGTGCACTGTAGTATATAGGTGTCTAATACATTCATATACTTTTGTCAGTGTGGGGACAGGTTGGCATTTCCAGCAGGGACAGAGTTTAGCGACACAAATCGCTACCTAACAGGTCCACAAAAGTCTTTTCAAGCACTGGTATAGGTGTGCTACTTGCTCTGCAGTACATGATAGTGTGTAATACAATCATATACTTTTTATAAGTATAGGGAGAGTGTGCTGTTTGGAGCAGGGACAGAGTTTAGTGACACAAATCGCTACCTAACAGGTCCACAAAAGTCCTTTCAAGCACTGGTATAGGTGTGCTACTTGCTGTGCACTGCAGTATATATGTGTAATATACACTTATAATATACTTTCGAATATAGAAAGCATATTATAGTGGATTTGTATTGTGCAGCATTGTGACTGGCGGTGTATTTGGTTACTGCTGTATTTTTGCCTCTTTCGCTGTGTTTCCTCTGCTACACACATTAAAAAAAATCCTGAAAAAAAAGTTTCATAACTGGTAACTAAACCAGTGGCCCCCTAAAACGACAGATTTTGTTATATACCTTCTTCCACATATACTGCGCTTCTCTAGAGACTTTTGTCACAAAAAATGACAGGCAGAGGAAGATGCAGGCCCTTCCGCAGGGGTGGTAGGGGTAGGGCAGGAGCACCAGGCTGGAGCCAAAGTGGGAAGTGGCACAATGTTTGTTCGATTACTTCAAAGGATGCACCAGACTTGGTTGAGTGGCTCGCCACCAACACCACCACCACCACCACCACCACCACCACCACCACCATATACCCTCTGCTTGAGTCACAGGAATTATTTTCTGATCCATCAGAAGACATTTCGGATGCGCAGCCATTCTTGGCATTGGATCAGGAAGAGGAGGTACCAACAGCCGGCAGCAGTCTGACGACAGTTCTCAGATCAGCCCAAGGATGTTGGTGCCCGCTGTTGCTGCCTACTCCGAGATCTCTATTGTTAGTGATGGGGAAGGTGACATTGATGATGACGTGTCTACAGACATCACGTGGGTGCCCACAAGAGAGGAAGAGGAGTTCAGAGGGAGAGATGGACCAACAGATAGGGAGAAGAAGCAGGCCGAACTTACATTGCACAGGAGGGACAAACCAGACTCCCATAGCCGGATTCAGAAAGACTTACGCCATCGTATCTACAGATATGCCGCATAAGTGTAAATATGTGCCGTCGTATCTATGTGCCGTACCCACAGAACTAGATATGCCTGAAAATAGGCTTCCTCCGACCGACGTAATGTTCCTACGCCGGCGTAGCGTGGGCGCATATTTACGCTGGACGCATCTGGCGCTCTCATTGATTTCCTATTCAAATATGCAAATGAGGGAGATATGGCAGTTCACGAATGTACGTGCGCCCGACGCAGGCTACGCACGGTGCGCGTAAGGCCCGGTACACACGGGCAAACATGTACGATGAAACCGGTCCGTCGGACCGTTTTCACCGCACATGTCTGCCAGAGGGCTTCTGTACGATGGCTGTACTAACCATCGCACAGAAGTCCGCGCGTAAACAATACGCGGGGCGTGTCCGCGTCGTCGCCGCGACGATGACGCGGCGACGTGGGCGTGCCTGCCATTTAAAGGCTTCCACGCATGCGTCAAAGTCATTCGACGCATGCGAGGGACGGCGGGCGCTCGGACATGTACGGTAGGTCTGTACTGACGACCGTACATGTCCGAGCGGGCAGGATTCCAGCGGACGGTTTTAAAACACGTCCAGGAATATTTGTCTGCTGGGAAAAGGGCCGGCGGGCAAATGTTTGCTGGAATTCGGCCCGCTCGAGCCTACACACGACCGAACATGTATGCTGAAACTGGTCCGCGGACCAGTTTCAGCATACATGTTTGGTCGTGTGTACGGTCATGTAGGCATGTAGGCATGTCATGTCTAAGTCGTACGTCCAGCCTAAAGTTATTCCATCAAAAAGCTGGTTTATCTCTGCACCAGACTTGCACAGGTCAGCTGGAGAGTAGCTACAGCAGCACCGTTACGGACGAGCTGAGCAACCCCACTTGCAGGACAACACATCTGTGTGCCAACATGCCAGGGGCAGCCGTGGTCCTAGCACTACTAATGTGTCCACCGACACGTAGGAGGGCACGGGAGAGGATATACCGCACGCGCATGAACGTCTTTGGCATGGGTGATTCGGAGGTGTATCGCATCTTCAGATTCAGCCCTGCTGCCATCCAGGAATTAGCCACAACCCTGCATGATGACATCACCAGCAAGACACATCGCGCACATGCAGTGCAGCCACTGGTCAAGGTACTGGCAACACTGCATTTCCTCGCAAGTGGATCTTTTCAGCGTACAAGTGGAGTAGGGGCTGGGATGTCAAAATCCACCATGAGCAGATGCGTGCACCAGGTTGTCCCCGCAATCCTCACACGCATGTCCCACCACATCATCATACCCACCCATGAGCATCTGCGGCAGAAGGCAATGCAGGATTTCTTCAGAATTGCAGGATTCCCACGCACCGTGGGGGCCATTGATTGCACACATGTGGCACTACAGTCCCCCTGTACCACAGAGCACATATACCGTAATCGTAAGCATTGGCATTCCATCAATGTACAGGTGATAGCCGATGCCCAATGCCTCATATGGCACATCCGTGCCAAACATCCAGGGGCCAGCCCAGGGCCATCTTAATAGCATCATGGGCCCCTGGGCAAAGTAATGCTATGGGGCCCCTACAAGGTTGCCCCAATTTACGCACCTACTCTCAAGAATGGAGGTACAATATTTCTACTTTACAGTGTGCCACTTGCCACCGGGAGAGAAGGAAGGGGGGGAAGAAAGGGGGGAGAGAATGAGGGGGAGAAGGAAGGTGAGTGGGGAGAGAAGGGGAGAGAAGGGGGGAGGTGGGGGAGAGAAGGAAGGCGAGGGAGAAAGAAGAGGGGAGAGAAGGAAGGGGGAGAAGGAAGGGGAGGGAAGGAACGGGGGGAGGAAGGGGGGAAGAAGGGGGAGAGAAGGAAGGTGAGGAAGAGGGGAGAGAAAGAATGGGGGGAGAAGGAGGGGGATAGAAGGGGGGTGGGGGATAGAAAGAAGGCGAGGGAGAAGGAAGGAGAGGGGGGAGAAGGAAGGGGAGAGAAGGTGGGAGGTGGGGGAGAGAGGGAAGGCGAGGGAGAAGGAAGGGAGAGAAGGAAGGGGGGAGAAGGAAGGGGAGAAGGAAGGGGGAGAAGGAGGGGGAGAAGGAAGGTGAGGGGGGTGAAGGAAGAGGGGGAGAAGGAAGGGGAGAAGGAGGGGGAGAAGGAGGGGAGGAGGAAGGGGAGGGGGGAGAAGGAGGGGAGAGAAGAAAGAGGGGGAGAAGGAGGGGGAGAAGGAGGGGGGAGAAGGAGGGGGAGAAGGAAGGGGGAGAAGGAGGGGGAGAAGGAAGGGGAGGGGGAGAAGGAGGGGAGAGAAGGAAGAGGGGGAGAAGGAAGGGGGAGAAGGAAGGGGAGGGGGGAGAAGGAGGGGAGAGAAGGAAGAGGGGAGAAGGAAGGGGAGGGGGAGAAGGAAGGGGGAGGTGGGGGAGAGAAGGAATGCGAGGGAGAAGGAAGAGGGGAGAGAACGAAGAGGGGGGAGAAGGAAGGGGAGGGGAAAGAAAGGGGGGAGAGAATGAGGGGAAGAAGGAAGGCGAGGGAGAAGGAAGGGGGAGAAGGAAGGGGAGAGAGAGGGGGGAAGGAACGGGGGAGGAAGGGGGGAAGGAACGGGGGAGGAAGGGGGGAAGAAGGGGAGAGAAGGAAGGTGAGGGAGAAGGAAGAGGGGAGAGAAAGAAGGGGGGGAGAAGAAGGGGGGGGAGAAGGAGGGGGAGAGAAGGGGGTGGGGGAGAGAAAGAAGGTGAGGGAGAAGGAAGGGGAGGGGGAAAAAGGAAAGGGGAGTGAAGGGGGGAGGTGGGGGAGAGAGGGAAGGCGAGGGAGAAAGAAGGGGAGGGGGGAGAAGGGAGGGGGGGAGAAGGAAGGGGGGAGGTGGGTGAGAGAAGGAAGGCTAGGGAGAAGGAAGGGGGAGAAGGAGGGGGAGAAGGAAGGGGGGAGAGAAGGGGGAGGTGGGGGAGAGGGGGGAGGTGGGGGAGAGAGGGAAGGCGAGGGAAAAGGAAGGGAAGGGGGGGGGAAAGGGGAGAAGGAAGGGGGGAGAGAAGGGGGGGAGGTGGGGGAGAGAATGAAGGCGAGGGAGAAGGAAGGGGGAGGAGGGAGGGGGAGAAGAAGGAGGGGGGAGAAGAAGGAGGGGGTAGAAGGGGGAGGTGGGGGAGAGAAGGGGGGAGGTGGGGGAGAGAAGGAAGGCAAGGGAGAAGGAAGGGGGAGAAGGGAGGGGGAGAAGGGAGGGGGGAGAAGAAGGAGGGGGTGGGTCTGGTCACAGTGCTCACTTACTTGAATGGTCCCTGGGGGCTCTCAGTCAGTGACTTCTCTTAGGCCCCATACACACGATAGAATCCATCTGCAGATAAATCCCAGCAAATGGGTTTCTGCGGATAGATCCTATGGTGTGTACACGCCAGCGAATCTGTTTCCGCTGAGAAATCTCCTCTGGGATGGATTCCAGCAGATCGGATATTTGCTGACATGCACAACAAATCCATCTGCTGGAATCCATTCCAACGGATGGATCCGCTCGTCTGTACAGACTCACCGGATCCATCCGTCCAAAGGGATTCCCCGCACGCGTCGTAATGATTTGACGCATGCGTGGAATTCCTTATATGACAGCGTCGCGCCCGTCGCCGCGTCATAATCGCGGCGACGGCGCGACACGTCATCGCCAGAGGATTTCCGCGCGGATTTCAATGCGATGGTGTGTACACTCCATCGCATAGAAATCTGCGGAAATCTTTGAGAGGATTTATCCGTGGAAACGGTCCGCTGGACCGTATCCGCGGATAAATTCTCTCGTGTGTATGGGGCCTTAGTCTTTGACTTTTTAATCTTCCCGCCCCCTCATCCCCTTCAGAGAGATGCAGGGAGAGAGGGGCGGGAGAAGGGGATGGAGCAGCGTGGGGGATCCCTTCTAGGACAGCCACACCTCCCGAACGCTTGTCACTGCACATTGAGCAGTGAGGATGGAGCGGCTGCGGCTCAGCAGGCAGCCTGGAAAGGAGGGGGAGGAGAGGAAGAGCTACGGGTTTCCTGGCCATTCCCGGGTGTGCTACGGATGTTCCGCGAGCGACGGAGCGTGTTTCTAAACTTTCTGGTGCTGTGGAGAGCCTTAGTTAGCTGGTATCTTCCAGCTAACTAAGGCTCTCCACAGCACCAGAAACACCCTCCTCCGCTCGCGGAACATCCGCAGCACACTACTCATTCAGCGCACCAACTGACACTCCCCCGGGCCCCGGCTAGTGCCATTTGTCCAGTTATGATGGCCAGCTCTGCTGGGGCCCCAGGTGAAGTGGGGCCCCCGGGCTGTGCCCAGGGGTGCCCGCTCAGTAAGACGGCCCTGGGCCAGCCACGACAGCTACATATACCGTCAAAGCAACATCCCAACAGAATTCAAACAGAATGTGTACGGGAACAGCTGGCTGGTTGGTGAGTGACATGGGAGTCAGGCATGACTGTCCGACCCCATGATGCAGACATCACGAGGGGCACATGCACGACTAACATCCTCCTGTCTTTTCCCTTCCAGGTGACTCGGCATATGCACTTGGGCCCCATCTCATGACTCCATTCCGGAATACCCAAACCAGAGGAGAGAGAAACTACAATGCTGCACACATACGTACCCGTGCAGTGGTGGAACGCACATTTGGCCTCCTGAAGTCCCGTTTCCGATGCCTGGATAAGTCCGGGGGGACCCTGTTGTATTCCCCAAACTTTGTGTGCCAGATCATCGGTGCATGTTGCATGCTGCACAACTACGCCATGAGAAAGGGCCTGGAGATTGATATATGTGATGACCTGACCCCCGAACCACACAGTCCCCCCCTAACCGAGGCTACCCCATCTGCTGAGGGAAAAGAAGTCAGGAGATGCCTTGTGGTAGGCATCTTTGGACGTTAAACACACACATTCATCATGGCACACGGACAATGCACGCATGCACGCATGCACACCACTGTGGTCCCTAGCTCACACACACCACATCCACTTCACATTGGATTAGCCCAAGTCCACCATGCAGGACTTGGGAGCAGCAACACCGCGCCAAGGCCCCAATGGTGTCGCTGTCCATTCATACCACATTCACACAGTCGTGGGGATAACTTCTCCCTGACGACCCAGGGTGACACACCTTACTGGCAGGTATGTCACCCCCACATTCACACACCAGCCACACTGTAGCCTGCACTACTGACCGTGTGCAGTCATAAATAAAATAAAAGGCTCATGACCTGAGCATAAATAAAATAACTCATATCCTGAGCACATAAAAAAAAAAGCTCATATCCTGAGCACAACAACAAAAAAAAAAACTCAAATCCTGAGCACAACAAAAAAAAATACGGCACTCATTTGCCCTGACGTGGGCTGCGCCTGGTGTCACCTTTCTGGCTTCTCAGCTGCCTGGGGGGAGTCTCGGGTGGGGGAGGGCATCTGGAGGTGGCTCATCTCCAGGTCTGCCACTCCTGGCAGGTGATGGCTGCCTGCCCTCCAAGGCAACAGCAATGCGGCTGAGGAACCAATTGGTCTGGGCCTGCATCCTCAGCTGGCGGGTGAGGTTGTGCTGCTGGTCACGCTGCCTATGCCCCCCCTCCTGGATGGCAGCCATGTTGGCCTGGACCATCACAGTCAGTGTCTGAACCTCTGACACCAGGTTTGCTGTGGTGGCCTGCAGCTCCCCCAGGCAGGTGACCACTGCAGCACAATTGCCGCTGACATCCTGCACTGCATCTCTAATGTTTGCCGAGGAGGCCAGGCTGTCAGACACCCTGTGCAGGTCCCCAGGCTATTTCCCCCATATGCCGGGTCTGCCGGGCCTGGTCCCTTGCAATTTGTTCCTGCACGGAATCAGGAACACCCCTGGTCTTCCGTGTCACCTTCCTGGGGGCAGAAGATGCTTGGGACTGGCTGTATGGTGAGGCCCTTGAGGGGCTTCCCCTGCTGGGGGCTGAGCCAGAGGGGATTCCCCTGATGGGGGGGAGGTGTGAGAGGGACCAGGCGAAACAGAGGCCTCCTCTATATAGAGACAAACCTGGGCAAGGTTCACCGTCTCCTCCTCAACCACCTCGAGAGGAGAGGTGTGGGCACTCCCCTCCACCGCTGGATTTTGGCTTCCTAGGGGGTCAGGCTGAGGATGTTCCGGGGAAGATGGCGTGGGATGGCCACTGGCAGCAGATGGCCCCACTCCCTCCTGCACATCTGTGGATGACACAAAGCATTCACATGCTGGTGGACCCACACACTTGTCACATGTTCCCTTCCACCCCCTCACATGCTACACACCGGATAGGGGATAAAAAGCACTTACCTGTCCTCGAGGCCTGGTCAAGGGAATCAAAGCCCTCCAGGCCCTCCAACTGCTCCCTCTCCAGACACTGGGTAATCACCTTCTCCTCCGGGGTCAAGCTCACCGCACATGATGGTCTGCCCCCCGTGCCCCTCTGGTGCTTCTTGATAGCGGCCACCTTCTCCCGAACATGGCGCCTCAGGTCATTAATTTTTTTATTAATATCCTTGGCAGGCCGGGACTCATTGCCAAGAGCACTGACATCACTGGCTATGGTCTTCAGGATGACCTGTTTCCTGGCCCGGCTGGTATCGCGACTCTGGGCACCATGGAGGAAGACGTCAAACTTCTCTATGGCAGAGATGAGGACTGCCTTCTCCTCTGGCGAGAAATTCTTCTTCCTCCTGTCCTTCTCAGAATCTACAGCAGCCATTGCACCGCAAAAGTACCTTGCTCAGGGGGGAAAAAAGCAGGATGTACTTTTGCGTCGGATGGGCGCATGTCTGGGCATATTTATGCGCTTGGCGTAAGCCGGTGGGCCGACGTATCCCAGGAAGTTGTGTTGGTGTAGTTGTGAGCATGCGCACAGGGAAGCAATCATACGTCCACGTCACTGCGCATGCTCCATTGATGATACGCCGGGCGTAAGCCACTGCTCCATGCTCAGGTCATCATTAGCATAAGGTCACACCCACTTACACTTACGCCTTCAAATTTACGTTACGCCGGTGCAACATTGGGAGCAAGTGCTTTGTGAATACTGTACTTGCCTCTCTAGGTTACGTTGGCGTAGCAAATATGAGCTGCGCTACGCCGGCACAAAGATGCGCCGATCTACCTGAATCTGGCTACTAATGTATCAGGAGCGAGCCCTCAACCATGTATGGTCACATCTTGCGCTCCCAGAACGCCGGGCCATGGCTCCGCAGTGTGGGCTTTTTTTAACATGTCCGCTGCAGACAATAGTGTTGCCATCTGCAGCCTTTGTAGTCAACGCATATGTCGCTGTAAGCCCAACACTGCCTTAAGAAGGCACCTGGCCTCCCAGAAGGCCCAGTGGGAGCAACGCCATCAGAACCCACAAAGCCACACTCCAGGCTCTCACCGTCCAGCCTCTTCTCCTTCTCCTTCCCCTCTATGCTCACAATTGTCCTCCACTCCACCTTCCATCATGCCTTCCTCACATTTTCTGCAAAAAGGCAGGCTTCCGTGGCCCAAATGTTCGATCGTAAAAAAACGATGACGCCGGATAACCCTCTTGACCGCTGGCTTGTCGGAACTGATAGCCTGCCAACTACTGCCATATAAACTGGTGGAGTCGGAGGACTTTCGAAAATTTGTGGCCATTGGAACACCACAATGAAAGGTCCCAGGAAGGATTTTTTTTTCACAGAAGGGCATCCCAGAGCTATATGGCCATGTTCAACGGCAAGTGAATGTATCTCTGGCACACAGTGTCGGTGCCAAGATACATCTGACCACAGACAAGTGGTCTAGCAAACACGGGTAGGCAAGGTATATAACTTTCGCTGCCCACTGGGTAAACCTTCTGACGGCCATCAAGCATGTAACCCGTGGCACCCATGTAGATTTGATTTTGCTGCCACGGATTGCATGCAGGCCTGCCTCTTCTTCTTCTCCTCCTCCAACTCCTTCCTCCCTCTCCTCCTCGGCTTACTCCTCATTTTCCGATGCTATCGTCTCCTCCGCTGCACCTCTCAAGATCCCCAGAACCTATTCGACATGCCAGGTGAGACGTTGTCATGCTGTGCTGAGTCTGTTGTGCCTGGAAGACAAGAGCCACACTGGTCCTGCACTCCTTTCAGCTTTGCGTTCACAGGCAGACAGTGGCTAACAGCGCTCAATTTGACAGTTGGTAAAGTGGTGTGCGACAACAGTGCCAATCTGCTGAGCGCGCTGAAACAGGGCAAAATTACACACATGCCATGCATGGCACACATCCTGAACTTGGTCGTGCAGCAATTCATTGCCAAATACCCTGGTGTCCAGGACGTCTTGCGGCAGGCCAGGAAAATCTCGGCCCATTTCAGAAGATCTTACACAGCCATGGCTCGTCTTGCTGACATTCAGCGGCGACAACCTGCCCGTCAGACGTCTTATTTGTGACTGCCCGACGCGATGGAACTCAACATTGTATATGCTTGATAGGCTGCTCCAGCAGAAACGTGCAGTTAACGACTACCTGTACGAACTCTGCGGCAGGACAGGTTCTGGGGAACTTGTTTTTTTGCACGGCGCCAGTTGCTCCTCATGCGCGACTCATGCAGACTTCTGCGGCCATTTGATGAGAGCACCAAACTGGTCAGTCACAGCCAGGGCGCCATCAGTGACATCTTACCTTACGCCTTCTTTCTGGAGTGTGCATTGTGTCGTGTCATTGATCAAGCCGTCGAGGAGCAGGAGCAGGAAGATGAGAAAGTCGCAATGCTGGATGAATTCTCAGGGGGGGCTACTCCACCTGAAACAAGTCAACAATGGGAGTCTGAAGAGGATGGTGCCGGGGCGGAGGAGGAGGAGCAAGAAGAGCATGCTTTAAACCTTTCTGGGATCCCTGGTGTTGTCCATGGATGGGGGGGGGGGGAGAACGAGGACGACATTATCCTGGATGATGAGCAGGAGCCAGGCCAGTACAGCGCTTCCAGTTTAGTGCAAATAGGGGCCTTCATGCTCTGGTGTTTTAAGAGGGACCCCTGTATAAAAAGCATAAAGGGCAAGGACCAGTACTGGGTGGCAACATACTTAGACCCTTACAAACAAAACATGGTGGAAATGTTACCACCATCACAGAGGGCTATCAGAATGCACCACTTCCAGGCCTTGTTTTGAGAAATGCTGCATTCTGCTTTTGCGTCTCCTGGCAGAGGAATTTCCATTTACAGAGAAACAGTTTCGGGTACCAATCCAACAGCGCCTGCAAGAAGAGGGCGGTTTGAAGATGTCTTAGTCACTAATGATAGGAGATCATTCTATCAGCCGACGCATTGACAGCTGTCCTCCGCATCCAGCATCAGGGAACGCCTAGATCGACAGGTGTCCAACTACATCGGGTTAACGGCCGATGTGGATGCACTGAGAAGTGATGAACCCCTGGACTACTGGGTGGGTAGGCTTGACCTCTGGCCAGAGCTTGCACAATTTGCAATGGAACCGTTGGCTTGCCCCTCATCCAGTGTCCTGTCCAAAAGGACGTTCAGCGCAGCAGGGGGGGTAGTGACCGATAAGCGCACTCGCCTAGCTCACAACAGTGTTGACTACCTCACATTTAAAAAATGAATGAAGCATGGATCTCAGAGGAATTCAACACATGTGACCAGTAGATCATGTTTCATTCAAATTCTGGTGAACGCCTGTGGGCTAATTTTTTGGACCTGTACTGGCCGACACTTTATTCTGTATCCGGTGAATGCCTAATGTACCACCAGCCACAGAATACAAAGTTGTTTGCTGCTCAGTGAACGCCTGTGGCCGTGGCCTAATTTTTGGGGCCTGTAATGGCCGACACTTACTTTGTACCCGTTGAATGCCTAATGTACCACCAGCCACAGAATACAAAGTTGTTTGCTGTCCGGTGAACGCCTGTGGTCGTGGGCTAATTTTTGGGGCCTGTAATGGCCGACACTTACTTCTGTATCTGGTGAATGCCTAATGTACCATCAGCCACAGAATACAAGGTTGTTTGCTGTGAGGTGAACGCCTGTGGCCGTAGGCTAATATTTGGGGCCTGCAATGGCCGACACTTACTTCTGTATCTGGTGAATGCCTAATGTACCACCAGCCACAGAATACAAGGTTGTTTGCTGTCAGGTGAACGCCTGTGGGCTAATTTTTGGGGCCTGTAATGGCCGACACTTACTTCTGTATCCGGTGAATAGCTTAATGTACCTCCAGCCACAGAATACAAAGTTGTTTTCTGTCAGGTGAACGCCTGTCGGCTAATTTTTGGGGCTTGTAATGGCCAGCACTTACTTATGTATCCGTTTTTTTAACTTAATACTTCTGGTAGGTCAGTGTCCATGTTGTGGGGCTATTTGTGCACAGCTAGTATGTATTTTGTGGCTGCAAATATGACCTGAAGGTTTTTAATATTCGCCTGCCATTAAAGTCAATGGGGCCCGCCGCGAACTTGCGGTTTGCGGACATTTGCGATTGTTTGCGGTTAGCGTTCGCAAACCGTCCCGTCGGATGTTTGTCCATCACTACTGTTAGGTATAGAGCGTACCTGGTAGTAGAGCCTGATTTGCAGGAGGAGACCTCTCTTACAGCCCTGGCTCAGGAGTCACTGGAGTGGGGACAGTGAGCTCGAGAGCGCAGTGAGGTAGGAGTGCCTGGGGTAGTTGTAGTAGCCTGGCACAGTGGCAGGATGATGATCCTCCAGGGATGGCTGGAACTGTAGGCAGCAGTAGAGATGGTTGTAGTTCAGCGACCTAGGAGCTGGTGGGTACAGGAACAGCAGGAAGCTGGAGCAGGGTGAGACAAGCCGGGTTAGCTGTAACACAGAGCAGCAGACAGTAGGAGGGTCAGACAGGCCGGGTCGGAGCAGGTAATCAGACGGTTGGATACAGGAGACTAAGTGTGGTCAGTGGTACAGGCAAGGTCTGGCAGCAGGTAGGCAAATAGAAGACTGAGCAGGGTCAAAGCAAGCCAAGGTCGGGATTGGAGATATCGGATAGTCAAGCAGAGCCAGGTCGGTACAGGTAATGGATAAACAGGTATGCAGATTACTGGTACAGAGCTGCAGATCAAACAGCAATGCATAATTGCAGCTGATGGCTTTTTAAAGACATAATGGTGCCAAGAAGCGCTAACGTGCATGAGCGCACATGTATGCGTAATCGGTGCACACACGCGCACTCGATGCGCGCCTGCGCACAGGCACAGATGGATGCTGCGGCCTATTCTGCACAGCAGCGCATACCAGCAGGTCCCTGACAACAGCCATGGAGAAATGTATCTATGGACTTCATAGTAGAGCTGCCTCCCTCTGAAGGGTTCACAACGATCCTGGTAGTTGTGGACCGTTTGTCCAAAATGGCGCACTTCTTGCCCCTGACAGGTACCCCTTTTGCCGCAGAGAAGGCAAACACTTTCATAAGGGAGATAGTCAGACTTCATGGCCTTCCTGATAGCATTGTGTCTGATAGAGGGGTACAATTTACCACCCGATTCTGAAGAGAAATCTGTAAGTCACTATCAATTGAAGTATGCCTGTCTTTAGCCTATCATCCCCAAAGCAACCGTCAGACTGAAAAGACTAATCAGACCTTAGAACAATATCTACATTGCTTCTGCTCCTTCTCCCAGGATAACTGGACCTCCTTACTCCCTAAGCGGAGTTCGCTTACAACAATTCAGTAGACACAACCACCAATCAATCACCGTTTTGGGCCAATTATGGTTTCCATCCCTCATTTCTACCTAACATCATTCCAGAAGCCTCAGTCCCAGCAGTTCAAGACAGGATAAGTTCTATTCAGGCTAATTATTAAACCCTCCGGCTAACCATGCAGAAGGCTCAAGAGGTCTATAAGAATCAATACAACAAGAAGAGGGGAAAGGGGCCTAGCTTTAAGGTTGGAGATGAAGTTTGTGTCTCTTCAGCAAATCTTAGGCTTCCTTGCCCCTTCCAGAAGTTGGGACCAAGATTTATCGGCCCATTTAAGATTCGACAGGAGATCAACCCAGTAGCTTTCGAACTGTCACTACCATGCTCTTATAAAATTCATCCTGTGTTTCATGTATCTCTACTTGAATCTGTTATCCCTAGTCCTTTTCCAGGAAGAGAAGAATACCCTCCGCCTCCAGTCTCAGTGGGAGATAAAACAGAGTTTGAGGTAGAAGTCACCCTTGACTGTCGCTGGAGAGGTAGGACTATTCAATATCTTATAAAATGGAAGGGTTATTCAGTAGAAGAAAATTCTTTGGAACTTTCAAGCAATATACATGCCCCTAGAGAGTCCGATACCCCAAGAAATGGGCCCGGTTGGGCATCCAGAGGCTGCTCCTTGGGGGGGCACTGTCAGGGAAATGGCCGTAGTGTGGGCAATTCCGCCAGTCACCGCCATGGTTGCGCCACTCATGTTCCTGTGCGCATGCACTGTGGTGCGCGGACGTGCATGCACTCCGTGAATATTGTAGGCGCATCCCCCGGTCAATTTAAAGCTGCCACTGATACTTAAAGTTTGCTGGATTATCATCAGCTTTCTGTGTCTCCTGTATCCTGCGGATCCTGAATCTCTGGCTTGACCTTTGGCTTACGTCATAACCTGTGATCCTGTTTATCTCCTCGTATCTGACCCTGGCTTTGCCGACTACTCTATTATCTTCTGCCCTCTGTGTATGGCCCAGCTTGTTCCTGCATCCTCTCTGGACTGATTCCTGTGTATGACCCTTGGCCTGGCTACAAACTTTGTTATTGATTAACCTGCAATCCAATGCTGCTGTATAATGAACTACCAGCTTAACCATCACACTGCTTTACTTTCTGTGGTCTGTATATTTTAAATTAAATCCTGTTTAAATTCCTGACCTCTAGGGCTTTCATTGTAACATATGATAGAACCCCTATTGCATCTACTCACTGTGTGTAGAGGTTCCACTCAAGCTAAAAGTAGAAGTCTCAATAGACATTTTAAATGTTTATTTAACCTTTGGGAAATCAAGTACATGTAGCATTTGGTACTGGTGGAACATGCCCCTGCTGTTGCTAAGCTGTGTGGTTGGAAATTTACCCTCTGCTTTCCAACAATGCTGCTAGGAAGTGGATGGAATTGTGGGTGACAGTGCTGGTCTCTAGCAGTGCATACCACAGCCTATGGTGCTGTGTGAATATCTGTGACTGCTTGTAATCATGCACACCCCCTAGTCATGTGGCTTGTCGCTTCTGAGTCTATGCACCAGCTGCGTGGCTTTGCACTTTAAAGGTGCCACTCCATGGTGTGTCTGCAGTTTCCTTTGTGGCTGCTGCAACTCTTTCTTATGCGGATAGCTTTAACTTTCACAGCTTGGCTTTCCAGATAGAACAATCAATTTTTAAGTGACCAGTCATTTTACAGAGCTTTGTACATGTTGAAAGCTTTGTCATCATGGTGTGTATTTTCTTTCCTTCTGTCATATTCCTTGATTAATTTCACTTTGACATAATCTAGTATCAGCTTCTGCTCAGGTCTGGTTTCTAAAGCGTTAATAAGAGCAGAATATGTCTCTGGAAGGCAGCCGAGAGGCAGGGCAACAATGGGCTAGATTCACATAGCCCGCCCTAACTTTGCGGCGGTGTAGTGTATCGTGTTTACACTACGCCGCCGTAAGTTAGCGAGGCAAGTACATGATTCACAAAGTACTTGCCTGCTAAGTTACGGCGGCTTAGCCTAAAGCGAGCAGGCGTAATGGCGCCTAATTCAAAATAGGCTAAGGGGGCGTGTTCTATGTTAATTTGTGTTGACCTGACGTGATTGACGTTTTTTTGGAACGGCGCATGCGCCGTCCGCCTACATATCCCAGTGTGCATTGTGGCAAAGTACGCTGCACGGGCCTATTGGTTTCGACGTGGACGTAAATGACGTAAATTCCTATTCACGGACGACTTACGCAAACTACGTAAATTTTCACATTTCGACGCGGGAACGACGGCCATGCTTAACATTGGCTATGCCACCTAGGGGGCATGTTTATCTTTAGGCGCCTATCTCTTACACAAACGGCGTATCTTTACTGCGACGGGCGGACGTACGTTCGTGAATAGGCGCATCTAGTGATTTACATATTCTATGCCGACCGCAATGGAAGCGCCAGCCTAAATATTGCACCCTAAGATAGGACGGCGCAAGCCGTCGTATCTTAGATAGGTTTAAGTGTATCTCTGTTCGAAAATACACTTAAACTTAGGTCAGCACAGATTCCGAGTTAGGTCGGCGTATCTACTGATACGCCGGCCTAACTCTTACTGAATCTAGCCCAATATGTTTACCTTTTTTTTTTTGTTTTGTTTTTTTTCTTTTTTTTGGCCGGCGTAAGCCCGCCCAATTCAAATGTTGAAGAGTTTGGCGTGTTTTATGGTAATTACTCTGCGTAAATGACGCTTCTTACGAACGGCGCATGCGCCGTCCGCGGACGCATCCCAGTATGTTTACCTTTAATGTCCTCTCAGATGGCGCATAGCTGCATTAAGATCTCTACTCTAGCATAGCTTTTATGTGGTCACACATTTGCGGGCCTTCTTGTAGTCTCATCTTGTACAACTTTCTTAGCAAAAACTGTTTGCTGTTTAGACTTGAATGCTCATGCAGCTTTTGTAATGAAGTCCACATACCTTTGGCTGTTTTCTCTGTTCTTATGTGGATAAGCAGGTCATTTTCCAATAGCAAGCTTAAATTCGTTTTTCCTTTCTATTTCAGTCCTCCGTCTCTCCGTCTGTGGATCTGTCTGTATTCAACACTTGCCACAAGTCATCCATGATTAAAAGCATTTGTAGTTTAAACATCCACAGCTGGTAATTGTCATTGATCAGCTTTAAAATTGGAATCTTCACATCTGAACCACTTGCCATGTTTCAGCAGCTTACATACAGTACTCACAGACTTGCAGAATTCTTTCCAGTGTCTGGGGGTGTCTGGGTGCCTGCTGGATTTGCTGCTGCTTGTAGAATCCTCTACAGTTCCTGTATGTGTCTGGAACCCTTAACCTATTATCAGAGTATTAACATCATGCATCTAAAGCTTCTTGTATGCAGAGTATACATTTACTTTCATGGAGAAATAAATGACATGCCTTTTATCATAGAACAGGAAGAGAACACAAACAAGTTCACATAACTTAGATAGACGGTACATCCTGTTATATCATAGACTACATTCACTATACACTATGGGCCAAATCCTCAAAAGAGATACGCCGGAGTAACTACTGTTACTCCGTCGTATCCCTGGTCCTAACTATGGAACTGATCCACAGAATCAGTTTTCCATAGTTAGGGAGAAGATCCGGCATGTGTAATTGAATTACACTGCCGGATCTTAGGATGCAGTACCGCATCCGCCGCTGGGGGCATTTTGTGTCGAAATGCCGCCTCGGGTATGCAAATTAGCACTTACGGAGATCCACAAAGCTTTTCTGCTTCGTTTTTTCTCCGTAAGTATTAAGTTGCATACGCAAAATTAGGGCTGCTTTTACATGGTGTAAAGTTAGTACACTATGTAAAAGCAGACCCTTCTGTCTAGCGACACGTTTTTTTTCCGAATTTGAATATTTTTTTTCGCGCCGTCTTTTTTTTTTTTTCGACGCAACTTTATTGACCCGTCGCAATCCACAAAGCCCGGCGTAACGTAATTTTGCGCTATGCACGTCGGGAAAATGACGTCACAAGCATGCGCAGTACGGCCGGCGCGGGAGCGCGCCTCATTTAAATGGAATTGCCCCCATGAAATGAGGAACGCCTTGCGCCGGCGAAATTTAAGTTACACGGCCAGAAATTTCTAGGTAAGTGCTTTGTGGATCGGGCACTTAGGTAGAAATTTTAAGGCAGTGTAACTTAAATTAGAATTTTGCCGTTATGCCGGGTCTTTGTGGATTTGGCCCTATAATACTACAGTGCCACCTGCTGCATAGATATGTATAATGCATACAGTATTGTCAGTTTATTAGCAACTTTCCTGTTGTTCTTTTCCAACACCAAGGTCAGGTCTTCAATGGAACCTCTCATGGTTTGGATGTTATGCTGCTGCAGGAATCTGCTGCCATCTACTGTCTGTATTTCTAAGTGGCTGTGCTTAAACACTTGCCGACCAGCCACAGTATATATACTGTGGCAGGTTTGCTTTATTGCGCAAAACTATGTACCTGTACTGCATATTGTGTAATAGATACTGCGGGACTCGATGTCCGCCAGCCATCCGCGATCGCTCCACAGAGAGGCAGAACGGGGATCTGCCTATGTAAACAAGGCTGATCCCCGTTCTGACAGGGGACAACATGAAAATCTTCTGTTCCTAGTGATCAGGAACAGCAACCTCTGTGTTGTCCCAATGAGCCCATTCCTCACACAGTTAGAACACACCCAGGGAAAACAGTTAACCCCTTGATCACCCCCTAGTGTTAACCCCTTCCCTGCCAGTGTCATTTATACATTGATCAGTGCATTGTTTTTACCACTGATCACTGTAATAATGTCACTGGTCCCCAAAAAGTGTCACTTGGGGTCAGATTTGTCCGCCGCAATGTCGTAGTCTAGCTAAAAGTCACAGATTGCCGCCACTACCAGTTAAAAAATTAAAGTCCACAAATCTATCCCCTATTTTTTATAACTTTTTCGCAAAACAATCAATATACGCGTATTGCGATTTTAAAAATATGTAGAAGAATACATATTGGCCTAAACTGATGAATACATATATATATAAATACATACACATATATATATATATATATATATATATATATATATATATATATATATATATATATATATATATTGGACATGTATTACAGCAGAGATCAAAAAATATAGTTTTTTTTTCAAAATAATTATTTTTTTGTTTATAGAGCAAAAAAAAAATGCAGAGGTAATCAAATACCACCAAAATACATCAATTTTGTTTGGATACAACGTTGTATGACTGCAATTGTCAGTTAAATTGAGACTGGTCAATAACCACTTCCCGACCGCCTGGCATCGTTATACGTCAGTCCTTTGATGTTGAATACTGTTAGGGCAGAAGATAGCTGCCATAGCCCTGGTATTTTTAAAAACTGAGGGTGCTCCTCTTAAAAGTAAAAGTGGTCTCTGCGGCAGATTCTCTGCAATATCACATTTTTCAGCGGTGGGAGAGGTGCCCACCCCCCCTCCCGCCACGTCCTGGTCATCTCCGCCATTTACCAGAGCCATCGGTAGCGGCGGAGATGATCCGATCCTTTCCCCCTCAGAGGCATGAAGTGAGTGAGGAAATGCTGGCCCCCCACTCACCTCCATACTATTGGATGGCGAAAGCAACATCAAACATCACTTCCACCCAATGGTCCTAAAGGGGAATTTTTTTCTTTATTGGAAAAAAAGGCTTTTTTTGCAAGTGTAAATGTGAGATCTAAGGTCTTTTTAACCCCAGATCTCACATTAAAGAGGTCCTGTCATGCTTTTTTTCTATTACAAAAATATTTGAAGCACCCTGTCCTGCCGTGCATGTGCGCAGAAGCGAACACATACATGTACATCACTTCTTGTCTCTGTGTGGCTGAGTTAGAAACCCCAGAAGGAGGAAGTAAATAGAGAGAGAAGGTCTGCGACCACATGTCCTACGAGAAAGGATCTGCTACTAATCCAGCTCAGTTGCTATGACATGACTTCATCACAATTACACACCGCCCAGAGAAAGAAGACCTTTTATGTACCTCACTATAGACCTGTATGTTTCCTTTTTGCGGTGATATCCAGAGGCAATGGTGCTTTATCCAGCTTTATCCAGGACGTTATTGGACGTCGAATTAACCTGGGTGTGTCTGACCATTTATAATTTTATGGTCCACAGGATCTGGTAACAAGCTTCTCTGAGTGGTGACACATGGGGGGGGAAGCACCTTGCTTAATGAGGCACACAGAATCAGTGCATGAACAGTAATTGTCTATATAAACTTTTCTGGACTTTTATTATTATTTGCACAGTAATTTCTAACCCATGTTATATAACTTATAATTGTCATTATATGTGTATTTATGAGTATTTATGTCACTTTTCTTTGGTTGCTTTGAATGTCTAAGCACTATTTTTAATAAGAGGCACTTTATTGTCTAATATAGATTCATTTAGCGCTGCTCATAATTGTACTGCAGCAACTGTATCCTGCAAATTAGTTTTGCTTTATGGTTTGCACCTAAAACTTTTGGGTGGATTGGACTTTAATTACATTGCATTATACCATGACTAAAAGAGATGAAAAACAGATTCTCTAGTTTCTGTTTCAGGAATCTTTTATTCAGGAACTAATGTCATAATGCTAGTACTATACATGAAATTCTAAAGCTATAAATCCGATCTGAACCTTAGAGAGTTTAAGGGTTATTAAATGATTGATACTGAGCATTTGGAGAATCGCACATGATGGACGTCTGCAGTGTCAGTCACAGTGATTTTACAAAATTCTGGAAAAATGTGTTAGACCCATTGTTTGATTGATATCTTATGGTTGAGGAAAGTGAACAATCCCTTGATGGCACATAAGTTGAATAAGCCATCACACATCTGCAGCAGCTCTGAGAGCTCAGTGGAGATCTGCTTGTTTTTGGTCAGCTTAAAAGCACCCTTTGATACAATAGTCCATATAACGAAAAATCGTCACTCCAGGAACACTACTCACTATGATTAACAGCTAATGCATGATACATGTTAGAGGATTTATTAGTTTGATAATTTGCTGTTGTCTTGAGCAATTTATCACTATGTGTTTTTTTTTTTCTTATTTTTTTTCTTTGGATGTGGAAACAACCTATTATCAACACATATTAGGAATGGTATAAAATTATACCTTTCCCCCTGACACAGAATATAAACTGTAAATACAGAGACTGGGTTTGGAGACTCAAAGGATATTATTAAATAAGATTGTAATCGTTTTCTGCAAACTGCACAATACTTTAGCCAAAAGTAACAAATCAGTTTATTATATTTTGATTGTATCAAATATAAAACTTGATTCTGGTTGCTATGGAATACTGTAGTTTGCTGTGCCAATTACCGGCCCCTCTCTTGTCTTAATAAATAGATATAGTGATCCGTACTGATCACTGACTCTGTTCATTCATAACTGAATTATAGTAAACAGTTTTGGCCCTTTTTGATTTCTTGCACCAGGGCTCTAGGTTCACATTGATGGGAATTGAAATGCGATTTAACTCGATTTTAAATCGCATGCCAAATTGGCAGCTATTGCCAGCAATGGCACCGTCCGAATCGGCGCAACGCCGATTTTGCGGCATCGCACAGATTCCCAAAGTAGTTTCTGTACTACTTTTAGTGACTTTGGGTGCGGTTTTTCAATAGACATCTGTCCAAGAACCCACACAGATGTCTCTGAAATTTCCCCCAAAGTCGGACTGACATGCGGGAATGAAATCGTGCAAGTTCAGCTGAACCTAGGCAAAAACATATAAGGCCACTTTCACACTGGTGTTTTTTCTGTGCTTTTCCAGGCCGACAAAAAGTGCATGAAAACTATTCCCCATGAAATCCTATGTAACTGTTCACACTAAGGTGCACCGTGTTTTGAAAAGTCCTGGAAGCTGCATCTTTGGCACAGTTTTTCAAAGGAGCACTTAAAAAGGCACCGTCCATTGTAAGTCAATGGGTAAACATCAAAAGCACATTAGTGTAAAAGGACCCTTATAGGGAGGGAGTAGCTTGTGTGAACTGTGCTATGGCTTTTAGGCCTTGCTCATACAGGCTGACCACCCACCTAAAACATGGCATGCAGTCACACAGGGCTGTACATACAGTATACCATGGTAGCAAGCAAACTTTATGCCCCCTCTCATTTTCTGTGGGCAGTACCACCATTAAATGCAACCCAGTCAAGTGAATGGGGCAATGCCTAAACTGTATGTATCAGTTGTGTATATTTTTTAACTCATTAATGACAAATGTCCCCATATCTCCCACCTACAAGTGGTTTAGTGAGCAAGCTTATTTTGTGTTTAACCATTTTAAGACCAGCCACCGCACTTGTACTGCGGCAGGTTGGCTCTCCTGGGCAAATCGCTGTCATTGTACATCGGTCGCTTTAAGAGCTCTAGGGGGCTGGCGCAGAGTCGATGCGCGTAGCCGGCAGCTGCAATGTCCGTCAGCTGAGAGAGACAGAACAGAGACTTCAAAAAGAACAACATCTGTTACAAGTGCTGCTCTTCGTCCACACACTTCGCCAAGGACTGTAAGGTCAGTGTCAAATGTACAGAATGTGACAGCACAGAGCACAACACAGCTCTACACCCAAGGCTTACTCCAAGAACTTTCCCACCCGTTCATAGGTACAAGGAGCAAGGCAGCGAGACCAAAGACTCTAGTACAGACACCATAGAAATCACTTCACAGTGCACTGAAGTCTGCAAAGGAAGTGCAGATGGCACATCCTGCTCTAAAATCTGTATCGTAACAGTTTACCCAAAGGGACGCAGAGACAAAGCAGTCGAGCTTTGGATGATCAGAGTAATAAGTCACTAGCTAGATCTGTGTTTTTTGAAATTCTAAACCTTAAAGGCCCCAACAGCCCTTACTTCCTTAGGACTTCTGCAGGTACAGTGGAAACGGCAGGGAGAAGAGCTGACTGCCTACAAATTAAATCTATGGATGGTAAGACATGCCTACCCTTACCAACCATAATAGAGTGCAACCAGATGCCAGACAACAGATCAGACATTCCCACACCAGATGCAGCAGCTCACCAGACTGTAACAGGCGCTCCGCGCACCTGTTACCTTCTGTTGTGACAGGCGCCTTCGGCGCCGTAATACGTTCCATGCTGGAGCGCATACGGCGCTCGCGTGATGACGTCATTGCCTGGTGCCGTGGTGGGTTCCAGCGTGGAACGCGGAAGTGCGCTGCGGTGCTCAAATCAGTGAGATGCACTGCAGCTGTTATATGCCTAAAAAAGGCATTCACTATTCAAAAGAACCCTGTTCTATTTATGTCGGCCGTAGCCGGCTAGGCTACCAGCCTTCTTGGCCTTGCAGGCATCTACTATCAAGGCTACAGAGGCACTACAGGTCCCAGCAATCCCTGGACTGTATCGTTCCTGCCATCAACTACTCCTTTAGTGCTGTTGCACCTGCTTCAACAGAGAGCCTTGCTGGGGACATCCTTGGGCCTTCCCTGCTGAACATCCTTACCAGGAATCCCTATTGCCTGCACAGAAGCCTGCAAATGGATTAGTAGCTGTTGTGTCACTTGTAGTGCTATAACAAGAACTGTTGCTTATCTTTCATCTAACACAATTGCTATTGTTTGTAATGTCTGGTGGCTATCAACATACTTTGTGGGATATACCCCTTTGCTAAGGACTGTTTGCTAAGGAAGAACTTAAAGAGACATCTAAACTATTGTTACCTGAGCTATATTTGCCTCTCAAATGCAACTATTATTACCTGAGCTATAATTGCTACTCTTATGCAACTATCAGTTGTCGCTACAACGCATATTTACTACGTGCTGACATAAGTGCTACTTGTATATGGGCCTATGCCCTAAAGTTGCGGAACATGTTCGCCTAAACTTTCTATGCTAGGGGTTGACGTATTCTATATCTTCTCCCTTAGTCGCCTAATGCACAACGCCATATAATACTCATAATCATTAGCGTACAATTGTGCATTGCAATCTTTTAGTACATAATATAATTTTAAACGCTAAGCTCTGGTCGCATGTTGTAATGCGTCCATTCTTAGTAGCTCAACGCCTTTCTTTATGTGACAGAGAGATGATGTAGAGATCCCCCAAACTCCTGTTTGAGAGGAGTGACGCCTGGGGCTAATACTGAGTTGTCACATAAAGAAGCACATTGAAATCCTTGCATTCGCAGTTGTGGTTTACTCTCCCTTCCCTGGTGCCGTTACACAGACTCACTTGAATCACATAGCACATCTCATACCATAACTAGATGATCAGGCTCAGATAATTTTACTCCTAGGGAGAGATATCTTGCAAGCACACAAAGTAAGAAAACTGATCAGTGGTCCTCAAAACACCCCATATGCCCAAAAACTGGATCTCGGGTGGGTCATTATAGGTGATGTTTGCCTGGGAGGCACACTCAAACCAGCATCCGTTAATAACCTGCTCACTAGTACCCTCGAGAATGGTCGTCCTTCTCTTTTCCAACCCTGTCAAAATCACATCCTCATAAAGGAGCTACCACATAACAACCCTGTACCTCTTCCTTTCCTATGCCCCCTCTGTGACAGCATTACCTATGATGATGACCCAAGCGACTTAGGACGCACTGTGTTCAGGAGAGCAAAGGATGATAACCAGGTAGCAATGTCCATTGAGGATAGGCTCTTCCTAGAAGTTATGGAAAAGAGTATAGAGAAAGACATGACTAATAGCTGGGTTGCACCTCTTCCCTTTAGACCACAAAGACAATGTTTGCCTATCAACAGAGAACTAGCATATAAATGCCTCAGTTCCCTAAAACACAATCTAAAAAGGAAACCAGAGATGGGAGAACATTTATTTTCCTTCATGAAGAAAATATTCCAGAATGGTCATGCTGAGATAGCCCCAAACCTCAAAGACTCAGAGGAATGTTGGTACTTACCCATATTTGGGGTCTATCACCCTAAGAAGCCAGGGCAGATTAGAGTGGTGTTCGATTCCAGCACCAAGCATGAGGGTGTCTCTCTAAATTATGTCCTTCTCTCTGGCCCTGACCTTAACAACAGACTATTGGGAGCACTTCTCCGCTTTCGCAAGGATTCAGTCGCATTCATGGCAGACATACAACAAAAGTTCTATTGCTTTCTTGTTAAAGAAGAACACCAAAACTTTCTGAGGTTTCTCTGGTTCAGGGACAACAACCCCTCTGGAGACATCACAGAATACTGCATGAGGGTGCACATATTTGGCAACAGTCCTTCCCCTGCACTTGCTATATATGGCCTTAGACACTCTGCTAGAGTGGGAGAGTCAGGGTATGGGTCAGATGTCAGACAATTTGTGGACAAGGATTTCTAAGTAGACAATTGCTTGAAATCACTACCCACAAATGAAGCTGCAATCAGTCTCCTCAAAAGGCAATGCTTACTTGTTTCAACTTAAGACTCCACAAGATTGCTCCCAACAGTAGAGAAGTTTTAGAAGCCTTTCCTGTCCAAGATCATGCTAACAAGTTAACTGACTTAGATCTAGGCACAGACTCACTTCCCATGCAACACAGCCTTGGTTTGCTTTGGGACTTAAGATCTGACACCTTTACTTTCCAAGTAAACACAGAAGATAAACCCTTTACCCGTAGAGGTGTCCTGTCTGCCATAAACAGCCTGTATGATCCTTTAGGCTTTGCAGCACCTGTCACCATCCAGGGTAAGGCACTACTTAGAGACTTAACCTGTGAGTTGTTAGATTGGGACCACCCTCTCCCCACCGGCAGGAAGAACCTATGGCTAGAGTGAACGGACTCACTAACAGCTCTATCCAACCTTAAAATTCCATGCTCTTATGCTCCTCTGCCATCTACAGACATTCAGATGCAAAGACTGTTTTCGGATGCTTCTGTTAAAGCAATTGCTGTTGTAGCTTACCTGAAAACCATGGACACTTCAAGTTTCATTAATGCTCTTAGACGTTTCATTGAAATCACAGGCCCAGTGAAACGTATTCTCTCTGACAGAGGGTCTAACTTTGTAGGAGCAGTAAAAGAACTTCGAACTCCTTCTAACTTGGACGTTCTCAGAGTAGAAAGATACTTGAGTGAACAAGACTGCAGGTGGATCTTCAACCCACCTGACTCTTCTCACATGGGAGGTGTTTGGGAGAGGAAGATAGGCATAGCCTGCATAATTCTTGACTCTATCTTCCTACAAGTAGGAACTGCAAGGCTTACTCACAAATTTTTAGTGACATTTATGGCAGAGGTTACAGCTATCATTACCGCCAGACCTTTGACATCAATTTCAAGTGACTCTGAAGATGCAGTGGTCCTCACACCTCCCATGTTACTCACGCATAAACTAGCCTTGCCAGTGCTCCAGCTGGAGAGTTTTGTGAGAAGGACCTTGACAAACGTCAATGGAGACAAGTACAAACCCTTGCCAATACTTTCTGGAGCCGGTGGAGGGAACAATATATATCTACTCTACAAGTAAGGAGAAAGTGGCACATTGAAAAGCCTAATCTTAAACCTGGTCATGTTGTGCTCATGAAAGATTGCAAGACACTAAGGAATATGTGGCCTTTGGGTCTGGTCGCCAAAGTACTCCCAAGCAAGGATAATCGTGTCTGTAAGGTCGAGGTCAAGATCTTTAAACAAAATGAGGCTAAAGTATTCTTAAGACCAGTGACCGAACTTGTTCTGTTGATTTCTATGGAGGTCTCTGTTAGTGACGTCACTTGACGTCAGACGGGGAGTGTTCTATCCATCAGATGGCTATACTGATCATCTGTATTTGTTTTGTTTAAATTACATGTAAGGTTTGTAATTTACATAAGACAATCATATGTGGAGTCCATATAGTGTTATTTTTGGTAATCCTGCAGTTGTTCTGTTAATTTACTTTATGTGTAGTTAAGGAAGTTGTTAGTAAGCAGGGAGTTTTGGGTAGAATCTTCACAGGAAGTGAACCAGCCACCATTCTTTGAGAAAATACTGCAGGAAGCAAGACATGTATTTCTCAATCTATCGCCATCACCCATTAGAGAACTTAAAAAGTATGGGCCAGATCCACAAAAGGTTCCCTGTTTCTATCTATGCGGCTGATTCATAGAATCAGTTACGCATAGATATTCCTAAGATCCGGCAGGTGTAATAGTTTTACACTGTCGGATCTTAGGATGCAGTACCGCGGCCGCCTCTGGGGGCATTTCTCGTCAAAATTCCGCGTTGGGTATGCAAATTAGCACTTACGGAGATCCACGAAGGTTTTTCCCTTCGTTAAGTCTCCGTAAGTGTTAGTTTGCCATCGCAAAATTAGGGCTGCTTTTACAAAGTGTAAACTTAGTACACCATGTAAAGGTATACCCTTCTTTCCCGCGTCGCTGCTATTTTTTTTTTTTAAAAAAATTTTTCCCGCCGCATCTCTTTTTTACCCGTCGCAATTCACAAAACTCGGCGCAACGTAAAAAGCATGTCGGGAAAATCGCGTCGGGAGCATGCGCAGTACGTCTGGGCGGGAGCGCGCCTAATTTAAATGGGACTCGCCCCATTAGATTGGGCACGCCTTGCGCCGGACGGATTTAAGTTACACCGCTGCAAATTTCAAGGTAAGTGCTTTGTGGATCGGGCACTTAGGTAGAAATTTTGCGGCGGTGTAACTTAAATCGGAATATTTAAGTTGCGCCCGCTGGCTGTGGATCTGGCCCTATGTTTTTACTATCTCATCCTATATTGTAGATCATTGTTTCTGTAATGTATGCTTTAATGTATGCAATATTGTACTTATTGAGGTCTATTTCTGTTATTTTGTAGTTTCACCTGACTTGTTTTAACAAAACTAAAATCAAAGAAATATGGTATCTGAAGTTTATATGATAAGCAGATTTAGCTATCTGTCCTAGAGACAGAATAGGGCTTACCTATAGGTACTGTAAATAGCTCCTAAACAGTGCACATTTTGGAGATATTTAGAATATATTTACTTGATGACGTCACCGCTGCATGTGCTCTGAAAGAACAACATAATGTGCTGTAAATGGCAGCTCCGATGTGCATACCCAGGAGGGATGTCATTGTAGTTTCAGCCACTCACACAAACGCGAGACTGCGAACCCGGAAAGAAGACTAAGTGAAGATGAAAGCTCCTTCAGCGGCGACAGTGTGCTACTGGAGGGCTTTGTTCCACAAAATGTGCTAGTATGCAAGGTTAGCACATTTTGACATTGTTTTGCATTTTTTTTAAAAAGGCAGGGGTCTATTACTGCTTTAAGTAGAGTATGTTTCAACACTCTCTCCATTGGTAACTGACGAAATTCATCAAATGTACCAGAAATATGAATATTCTGCAGCTGTATAGGCAGATCATCACCTGTGCTTACTGAATTCTTGAAAATATTGTTTTTATTATGATATACCCTTTCAGCTTATACCCTGGACTAAAGGTATTATGGACTAAAACAAAATGAGTTTAGTTCACCATTTGGTTTCAAATGTACATAAAGTATGTTGTCTTAAATGATCTCTTCTAATATATTATACCATACAAGTATAGACTTGAGTTTGTCAATGATGGTATGATACTGTATATTTTTTACGTAGTTGCAGGAATTTGGGATATTTTAAGAAATAATTTATAAACAGTAAGAATCCATGCCCTCTAAAATCAAAGGTGTCCATGGCTTGCTTGAGCCAGTAATATAAGTCATGTGATAACATAGCCTCTTTTTAGATGATTATTCTGCTTTGTTGAAAGACTTGCTGTTTTCCATCATTTGTGTGGTGTCTTTGGACATTTTTAAACTAATACTTTTTCTTGTTGCTGTTTTTTAGCAATGCCTTAAAGTGTAAGTTCACCTTTACAGAACATCTGTAAGGTGAACTTACACTGGACCACCTTTCCATTGCACCTTGTCCCACTAACCTGGAGTCCCCTGATCTCCTGTTCTGACAGATCGTATCGCCGCTTTACCAGTCTGGGGATTTGAAATACCTATGGTATTTTCTCCTCTTCACCTGCGGTGACAGGACGGGCTACGCGGGTTCTGATTAGTTAACGTTCAATTAGAATGCTCCTGACGAGGTACATATAGGCGATTGAGACGCAGGGGATTTCTAAGCCCCAGACCAGTGAGTGCGGATGATCCCCGGACTCCAAGTCAGCAGGATTGGGGGGAAGGGGAGAGGGTCCAGTGTAAATTCACCTTACATATTTTTCTGTAAAGGTGAACTTACCCTTTAATGACCTGTTTACAGCTTTTTTAGCATCATAATCAATTTTCTCCAGACATACAGTATAACTAGGTCCCACAAAAAAGTGTAAATTATGTCCAAAAATCATTAAAAAAAGGGGACAGTTTTTTTTTTTAATCAAAGATTTTATTGAAGTTTTCAGAAAGTATCAATACATAAGTTGAGAAAGATATTATCAACATCAATTCGTACGGAGAATTATAGCAAACGTTAAAGACTTACATTGAAGGTAACATAAAGATAAGAGGTGTTGTGTTGAAACTTTAATATCTAGATGTAAAGTTGGTGTTTCTCTGTTGGAGTCTGTGTTATCTCTCTGGCACCCCAATTTGGGAACTCACTGTGCCATGGGGTGGGAGGCAACCCTGTCAGGGGACAGTTTTTGTTCCAAGCAAGCTATCAGTTGTTATACAGCTGTAAAACTGTTGTAAGAATGACATAGTTCAGTGAGGCTGATTTTCTAAAGACGGTGAGAATGTTTGCACAATAAATTGTGTGAATATCAACTTCAATTAGCCAAACATACACAGGTCAAATAAGTAAATAGGCGTCCGATTTTTACATGATTGTATAATTGAAGTGAACATTTGCACAATTTATTGTGTGAATATTTTCAGTTTATTTAGTAAATCAGCATCATTGTGTCTTCAAATATCTAAATGCACTAGGGTTCACTGAGCATACTTGCACATTATGGCACACTTTACCCTTAGTTTTGGCCTCCTCCAGTACTCAAGTCCACACACACCACCTCTCTGTTTGCTTCTGCTCTTCTTCCACATGAAGCATTGTCTCACTTTGGCCCTTGGGTAGCAACGAGTAAAGCATTTTTTTTGGACAGAAGAGACGTATAAATACATTTCCAATAAAAAAAAAACACTAAGGCCCCTTTCACACCTGCGGACCGTATGCCCAATTTTTCATCCATCCGTTTGCGGATGAAAAAGGGACATACATTGGTCCCTATGAGATTGCGGATGTCAGCGGATGAACATCCGCTGACACTCGATCTCCTCCGCCTCCGCAATGATCCGATTCTGCAGACAGAAGAAAAGCCTATTTTTCCTTCCTTCTGCGGATCGGATGAACACGGACACATGTTCCGTGTTCATCAGATCCCCCCCATAGGGCAGAGCAGAGAAAAGACCGCCCTGTCATTCTCCGGCTTAGCTGGGATCAACGGAGCGATCCCAGCTGAGCAAGCCAAGGTTTACGGGGCGAATCATTACTGATCCGCCCCCGTGTGAAAGGGGCCTAACTAGCATTTTTTTTGTTTGTTTTAAGTTTAGCACTGCTGTAGGCTTTGTTCACACTGAAGCATTGAGCGGCTCATAGCAGTGGTCCAGTGAGTCCCTGTTCACTGTTACATGTCTGATTTCAGTGAATGATTGAAGAGGCCCATCACTTCTTCTTTTCTAGGGGAGCAGCTTTTGATTTATGTATATTTATCCCACGTTATATTTATATTAATTTTTTTGGCGCGAAAATCACTTCTTACTTATGTCTGATTTCAGCCTGCATTTTCAGCTGAATTTGGACCTGAAATCGACTAGAAGATGCACAGGACTCCTGAGGACTCAGGACTCCGGAGATGTGAGAACCGGCTCACAATCTCCTGAAATGCGGATTGGATGTGGGGAAACCCAATAGTGTGAACCCAGCCTTAAGGTTTGTAACAGTTTAAGATGTCTTAGCTATGTAGATGCATGGAGTAAACCAGTCTTGTGAATGATCTACACATACATTTATTTCTGTAACAGACAAAACATTCTTACTTGTAATAGAGTGGGTTAATTTTTTTTAGCCTTTGAGCATCCTTGTGGTCTAAAGCTGGACATAAACAAAGTGATTTTGGTTGCAGGAAAGAAAATCACTTGATTCCCCCATCAACACAGTGTTGACAGGGGAATCTCTTCTTCTGAGCCATTGTGTTCTCCTGGCTAGGGGGCTAGCAATAATCACATGTAAAATCCAGCAGGCTGGTTGTACAATCGATCATTCAGTCTGCCCATAGATAGTTCACATCTCAGCCAGTTCCTGCTGAACCGACCAAGATTTTAACAATCTATGGTCAGCTTAAATCAATTATAAGGAATGAGTGTAGTACCACATGTGACACTAACACATTTGTGGTACTAAGTTTGCCAAGGAGCAGATAAAGAATATCTGTATACCAGCCACTGATATCTAAACAGAAAATGTAATTCCCTTTGATGTTATGTTACATACTAGAGACTGATTTAGTCTGTACATATTGTCTGCAGATATTGCTTTGACTTTTTGAGTGCGGCATGCTTACCTTTTGTGCACTGTGTACAATAAGACAGACCATATAGTGGTTTTGGTTGTAGACCAGACCCCATACTTTTTTCTGAAATTCTCCAGACTGACACAGCTTTGTCTATCATTAGATCAAGATCAGCTAATAGCTTTTTTTTTTCAAAGCAGGATTGGTAATGCTGAACACAGTTTTATCTCTAAGCATGAAATCATCAGTCTGCCCAAATATACAACACTTAGCTCTTAGCTGTGGCTAAGTCTGAAATGTGTCTCAACCAATGTTTGACATTGCTGTGCCTGAACTAATATCTTGCAAACAGCCTTGGATTGCAATAGTTTCTGGAGAATTAAAAACTTTTTTTAGCAGTAGCTACATCATAGTGGTAAAGCTGCCACTTTCAGCCATCCCTAGTAAAGAAAGATATATTTATAATGTGTATGCCCAATTATCTTGTGAATTGCATTTATTACCTATTAATTCCTAGCATTTGTATTTGAAATCACTTTTTTTATTGACAGTAAATGAAGGTCAGCAGAGGGAAGTCTATGTCCACTGTGTGTAGAGTCCCCTTTGGGCCAAAAAGGTTCATCCTTCATCTCTGACTACATTTACAGAGTATCTAGAGGGTGTTGTTTTAGTCTTTCCTCAATGTATGTATTTTCTGAGCTATTCATAAAATACAGCCATGGTTCTAAACAGTGCAAAGAACACTTCATAATTGGAGGAGAGGCTAATCAATTGACTTTTCCATGTCTGTTCCCTCTGCCTCTTTTTTTCATTCAGTTCATTAAATAGTGCTTGTCTTGCTTAGAAGTCTCGAAGAACTAAGTACAAATGTGCACCACTATGTTTTAAAAATGTGAAGGTGCTCATTATTATTATTTTTTCAAATAACATGAATATGGTCATGGTAAGGCCATACTGCTTTATAAATGTTTTCCTTTGTGTTACCTAGACATAAAGAAGCAGCCTGTTATGAATATAAAACATTAAATAATACATTTGTTGGATGTCTTATTCAGTATCTTAAATATACAAGTCCAAAAGATCTTAGTAATTTTAATTAATTAAAATATTTATTTTAAGTGTGCAATGCATATTTGAGAGTATTTAATAGAATAGTGCAAGGTGTAACTAAAGACTACCTTCAAAGTGCAGTGAATTTTTGCAACTGATTATTTTCTTATGGTTTCCATTATTTTACTAGGAAAGCTGAATCTCATTGTTGAGTGTGGGTTACTGTACTTTGCAACTACTTATTATCCAATTCAATTGTTAAGTACCTTTATTTGTCTGTCAGAGAGGTAATCCATTAATATACCTATGCTATGTATTAACAACACAACTTTGTATGAGTTTTTCATTAAATACACATTTTTCTTGCTTCTTTTTTATGTCTCTGAACTCGAAGGCATTACTCACTTCCGACAATCAAACCTTGTTATATTCCTGGCAGAAAACTTTGTGAGCGATTGTGACAAGTAAACACTGCTATGTGTACCGTGTGTCTGCACTGACAGGATCAATCTAACAATTCTTTATTGTTGGTAGCGTATCCAAAAAAAGACAAAGAAAAAAATCCCATTATCCTTCTACATAGAATTTGTACAAAAAATGTGATTAGACTTTTGGTTTTTTGCATGGATGGAGAAGGAGGTTAATATGATATTATTAGGCTGACCTGAATATGAATGAAGTCAGACATTCTTAATAAATGACTGCTAACTGAAAACATGAACAAATTAGCGTATGGTCCATTGCTTTTTAATAATGTCCTAGCCTCGTGTTTCCTCCTACACCTGGGAGATGAGTTAATCTTTGAAATTGTAGATTAGATTCCTTAACTACTTGCTTGCTGAGTCAAGAATGACTTCAGCAATAATCATATAAATGTAGGAGCTGATATTTTTAAGGAAAAAAATAATAAAAACAAGAGACCATGATGTAAAGAATTCATAGTTTAAAAATAATCCTTTAGTAAATACATCCGTTAAGTAGTTAGAGGCAAGAAAAACATTCACTTATTTTGATATGTTTTTGTTTCTTAGCAAACTCCTTGCTCCCAAATCATTCACAAGTCTTCTTTTTAATAACACAGATATTACTTTTTTAGTGTTTTTAGGATTTCTGGCTGAAAAGCATGAAAGTCAGGGTAGTTTACTACAATATCCTCCACCTGATTTAGGGATCTGTGTTTGCAGATGTCCTTAAAGTGATTGTAAATCATTTTTTTTCTATAAAAATAGCAAACATGTTATACTTACCTTCTTTGTGTGGTGATTTTGCACAGGGCAGCCCAGATTCTTCTCGGGTCCCTCTTTTGTGCTCCTGGCCCCTCCCTCCTGTTGAGTGCTCCCACAGCAAGCAGCATGCTTTGGGGGAACCCAAGCCGAGCTGCAGTTCCATGTGTCCATTCAGACATGGAGCTTCAGTTCGGCCCCACCCCCTCTCTCTCCTAATTGGCTAACTGACTTTGACATCAGCAGGAGCCAATGACACTCCCAGATGGCCGAGACACTCATGAACACCGCTGGACAGTGATGGGGATCAGGTAAGTATTAGGGGGCCCAAGAAGGGCTGCTGCACACAGAAGGCGTTTTATCTTAATACATAGAATGCATTAAGATCAAAAAAAACTTCTGACTTTACAACCTTAAGATGATCCTGACATGACTTAAGATATTTCTACGGTAATAATAATGGCGAAGTATAACCATCATGTGGAGCCTGCAAGTAACTGTTTTAAACCTAAATAAATTGTTGTGTCCCTGTGGGGCATGGACCCAGATTGAACATAGGTTCTCAACTAACAGCCAAGTTAATATTGTACTTTTATTACACTCCTCCTTAACCACTTCAGCCCCAAGCCTATTTTTCACACATGTTGTTTACAAGTTAAAAAAAATATGCTAGAAAATGATTTAGAACCCCCAAACATATATATATTTTTTATCTAACACCAATAATAACACTAACAAAATGGCGGTCACTGCAATACTTTTTTTTTTTACTAATACGTTTTTTTTATTATTGGTGAAAAGGAAAATCAGAGTACAAAATACAGCCATGGTACCGAAAACACAAATCAAAACATATCAATACATACTCTGAAAAATAAGCTACTTTTATATCTTATAACACAAGATAGCGAAGGGAAACATCACAACCTAGGATATTACCCGCTACTAACTACTACTAAGAAAAAGAAAAGAAGAAAAGAAAAGAGAAAAAAATAAATAAAAATAAATAAATAATAAAAATAAAATAAAAATAAAAAAGGAGAGAGACGCTGTGCACAGACGGCTCATCTAGAATCTCTATGTACCAATGAGAGTGAACAAGAAAATATCAGAGCCACAACCCCAATCTCATCTCATATCTAATTGTGAGTATTGATCCGAATATCTGAACGCCACCCAAGGTGACCATGTCTGATTAAATTTTTTCGACGATTCCCTGGCAATGGCTACAGTTTCCTCCATTTGGTGGATATTCTCTATGGCGCTAAACCATTCTGGGATAGAAGGAATATCCTTCGATTTCCAGTGCCTGGGAATCAAGACTTTCGCTGCATTCAGCAGATGTCTAATCAGTGATTTTTTATAATGCTGCATAGAACAATCCGCAATATGGAGTAGACAGCATGCGGGAGAGAGAGAGATTGTGGTATCCGTAATGACCTTGATCACCTCACACACCCTGTCCCAGAAGGGTCTCAAGCGAGGACATTCCCACCAGATGTGGAGAATAGTCCCCTGGTCTTGCTCACATCTCCAGCAAGAATCTGATGTCTGTACCATTCTTGTACCAATGGAACACTTATGGGCAAAAATACAAGCACGTTTCCATTGCTTATCAGTGAAGCTTGTTTTAATCGCCTTTTCCCATTGTACTCGTATTCCGGATGGTATCCCGCCCCTATCTAGTTGGAGCCATGAGTACGTAAGGGAAGTAGCTCTAGGTACCGGGGCTCCAGCCAAGCAAATTTGTTCAAAAGGAGTTATTGGTCTAAACAACTGTTTTTTGGTCTGGGAAACCTGTGTATAATTATGCAGCTGGCGGTAGGTCCAAAATGAAAGCGGTCCAGGAGATGAGGAAAGTTTATGGTGATTCGTCATCGTATGAAACACTTTAAGCGTGGTCCCCACCAAGGGATGCTGCTGCACGTTTTGCTGCAATTTTACCCAGGGAATCCAAGGTAGGAGTTTAATATGAAGTGTTGAGGATGCTTCCTCCAATGTGACCCAATCCTTCTGCTCCCTATGACAGTTCCAATCCATAATTCTGGCCAAGTGTATCCCAGAATGGTAAAGTTTAAAATCAGGTAAACCTATACCTCCCTCTTCCTTGGGTTTTGTAAGCGTATCAAGCTTTATCCTAGGTTTTTGCCCCTTCCAAATAAACGTGCGTAAAATGGTCTGAAGTTGTTTGAAAAAGGAACCTGGGAGTGGAATAGGTAAGGTGTGGAAGTGGTATAGGATTCTGGGTAAAATTACCATCTTCAATATAGCAGCTCTGCCGAACCAGGAAAATGATCTTGAGGTCCAACCTTTAAGATCTACTTGAATTTTTTTTAGCAAAGGGATGAAGTTAATATTATATATATCTCCGAATTTGGGTGCAAGTTTGATTCCTAGATAGGTAATAGATGAAGTTACCCACTTAAATAAGCCAGAAGAGCGTGCACTCTCTAAGGGGTCAGCTGACAATGTGAGATTGAGAGCTTCTGATTTAGAATAGTTCATTTTCATATTGGAAATATAACTAAATATTTTAAAAGCTTTAGAGAGCTTCGGAATTGAGACCTGGGGCTGTGGTCATCCGCTTATGCTGCAATTTTAAAGTCGTGTTGACCTATCTGGAAGCCTCGTATATCAGGATTTGTGTTTACTGTGCGGATAAAAGGTTCTAAAGATAGAATAAATAAAAGAGGGGAAAGAGGGCAACCCTGCCTTGTACCATTATTTATGTCCACAGCTTCTGAGAGGGTACCATTAATTTTAAGCTGTGCCCTAGGTTTATGAAATAAATCCGATATCCACGCCATCATGTTCGATCCCAACCCAATATGTCTGCAAATAGCAAACATATAGTCCCAGGCAACACAGTCGAAGGCCTTCTCTGCGTCAGTTGACAGGAGGAGACCCTCAATTCCCCAGGTGTGTGCGTAATGAATCAGATTAAGGGCTTTTATAACATTATCACAGGCTTCCCTCCCTGGCATAAAACCCGCCTGTTATGGGCCTATAAGTTTTGGGAGAAAGGATGTCAGTCTAGATGCCAATACCTTCGCCAGTATTTTTAGGTCCAAATTCAGCAATGAAATCGGTCTATAGTTTGTACAATCAGTACGGTCCTTCGCTTGTTTAGGGATCAATGTTACATATGCCGTCGTAAAGGAGCTCGACATTAATGAAGAGGTTCGGATATGTTCCAGGGCACGGAGTAGGGGAGCTTTCAGGATGTCTATAAAAGTTTTATAATAATGGGCCGTGAACCCATCCGGGCCTGGGCTCTTACCCGTTTTTTGAGTCTTAATTACCCGTATAAGTTATTCTTCTGAAATCGGCGATTCCAAAGAATCACTCTCAACCGAAGATAAAGTAGGCATGCCACTCTCCATGATATATTCTTGCAAAACGGATTCTCTATTTCCTTGAAGCTCTATGGGTTTATGTGTCGGGGGGAGATTATAAAGCTTAGTATAAAAAGCATGAAATTGTGACGCAATCTGGTCCGTTTTTTGTACAAGTTGTCCATTGGAAGTCTTAATAGAAAGAATAGAATGTGCATGGGTAATTGTTTTAAGGGTTTTTGCAAGAAATTTGCCACACTTATCCCCATGTTCATAATGAAAGCCTTTCTTGAAATAGAGAATTTGTTTTGCTTTAAGATTAAGTAAAGAGTTAAGTTTTTCCCGCGTCTTTGACAGTTCCAACAGGTGCGCCTCTACATGTGACTGTTTATGTTGGCTTTCCAACGAGACAATTTTTTCGGCTAATGTCAGAGTAACTTTTTCAGCTTCTCTTTTCTTAAGGGAGCCAAGGCGCATAAGTTCGCCACGTAGGACACACTTGTGAGCCTCCCAGATCGTCAAGGGTGACATATCCTCTGTAGTATTAAGCTGAAAGTATAATTTAAGCGCCTTGTGGATTTGTTGGCAAGTAGAGGGATCCGTCAGTAAGGTGGAATTCAACCGCCAGCTGCATGGTCTAGGAGGCCTATCTGATTGTGACAGAGAGATCGATACCGGACAATGATCCGAAAGGGATTGTATGCCTATGTTGGCTGCCTGGAGCAAAGGTAAATCACGTTGCAAAATAAACACATAGTCAATACGAGAGTGTTTTTTATGTAGCGGAGAATAATATGTATAATCTCTGCCCGTTGGGTATATTAAAATCCCCACCTAAGATAATACAGCCAGTGGCAAAACCCTTTAGTTCGTCTATTAGGTGACGACAAAATGCAAGATGACCTGAATTAGGGAAATAAGCATTTGCCAAGGTGATCTCTCTATTATGCCACATTCCCTTAAGGAACATAAATCGCCCCATGGGGGTCCGTGTATTGTTGAGACACTTTGAAATGTGCATGTTTATGTAGCAGAATAGACACACCTTTGGATTTGGAGTTAGGGTTTGGCGCATGGTATGCCTCAGGGAAATGTCTATCAAATAATCTGGGTACCGAAGAGGATTGGGAATGGGTCTCCTGGATAAACACAAAAGCCGGTTGGGCTTTTTTCAATTCTCTTAGAAGTGATACCCTCTTTTCGGGAATATTAAGACCCCTTAGGTTATGAGAGATCAGGGTGGGGTGTTTGCCTAATGAATGATAAGCCATTTCAGCACAGCGTCAAGAGAAGAGGAAAAAAAAAAAGGAAGGGGGGGGCAGAAGAAAAAAAAAGTCTCCTGAATGAACAGGCTAGATATTTACAGATAACCGATCGAGCACTCCTCTACCGCTGTAGAGGGGCTCCTCCTATTGTGTCTACCTAGGGGTACACTGGCAGAAGGAAATTAGCCCGGTGGAACACCCGGGATAGACACAGTGTGGGGTACGTGGGTAAAACCTGTGAAATGGTCAGAGAACAAAATATATTTATTATGTTAAATAACAGAAAAGCAGCTACTCACACCTGCAGAATAGAGAAAAAGAAAAAAAAATACATATTTATAAAACATTGACCCGTAAGTGTATTAAGACTTGCATGAATCCAGAAAAAAAGAAAAAAAGAAAAAAAAAAAAACGCAAAAATTTCAGCATCCCAACAGTGTAAAGAGCACTCAAACAATACTGTCCAGTATACACATAATTACAGGCCGTCACTTCATGCATAATTGGAGGGGGCCATGGTCCCCTACGGGGAACTAGACTTATTCTAATGCCCAAAAATAGGCCGAAAAAATATATATATATAAGAAAGGAGGACAGGAATTTCAGCGTCCCAAAAGTCTAAGGAGCAGTCAAACAATCAGATAACCCTGTCCAGTATACACATATTATATAATTCAGGACTCCTTGAAGCAGTAAAGCGACTTCTTAAGTGTATTCTCTTGCCCTTGTGCTTCTGGTCACCTGGACCTGTCTTTCGGGGTCCACTCCCTGGGACTTTTGATATTTACCCTTCTTCATTACATGTGTACTAGGAGTCGATTGTTGTGAAACAGGTGGTCTAGGGGGGTCTAGTGGTAACCTAAATTCCCTATACCAGTCTGGTAAGTCCACTGGTGGTAGATGCAGAGCTTCACAAAATTGCAGTAAGTCATCCGGGGTCTTAAGAGTGTGGAAAACCCCCTCCACATTGACCGAGAGAGCAAAAGGAAACTTCCATCTATATGTGAGATTATGCTCTCTAAGTATTTCAAATAAAGGTCGCAGGGCTCTACGATTGTTCAAAGTAATGGGTGAGAGGTCCTGAAATAAGGAGATCTTCTGCTCATTAAAGATAATTTGTTCATTTTGACGTGCATGTGCCATAATGTCCTCCTTAAGCTTGTAATTCTGAAGACAGCAGATAATGTCCCTAGCAGGCGCCGATTCACTCGGACGTACACGAAATGCCCGATGGGCTCTATCAAAATCAATTGGGTTATCTGCTGGTTTCTCTAATAATTTGTTAAAAATGGAGGACAAAGTGGGGACAATTTGCTCATGTGTGATTGATTCGGGTCCCCCCCTGACCCTTATATTATGCCTCCTGTCCCTATTTTCCAAATCTTCCAGGTGTCGGTTTACAGCAATTAATTGTGCGGTATGAGCATTTGAAACCGACTCCAGCCGGGATTGCAATGTCTCTTTTTTGACCCAGGCATTCGGCCGTCCGAGCCATCTCATTTAACACTAACATATCAGTTTTGAGATCAGTAATAGCAGATGCAAAATTATGCTTAATGTCATCCACAAACACAGTCATATCAGCATAAGTTAACAAATGATCAGAAGAAGGGCAATGCCTCACCGTTTCCTCCGCCATGACTTGCAAACCCTCGCTATCCTCATGATCGTTATCCTCTGGCGTCATGTTAGAGATATTTGTGCTGCCCGGGGTGCTTGAAATTCCTGGGGTGTCTCTGGTGTCTGAACTACCAGAGCTACCTGCAGTGCCTGGAGCGTTTGTATCGCGGGCAGATGGGCGGGACCTAAACAGGTCTGGAATGCTTTGTGATCGCGGTACTGATGAGGAGCGAGTGGCAGGTAACCGAGGAAGTGGTGGGTTAATTTTGACCATGTTCTAGATGTGAAGATATAGGTGGAGATAGGTCTGAATCACAACAAAGTATATATATATATATATATATAACAGTATATAGCTGTTTATAGCTGTATATGGCTGTACAGCTATATATATATATATATATATGGCTGTGTGAACTATATGGCTGTGGCTGTGGCTGTGCTGTATATTGTGCCGACAGCGTGTAGTAGCATATAGATAGCGTGTAGATATGTCCTAGTCCCAGCAGGGGTCAGCAAAGATCAACAAGCGTCAGTAGATGTCCCCAGCGAAAGCCTGAGCAAGAGCCTGAGTGGAGTCGGGGTATGAGTCTGAACTGACTCTATAGGTTATCAGGATAGCCTCAGATAACCTCAGAACCGGGAGCGGAGTTCAGCATGGATGAGTGCACGGATGACTGCATGGAAGTCTGCTCGGCATCTGGCATCTGGCGTCTGGTCGGGAGTGTGTAGCAACGTGTAGCAGACGCTGTGCGAGACAGCGTGCAGGTATATCTCTACAGGGGTCCCAGCGGCGAGTATCAATGAATATCAATAGGTAGGTAGGTATCAGAGCCGGTGTAGTTTTGTACGGGCAGCGTGCAGGCAGCGTGCGGGGGGAGCCAATGGGTCCGAGAGTCTGAGCGGGTGTCTCAAGCTGAATCAGAGCGGCATCATAGTGAGTGAGCTCTGCTCTCCCTGCAGCATGAACGCACCATACTGACCCGTATAGATACTATTGCCGCTGCAATACTTTTTTTCACACCGCATTTGCGCAGCGGCTTTTGTTTTTTAAAGAAAAATACACTTTTTTTAATTAAAAAATAAGACAACAGTAAAGTCAGCCAATTTTTTTAATATCCTGAAAGATGATGTTACGGTGAGTAAATTGATACCCGCTCGTGGAATGGCTACAATTTTTTTCCCTTAAAAATCTCCATATGCAATGTTTAAAAAATTCTACAGGTTGCATGTTTTGAGTTACAGAGGAGGTCTAGGGCTAGAATTATTGCCCTTGCTCTATGGATCACAGTGATTCCTCACATGTGTGGTTTGAACACCGTTTTCAATGGCCGCTACTCACGTGTTTGTTCGCTTCTGCGTTTTTTTAAAATGTATTTTACCTTTTATTTTTGTGTCACTTTTATTCCTATTAGAAGGAATATGAACATCCCTTGT
This sequence comes from Rana temporaria, assembly GCF_905171775.1. Taxonomy (NCBI): domain Eukaryota; kingdom Metazoa; phylum Chordata; class Amphibia; order Anura; family Ranidae; genus Rana; species Rana temporaria. Next base: position 321,936,678 of record NC_053490.1, read on the forward strand.
AATAGAAAAAGCATGACAGGACCACTTAAATATGACATCTGGAGTCAAAATACCTCAGATCTCATATTTACACTAAAATGCAATAAAAAAATAAATGTTGTTTGAAAAAAAATAAAAATTTAAGAGCTATGGGCGGAAGTTAATATTTTTTACTTTTTTATTTAATAAATATCACAATTAAAAAAAACAAAACATTTTTTTTCCTCAGTTTAGGCCAATACGTATTCTTCTACATATTTTTGGTAACAAAAAATCGCAATAATCATATATTGATTGGTTTGTGCAAAAGTTATAGCGTCTACAAAATAGGTGATAGATTTATGGCATTTTTATTTTATTATTTTTTTTTACTAGTATTGGCGGCGATTTGCGATTTTTTTACTGTGACCATGACATTGCGGCGAACACATCCAACACTTTTGACAAGTTTTTGGGACCGTTCACATTTATACAGCGATTAATGCTATAAATATGCATTGATTACTGTGTAAATGTGACTGGCAGGGAAGGGGTTAACCACTAGGGGGCGTTAAAGGGGTTAATATGTTCCCTAAGGTGTGTTCTAACTGTAGGGGGGAGGGGACTCTCAAGGGGAGGAGACCGATGTGTGTTCCTCTGTACTGGGAACACACATTGGTCTCCTCACTGCTGACAGGAGGTGGATCTGTGTGTTTACACACACAGATCCACACTCCTGCCGTGATTACCGGCAATTGGGGGCATCCGGCGACAATCGCGGCCGCCAGCCACCCGTGCCATGTCACGAGCGCTACCGCACGCGCCCTAGATCGCCGTGAACACAGGACGTCATATGACGTCCACCCGGATCGGCGAGGGGTTCCTGCCGCCGTCATTTTCCAATGGCGCGGTATGGAAGCGGTTAAGTTGTTAAAGTATCAAAGTCAGAACAAAAAACCCACATATTTAGTACATTTTTGCAATTAATACACATATTCCCTGTTGTCTCCCTTTAAAGACGATGCAAACAGAGAAAAATATGTGTTGGTCTGCCACAAATACAGACCTCCTAAGTTCTATTCTGGGCTGACAACACAGTGGGGTAGATTTACTAAAACTTGAGAAAATTTGTTGCAGCTCTGCATAGAAACCAACCATCTTCCTTTGTTTTTTTTAAAAGTCTAAAAGAACAAGCTGAAGTTAGAAGCTGATTGGCTACTATGCACAGCTGCACCTGATTTTGTACTCTCCAGTTTTAGTAAATCAACCCCACAGTAATTTTGTGAAGGTTGTGAAGGTCAGACTTGTCCAATTTTCGTTTGTTAAACTTCTCCTAAATCCTTCCACTGTTCCAACTCTACAGCATAAGTAATGATTTTTCTGTAGTCCCAAGCTAAGAACTGAGAGGGCAATAGCAACTGAACTGACAATAAACAGTTTTTTAAATTAAATTTGATTGTATATTTAACAAACCAAAAGGACACAAATAAGGGAAGTCAGAGCTTAGATAAACTTTAAAAAGCAAGTCCTTTGTTGCAAGCACCTAAGAATTCAACCTACACAGACTAGCTGTAATACATGGCTGTATATCATATCATCTGTATCATTGGACAAAGTTGTAATTCATTGACTTATACCTTTTATGGTATTCTTTTATGGTGGTCATATGGTCACTTCACCCTGTCTTCTCTCGGCATCAGAGCTGTCACTGTCCCTGTAACTTTGTTCCTAGTAATAGGAAGGGAGGGAGAGACAACACACCACACTACAGTACTACTTCAATGGGATACAGGAGAGGAAAGGACTAACATTGCTTGAGTGAATATATCATCCTTAAAGGAGTTCTCTGACCTAAAAGTTTTAACCCCCGCTGTGCCCGGGCTGTAAAAAAATAGAAAATAAACTGTCACTTACCTGCCTACGATCCCCCGTTGTTCCGATATCGCCGTCCCGTTCTCCGGTCCCGGGCCCCTTCCGCTTCCTGTGTGTCGGTGACTCATAGTGCGCTCAGCCTATCAGCGGCCGCAGCAATGTCCCGTCGCGGCCACTGATAGGCTGAGCGCACTATGAGTCACCGACACACAGGAAGCGGAAGAGACCGGGACCGGAGAACGGGACGGCGATATCGGAACAACGGGGGATCGTAGGCACGTAAGTGACAGTTTATTTTCTATTTTTTTACAGCCCGGGCACAGCGGGGGTTAAAACTTTTAGGTCAGAAAACTCCTTTAAAACACCATATGAAGCTGGAAAGGTTACTGCATCTATAACATGACATGCATTGAAATTAACATATTGGAGTTTTATTGTTACAATTTTTGGCTTTACATTTCAATCTCAAATTAGCAGCAGTCAAAACCACAGATATGTTAACTGGCATAAGATCCAAGGAACTCTACAGGGATATGGGGTTCAATTTGGGGCCAGGTCAAGTATACTTCCACTATACAGATCTTACTATACATAACATGTTATATATAAAATTATACTACTTGAATAACATTGTTTTCTATACTGTATATTATTATCATGTCTATAATGAAATAAAGTAGCATTTTTATTTAAATCCAAGATTTTTTAATTTTGTCATGTCATTTACAATTATATTTACAGTGCAGTATAGTAACCACTGGCCGCCCGCCAATGACAGATTGACGGCGGCAAAGTGGTTGTAGAATCCTGACTGGACATCATATGACGTCCTCAGGATTCTGAGCCGCTGCGCGCCCCCGGGGGCGCGCATCGCGGCGATCGTTGTTGCGGGGTGTCAATCTGACACCCCGCAACACCGATCTCGGTAAAGAGTCTCTCACGGAGACTCTTTACCACGTGATCAGCCGTGTCCAACCACGGCTGATCACGATGTAAACAGGAAGAGCCGTTGACGGCTCTTCCTCACTCGCGTCTGACAGACGCGAGTAGAGGAGAGCCGATCGGCGGCTCTCCTGACAGGGGGGATTCGCGCTGATTGTTTATCGCCACATGGACCACCAGGGAAGCCCACCCTGGACCACCAGGGAAGGGCAGATAAAAAAAAAAGCCAAAAAAAAGTCTGTAAAAAAAAAGTCTTAAAAAAAAAAAAAAAAAAAAAATAAGATGCCAATCAGTGCCCACAAATGGGCACTGACTGGCAACATAGGTAAAACAGTGCCGCCCCACAGTGTCCATCAGTGCCACCCACATTGTCCATCAGTGCCACCCTACAGTGTCCATCAGTGCCACCCCACAGTGCCCATCCATGCCCAGTGCCCACCTATCAGTGCCCATCTGTGCCACCCATAAGTAGCCATCAGTGCCGCCCATGAGTGCCCATCTGTGCCGCCTATGAGTGCCCAGTGCCGCCCATGAGTGCCCATCAGTGCCGCCCATGAGTGCCCAGTGCCGCCATTGTGTGCCCATCAATGCCGCCTATGTGTGCCCATCAGTGCCGCCTATGTGTGCCCATCAGTGCCGCATACAAGCGCCGCCAATCAGTGCCACCTCATCTGTGCCAATCAGTACTACCTCATTGATGTCCATCAGTGCCATCTCATCGGTGCCCATCAGTGCCGCCATATCAGTGCCCGTAATTGAAAGAGAAAACGTACTTATTTACAAAAAAATTAACAGAAAAAAATAAAAATGTATTTTTTTTTTCAAAATTTTCAGTCTTTTTTTAGCTGTTGCGCAAAAAAAAAATCCGCAGAGGTGATCAAATACCACCAAAAGAAAGCTCTATTTGTGGGGGAAAAAGGACGCCAATTTTGTTTGGGAGCCACGTCGCAGGACCGCGCAATTGTCATTCAAAGTGCGACAGTGCTGAAAGCTGAAAATTGGCTTGGGCAGGAAGGTGCGTAAGTGCCCTGTATGGAAGTGGTTAAAATACAGTGACATGCCAAATCTGTCTTATCTTAGAAGAAAGAATAACAATCAGATACGTTTTTGAAACCTGTCTGATAGGTCTTTTCACTGCAAAAAGTCAGCTGGGGGTATCTGTGCCTGATATAGACTTGGCTTAAATTGGCTGGAAAGTGCAACAATATTCTCAAGTCCTTGTCTAACATAAAAATATTATTTATTGCAGCTGTTACTTTTTGTGCAAAATCTCATAAACATGGCTTTCAAAAAATATGTTTTAGAAAGTTGAAGAAGACAAGAAGTTCAAATTAACATTAAAAACAGGGAAAAACTATTTTTTTACTTACATCTTACTGATATAATATCAGTTCAGCAATATACTGTAGATAGTAGCATCTATGTTTCAAAAACAATGTATAACGTACACAAGACATCAAGCAATACAATGGATGAACATGAGCAGATCAAGAGACAAGGCCTCTGTTTTTACATACAGAGTGTTTAGAAAGATGGTCCGGAGGAGTCACAAAGATGTTGAATTGATTTACAAGTAATACAATATATATCAGGGTACTATGATCAAGTGGGACCCAATTAAGTACTTGTTAATGCATTTAGATTAGTGTATAATGCATAAGCTTATAAATTATTTAAATACACAAGGGAGAACGCCAGATTAAGCGACTGGGATGGAGCTTTGTACTTGGCAAATGGATGGCTTTTATGGTAACTCAATGAAAATGCTAAAAATCTCCAATGGCGCCAGCTTTTATGGATTAAATCTATCTGGGAACAAAAAAAACAGTCCTTTTAACTCCCCAGTATCAGTTAAGGATACTTGTTCTTTACTGTCTCTGTAGTGCCTACCAGATTCCTATCAGACATTGTTGTATTGACTGTGTTTATACACTATCTAGTAACACATCACCAACTATAAAGCTCATTTTTAAAAATGTCTGTTGCTCTATTTGCACTCAGGGCAGCATTTTCACAAGTTTCATGTAAAGCGAATATCCACTGTTTTGAATACATATCCATTAGCAATGAAATATTTATTCTCTATCCTGGCAGCAGAATTAATTACTAATAGCAAAACTGTGCTTGTTACAGATTGTTACAGCAGTCATACTATCCTTTTATGTGCTTTCAATGTGACTGATTTATTTTCAGTGCCATAATGCTATGCTTTTTTAATGGGGCTTATGTCCATGATTTTCAAAAATATTATCTAATGATGGCTGAGACATTTAATTGAATATACTTTTTAGAACCTTTTACTTATTGCATGTTGATATTTTGTTTATATTTGTATACATTTTCCATAATTTTCCATCCATTTACTAAAAAGACCACTATTGTGGCAAATATTATGTGTTGATAGTTATTATTTATAATTTTTCCCAGAATTACATGCAGTTCAAGCTTCCTATCAGAATGATACATTTTAATGCTACCAGGGGTGCGTACAATGGCAATATTTCATTCACATGGTTTAACTGGAGGTTATTATTGCCTAGATGCCCATGCCAAATTTTGGCCAAATCCACCCCACTACAAAACTCCCACTAAACCAATTACTGTATTTATTGGCGTATAACACTCCCTTTTTTTTACCCTGAAAATAGAGGGTAAACTGCCTGCATGTTATTGTTTAAATTGTTTTTTATTCTTTTCCCATAGAAAAATCTTTACAAACTTTGTTTTCTTTAAAATCAACATCCAATACACGGCTCATAGATTTTTCATACATAACATACATATACTTTAACATATACAACATAATACATACATAAAAATATTTGTATGGGTACATAGCTAGATCCATCCCTCCTTAATCCTAGTTCTCTAATGGGACTTATGTTATACCTTAGCACTAGGGATGAGCTCCGCGTTCGATTCGAACGTATGTTCGACTCGAACATCGGTCGTTCGATCGTTCGTCGAAACTCGAACAAAACGGGTCGTTCGCGCCAAATTCGAGTGACGCAAAACGTCCCATAATTCACTGGGGCGTTGAGCGCTGATGATTGGCCAAGCATGCTGTATGTCCCGCATGCTTGGCCAATCACAGCGCTCAAAAAACGAAGAGCCATAATTGGCCAAAGCCAGGGTGGCTTTGGCCAATTATGGCTCAGGGGGATTAGTACACGCCCCCCACTATAAAAGGCAGCCTGCACGGCTGCCTAGTGTAGTGTGTTGGCGGTTCTAGAGATCAGTCAGTCAGACAGAGAGAGATAGAGAGATAGAGACACAGTGTCTTAACCAGATAGATAGATAGATAGATAGATAGAGTAGGAAGTGTAGTCAGTATAGTTAAAAGTACAGTTTGTAGAGAATATATTCACATCCTTAGGCGTTGTCAATATATTTATAAACTGTACAGCTCAGCTAGTTTATCTATCAGGCAGGAGATTGTTCTACATGCAGCGCTCTAACGTGTTGTATTGCCTGCATTAGGGATTTACTTTAAATATAATTATTCTGTGTTATTTAACGTGTGCTAGTTAATTGCACACACAGACGCATTACCTGTTACTGCACGTGTGCAATTTATTTGCACAGAAGCGCAGTCGCTGTTAATGCAACTGGGCTATTGAATTGCACAGAAACGCAGTCGCTATTACTGCGTGCATGCTGTTTAATAGCAACTAAAGGCAGTTGGTGTCACTGCGTGCGTGCTGTTAAATCGCATTTGACCGCAGTCGCTATTACTGCGTGCGTGCTGTTTAATAGCAACTAAAGGCAGTTGGTGTCACTGCGTGCGTGCTGTTAAATCGCATTTGACCGCAGTCGCTATTACTGCGTGCGTGCTGTTTAATAGCAACTAAAGGCAGTTGGTGTCACTGCGTGCGTGCTGTTAAATCGCATTTGACCGCAGTCGCTATTACTGCGTGCGTGCTGTTTAATAGCAACTAAAGGCAGTTGGTGTCACTGCGTGCGTGCTGTTAAATCGCATTTGACCGCAGTCGCTATTACTGCGTGCGTGCTGTTTAATAGCAACTAAAGGCAGTTGGTGTCACTGCGTGCGTGCTGTTAAATCGCATTTGACCGCAGTCGCTATTACTGCGTGCGTGCTGTTTAATAGCAACTAAAGGCAGTTGGTGTCACTGCGTGCGTGCTGTTAAATCGCATTTGACCGCAGTCGCTATTACTGCGTGCGTGCTGTTTAATAGCAACTAAAGGCAGTTGGTGTCACTGCGTGCGTGCTGTTAAATCGCATTTGACCGCAGTCGCTATTACTGCGTGCGTGCTGTTTAATAGCAACTAAAGGCAGTTGGTGTCACTGCGTGCGTGCTGTTAAATCGCATTTGTCCGCAGTCGCTATTACTGCGTGCGTGCTGTTTAATAGCAACTAAAGGCAGTTGGTGTCACTGCGTGCGTGCTGTTAAATCGCATTTGACCGCAGTCGCTATTACTGCGTGCGTGCTGTTTAATAGCAACTAAAGGCAGTTGGTGTCACTGCGTGCGTGCTGTTAAATCGCATTTGACCGCAGTCGCTATTACTGCGTGCGTGCTGTTTAATAGCAACTAAAGGCAGTTGGTGTCACTGCGTGCGTGCTGTTAAATCGCATTTGACCGCAGTCGCTATTACTGCGTGCGTGCTGTTTAATAGCAACTAAAGGCAGTTGGTGTCACTGCGTGCGTGCTGTTAAATCGCATTTGACCGCAGTCGCTATTACTGCGTGCGTGCTGTTTAATAGCAACTAAAGGCAGTTGGTGTCACTGCGTGCGTGCTGTTAAATCGCATTTGACCGCAGTCGCTATTACTGCGTGCGTGCTGTTTAATAGCAACTAAAGGCAGTTGGTGTCACTGCGTGCGTGCTGTTAAATCGCATTTGACCGCAGTCGCTATTACTGCGTGCGTGCTGTTTAATAGCAACTAAAGGCAGTTGGTGTCACTGCGTGCGTGCTGTTAAATCGCATTTGACCGCAGTCGCTATTACTGCGTGCGTGCTGTTTAATAGCAACTAAAGGCAGTTGGTGTCACTGCGTGCGTGCTGTTAAATCGCATTTGACCGCAGTCGCTATTACTGCGTGTGTGCTGTTTAATAGCAACTAAAGGCAGTTGGTGTCACTGCGTGCGTGCTGTTAAATCGCATTTGACCGCAGTCGCTATTACTGCGTGCGTGCTGTTTAATAGCAACTAAAGGCAGTTGGTGTCACTGCGTGCGTGCTGTTAAATCGCATTTGACCGCAGTCGCTATTACTGCATGCGTGCTGTTTAATAGCAACTAAAGGCAGTTGGTGTCACTGCGTGCGTGCTGTTAAATCGCATTTGACCGCAGTCGCTATTACTGCGTGCGTGCTGTTTAATAGCAACTAAAGGCAGTTGGTGTCACTGCGGCTATTTTGTTACTTTACACTTGAGCCAAGTCGCTCTTACTGTGTGGTTGCTGTTTAATACCATCTGAAAGCAGTTGGTGTGACAGCGACTATTTTGTTACTTTACACTTGAACCAAGTCGCTCTTACTGTGTGATTGCTGTTTAATACCATCTGAAAGCAGTTGGTGTGACAGCGACTATTTTGTTACTTTACACTTGAACCAAGTCGCTCTTACTGTGTGATTGCTGTTTAATACCATCTGAACGCAGTCGGTGTGACAGCGACTATTTTGTTACTTTACACTTGAGCCAAGTCGCTCTTACTGTGTGGTTGCTGTTTAATACCATCTGAACGCAGTTGGTGTGACAGCGACTATTTTGTTACTTTACACTTGAGCCAAGTCGCTCTTACTGTGTGGTTGCTGTTTAATACCATCTGAACGCAGTTGGTGTGACAGCGACTATTTTGTTACTTTACACTTGAACCAAGTCACTCTTACTGTGTGATTGCTGTTTAATACCATCTGAACGCAGTCGGTGTGACAGCGACTACTTTGTTACTTTACACTTGAGCCAAGTCGCTCTTACTGTGTGGTTGCTGTTTAATACCATCTGAACGCAGTCGGTGTGACAGCGACTATTTTGTTACATAACACCTGAACGCATAACTATGGCTGGAAGGACAAAGAGAGGCAGAGAGTCACGAGGGCAAGCAGGCTCTGCATCTAGAGGTAACGCTGGTGATGGATGTGGTGCATCCTCTTCAGCACGTGGCCGTGGCCGCTCGTCCTTCTTTTCGGGAGCTGGCCGTGTTGAGCCTCAACATGCTGAGAAATTAGTTGAGTGGATGACCAAGCCGTCCTCATCCTCCTCATCCTCTCTCACACAGACTGATTATAGTTTGTCTGGCAAAGCAGCTGCCAAGGCGTCCTCTACCCTCTGCACAATGGGATCACACAATCCTTCCCTAGTCCCACCGTGTCCTTCTGAGGAGTCCCCCGAACTGTTTCAACACAGTGTTGGGTACATGCTAGCTGAAGATGCACAGCGTTTTGAAGACTCCGATGACGGAACACTGATAGAGGAAGGCATTGATGTGAGCCCAGGGAGAGGGGGTGGCCGAGAGGGACAACAATCTGGGAGTGATGTTCCCCCAGCTGGAGCATACTGCCAGGTTGTCGCCAGTGATGATGAGGAGGGAGGGGATGATGAGGTCATTGACTCTACCTGGGTGCCTGGTAGGAGAGAGGAGGAGGAGGAGGAAGAGGACGAGGCACAGGCACATCTTCAAAGAGGCAGGAAGCCCTCCAGGGGTCAGCTTAAGGGCAGTACACCAACTGCATTACGTGGCGCTGCTGTGTCTCAAAGGTACAGCAAAAGTTCTTTGGTGTGGGCCTTTTTTGAAACCTGTCCATCAGATGCTACCTTTGCTGTTTGCAACATATGTCTCAAGCGTATCTCGCGTGGCCAAAACATCACCCGCTTGGGCACCACATGCTTGTCCAGACATATGTCGACCTGCCATGCAGCTCGTTGGCAGGCATACCAGAAAGACCCACACCAAAGACCAAAGCGGTCCTCCCCTTGCCCTTCTGTGACCTCAAACCCCACTAGACCCCTAGTCCTCTCTGCAGCCTGCACCGAAGGTGTAGAAATAGGTGTGTCACAACGTAGTAGTGGTAGTACATCCGGCCAATCTACTGATATTACCAGACAAATTTCCCTGCCCCAGCTGCTGCAGCGCCGAAAGAAGTACGCTCCCAGCCATCCACATGCCCAGCGGTTGAATGCTAGCTTAGCAAAATTGCTAGCACTTCAACTGCTACCTTTTCAGTTGGTAGATTCTGCCCCCTTCCGTGAGTTTGTGGAATGTGCAGTACCTCAGTGGCAAGTACCCAAACGCCACTTTTTTTCACGGAAGGCGATTCCGGCTCTCTACCGGCATGTGGAAGGCAATGTCCATACCTCGCTGGACAGGGCGGTCAGTGGTAAGGTGCATCTTACCGCTGACTCATGGTCCAGCAGGCATGGACAGGGACGTTACCTGTCTTTTACGGCCCATTGGGTGACTCTGCTGGCAGCTGGGAAGGGCGCAGGTCAAGGCACAGTAGTTTTGGAGGTTGTTCCACCACCACGCCTCCAAAACACTACAACTGCTTGTGACACACCTCTCTCCTCCACCCCCTCCTCTTCTTCTTCCTCTGTGGCCTCTTCCTGTGGTGATGTTGGCTCAGAACCAGCCGTGCTCCGTAGGCGTACGACGGGCTACGCAGGAATGCAGGCCAAGAGATGCCATGCGGTCCTAGAGCTGGTGTGCTTGGGAGACAGGAGCCACACTGGGGAAGAGGTTCTTTCAGCTCTGCAGGGGCAGGCTCAGAGGTGGTTGACGCCACGCCAGCTGAAGCCTGGAATGGTGGTCAGCGATAATGGCACCAACCTCCTCTCTGCCCTGCGACGTGGAAAACTCACCCATGTGCCCTGTTTTGCGCATGTTCTCAATTTGGTGGTGCAGCGGTTCTTGGGCAGGTACCCTGGCTTACAGGATGTCCTGAGGCAGGCCAGGAAAGTCTGTGTGCATTTCCGGAGGTCATATAATGCCACTGCTCGGCTGACAGACCTCCAGAGGGAATACAACCTGCCCAAGAACCGCCTAATCTGTGACATGCCCACCAGATGGAACTCTACGTTGGCCATGCTGCAGCGGCTGCACACGCAGCAGAGGGCCATCAATGAGTACCTGTGCCAATATGGCAGCAGAACTGGCTCAGGGGAGCTTGGTTTTTTTTCACCACGCCAGTGGGCCTTGATCAGGGATGCATGCACTGTCCTGTCACCATTTGAGGAGGCCACGAGGATGGTGAGCAGTGACAGTGCATGCATCAGTGAGACTGTCCCGCTTATTCACATGTTGGAGCACACCCTACGTGGAATAATGGACAGGGCCCTTGAGGCAGAACAGAGGGAGGAAGAGGAGGACTTCCTTACCTCTCAAGGCCCCCTTTATCCAGACACTGTTCCTGCTTGCCCACCTGGAACACAGGAAGAGGAGGAGGAGGATGAGGAAGAGGAGGAGGAGGAGGATTGTATCAGCAGCATGGAGGTGGAGCCTAGCACTCAGCATCAACAGCAGCAGTCTTCAAGGGATCATTTACAGTCCCAAGGAACACGTGGACTTTTACGTGGCTGGGATGAGGTGGCTGAGGATCCTGTCGTCCTCAGTGACCCAGAGGACTGTGCCCCAAATGCCTCTGCAAACCTACGCTGCATGGCCTCCCTGATTCTGCAAAGCCTGCGTAAGGATCCTCGTGTACGTGCTATCAAGGAGAGGGATCATTACTGGCTGGCAACTCTCCTTGATCCACGTTACAAGAGTAAGGTAACGGATCTTATGTTGCCATCGCAGAGGGAGCAGAAGATGAAACTACTGCGGGAGGCCTTGCAGAAGGGTCTGTGCAATGCGTTCCCAGAACCGGGGGGATTACCAAAACCTGGCCCTGGACAACGTCTTGCTGAGGCTTCGGTGAGTCAGAGAAGGAGCGGTGGAGAAGGTGGCCGTCTGACCGATGCGTTCAGACAATTTTTTAATCCGCAGCCCCAAGGTCTGACCGGTTCCAGCAACCATCGCCAGCGTCTGGTTTACATGGTCCGGGAATACCTAGCGGCAAGATCCGACTTGGACACCTTCCCCACGGAAAATCCTCTGGCTTACTGGGTCTTGAGGATGGATCACTGGCCAGAGCTTGCACAGTACGCAATTGAGCTACTGGCTTGCCCTGCATCCAGTGTTCTTTCAGAACGTACATTCAGTGCTGCTGGAGGCTTTGTGACCGATCACAGGGTACGCCTCTCCACCGACTCTGTTGATCGACTGACCTTCATCAAAATGAATCAGGCTTGGATCAACACCGGCTACCAAGCACCTGATGCTGATGTTACTGAATAAGAATTTTGTGTTGAAATATCAGATCCCTTTGAGACTGCTGATGCTGAGTGACTGTCCTGTTGTGCTGCTGATGGAATATCCTTCTCCTCCTCACTTTTCATGCTGTTAGCTAGTAAGAAATTTTGTTTTTCTGTGCTCCGCCACCAGTGCCTAAGGCCTAATTTTTCTGCCCCTGTTTAACAGGGGCGCCTAATAACAATTTTTGATGCAATACTTTGCACGTGGCCTAAGGCCTAATTTTTGTGCCCCTGTGTAACAGGGGCGTCTAATAACAATTTTTGATGCAATACTTTGCACGTGGCCTAAGGCCTAATTTTTGTGCCCCTGTGTAACAGGGGCGTCTAATAACAATTTTTGATGCAATACTTTGCACGTGGCCTAAGGCCTAATTTTTGTGCCCCTGTGTAACAGGGGCGTCTAATAACAATTTTTGATGCAATACTTTGCACGTGGCCTAAGGCCTAATTTTTGTGCCCCTGTGTAACAGGGGCGTCTAATAAAAATTTTTGATGCAATACTTTGCACGTGGCCTAAGGCCTAATTTTTGTGCCCCTGTGTAACAGGGGCGTCTAATAACAATTTTTGATGCAATACTTTGCACGTGGCCTAAGGCCTAATTTTTGTGCCCCTGTGTAACAGGGGCGTCTAATAACAATTTTTGATGCAATACTTTGCACGTGGCTCCTTGTTGCGCTCCAATTACAGATATTGGGAGGGGTTGCAGTGTTATGTTGCGCCTAATAACAATTTTGGATGCAATACTTTGCACGTGGCCTAAGGCCTAATTTTTCTGCCCCTGTGTAACGGGGGTGTCTAATAACAATTTTTGATGCAATACTTTGCACGTGGCTCCTTGTTGCGCTCCAATTACAGATATTGGGAGGGGTTGCAGTGTTATGTTGCGCCTATGGACACATTTTTATGCCCCTGTGTAACAGGGGCACCTAATAACAATTTTTGATGCAATACTTTGCACTTGGCTCCTTGTTGGGCTCCAATTACAGATATTGGGAGGGGTTGCAGTGTTATGTTGCGCCTATGGACACATTTTTATGCCCCTGTGTAACAGGGGCACCTAATAACAATTTTTGATGCAATACTTTGCACGTGGCTCCTTGTTGCGCTCCAATTACAGATATTGGGAGGGGTTGCAGTGTTATGTTGCGCCTACGGACACATTTTTATGCCCCTGTGTAACAGGGGCACCTAATAACAATTTTTGATGCAATACTTTGCACGTGGCTCCTTGTTGCGCTCCAATTACAGATATTGGGAGGGGTTGCAGTGTTATGTTGCGCCTATGGACACATTTTTATGCCCCTGTGTAACAGGGGCACCTAATAACAATTTTTGATGCAATACTTTGCACGTGGCTCCTTGTTGCGCTCCAATTACAGATATTGGGAGGGGTTGCAGTGTTATGTTGCGCCTACGGACACATTTTTATGCCCCTGTGTAACAAGGGCGCCTAATAACAATTTTTGATGCAATACTTTGCACGTGGCTCCTTGTTGCGCTCCAATTACAGATATTGGGAGGGGTTGCAGTGTTATGTTGCGCCTACGGACACATTTTTATGCCCCTGTGTAACAAGGGCGCCTAATAACAATTTTTGATGCAATACTTTGCACGTGGCTCTTTGTTGCGCTACAATTACAGTATGTTTGAGGGGTGCCCTTTTTTCTACAATTTTGCTTTCCCAAAAAGATAATGCCACCCCCCCACCACCCCTAAAATAATCGAGATATTGTTCCCACACAGCACGTGCGCAACCAGTATTAAATTACTTTGTTCTTATAATAATTTAATGTTGTGCAGGGACATTTCTAAACATGTGCCACTACTAGAGACACACAGCAGGTGTGATATTTGAAGGAATTTTTCATTTTTTTTTTTCACTTTAAACATCATTAAAATCGCTGCTCCGCAAAAACGTCCGTTTTTAAAATATTTTTTTCGATTGATACATGTTCCCTGGGGCAAGACCCGGGTTCTGAAAGACGTTTACCAACATTAAATTGAATATTGGTCTTTAAAATGATCGTTTTTGAATTCGAACGTTCGAGTCCCATAGACTTCAATGGGGTTCTAAATGTTCGCGCGAACCCGCGGTCTGTTCGAACGTTCTGATGCGAACCGAACCCGGGTATGTTCGGCTCATCCCTACTTAGCACCTTTTCATTTCCTGCTCTACCTCTCTTATTATTACTAAGCCCCTTGATGTTGGTGGGGTGGTCATGCCCGCCAGTCCTCACCCCTTCCCCCTCATGTTGGTCTGACCCGATATATACATATTAATTTGCACCTCAATATCCATCTATCATAATGAGGGAAGGCTATAGTCCCTTTTCACAGATTATAGACCATGCAAGTCCCCATATGAATATATTTTTATATCTATTTTTTTTTACATCTGGTTTCTCTTGTATCACATACTTGTATATGTACCCACACAAATCTATTTGTGTGAGTCCAATTACACATGTGCGCATGTGTGTATACATTTATGCGCGCATGTACATGCCCAATGTGCATGTGTGTATATCCATTGATATATGCTCGTATCATCCCGCACATACTGCATAGATAACGTATGTGTAAGGGTGTTTTTAATCTTATAATTTCCTTAGCTTATCCCTTAGTGTGCATCCACTTTGTAGTTCTTTCTAAAACCAATCTCCATAATTAACTTTAAAACAATTGTCAAACAATTTTATATATTTTTTTATTATTATATAATAAGAGAATTTTTTTGTTAGTTGCCATAGGTATGAATCACACCTGTTCCTATAAGATAATTTATATGTGTTTACATATGTTTATATACACACACGCTCTATACCACAATTCCTATTCGCAATAGTGTGCTAATTTTTAAAGATTTGCCTCCTGTTAATATATTCTTGATCCATAAAGATGTGCCCCCTTTTGTCATATGCGTATTGTTTACGTTTGTATTTTGTATTAAGTTGATTTTCCGTGTGCTCCTTTATCAACCAATCAGCTCCGTTTGAGCTGTTCTTCTGTCCCTCATCCAAGATGGCCCCTATAGAGCCCGATGGAGAGGCACGCATGCCTCGAACGCGTGCACCGCCCCATGACCTAACCCGGAAGTGACGCCTTGCTGTTTGTTCTCCACGGATGCGTTCCACCACGCCGGTCTACGGCGTCCCTGCATTTCCCTGGGATCCTCAGAGACACTGTACCCTGCTCCAGTCTGTGGATCGCCCACTATACTGAGTGCCTGAGCATATGATAAACGAGCAAGATCTACACAGCGGATTTTATGCACCCCGGAAGCCAGTCACGGATGACACCCTATTTTCCATTGCCTGTACCCCCTGCAGTCTTGTGAGTACAACCCTCATAAGAATTGATGTCTATTTTGTGTCTTTTTATAAAATTTTATACTACGCTTAGAGGGCGCCGCTTTTTTGTCCCTTAGGTTGAAAAAGATGAATGCCCATCAAGTAGAATATGTAAATAAAATAAAATATATAAATAAACTTAAAAGCCCTTTGCCGAATGTTTGCAACGTGAGCAGGTGGAGGGCATGGAGGGATTCGACTCCGGTGACCAGTCCTTGAGGTCAGGTAAGTGTGTTTTAGCTCCTATACGGTGTGTAGCATGTGAGGGGGTGGAAGGGAATATGTGACAAGTGTGTGGGTCCACCAACATGTGAATGCTTTGTGTCATCCACAGATGTGCTGGAGGGAGCTGGATCATCGTCGGCTGCTGGGCGACCCATGCCATCCACGGATGAGTGTGCCCACACCTTTCCTCTGGAGGAAGTAGTGGAGGAGCACGGGGACCTGGAGGAAGTGGTCTACCTCGTGGAGGAGGATCCCATCATCCCTGGACCCTCCCAAACCTCCTCCCCCATCAGGGGACCCCCCTCACCCTCCTCCCCCATCAGGGAAAGACCCTCACCCTCCTCCCCCATCAGGGAAAGACCCTCACCCTCCTCCACCATCAGGGGAGGCTCCTCAAGGGCCTCCCCATATACACGGCCCCAAGCCTCTCCTGCCCCCAGGAAGGCTACTCGCAAAACCAGGGGTGTTCCCAAAGCCATCCAGGAAACTCTTGCGAGGGATCAGGCCTGCCAGACCCACCATATGGGTGCTGTTGACTGGGACATGCGGCGTGTCGCAGACAGCCTGGCCTCCTCGGCACAAATACCCGACAGTCTGCAAGATATAAGTGCCGACTGTGCAGCTGTGGTGACCTGCGTTGGTGAGCTGCAGGCCACGACATCATGCCTTGTGACAGAGGTCAAGAGTCTGACAGTGGCTGTAAAGGCCAATAGTGCTGCCATCGCGGCGGAGGGGAGGCAGAGGAGGCGCCACCAGCAGCAGACCACCACCCGCCAGCTGCGGATGCAGGCTGAGACCAACGCGGTGCTCACCCGCCATGCCCTGGCGTTGGAGGGCAGGCAGCCAGCACCTGCCAGGAGTGGCAGACTTGAGGATGAGTCTCCTCCTGATGCCCCACCACACCCACCTGAGGCTCCCCCCAGGCAACTGAGCAGCCAGAGATGTGGCACCAGGCAGAGCCCACAACAGGGCAATTGTTTGCTTTCTTTGGATTTTGTTTGCTCTGGTGAGGAGCGTTTTTTTTATTTTATGCCCCGGTGAGGAGCGTTTTTTTTTTATTTTATGCTCCAGTGAGGAGCGTTTTTTTTATTATTATGTATGCACACGGTCAGTAGTGCAGGCTACAGTGTTACTTTTGTGTGAATGTGGGGGTGACATACCTGCCAGCAAGGTGTGTCACCCTGGGTCGTCGGGGAGAAGTTATCCCCATGACCGTGTGAATGTGGTATGAATGGTCAGCGACACCATTGGGGCCTTGGCGCGGCGTTGCTGCTCCCAAGTCCTGCATGGTGGACTTGGGCTAATCCAATGTGAGGTATATGTGGTGTGTGAGCTAGGGACCACAGTGGTGTGCATGCGTGCATTCTCCTTGTACCATGATGAATGTGTGTGTTTAATGTGCAAAGATGCGTACCACGAGGCATCTCCTGACGGGGTAGCCTCGGTTAGGGGTGGACTGTGTGGTTCGGGGGTCAGGTCATCACGTATGTCAATCTTCAGGCCCTTTCTCATGGCGTAGTTTTGCAGCATGCAACATGCACCGATGATCTGGCACACAAAGTTTGGGGAATACAACAGGGTCCCCCCGGAATTATCCAGGCATCAGAAATGGGACTTCAGGAGGCCAAATGTGCGCTCCACCACTGCATGGGTACGTATGTGTGCAGCATTGTATTTTCTCTCTCCTCTGGTTTCGGGATTCCGGAATGGAGTCATGAGATGGGGCCCAAGTGCATATGCAGAGTCACCTGGAAGGAAAAAGACAGGAGGATGTTAGTCGTGCATGTGCCCCTCGTGATGTCTGCATCATGGGTTCGGACAGTCATGCCTGACTCCCATGTCTTTTACCAACCAGCCAGCTGTTCCCGTACACGTTCTGTTCGAATTCTGTTGGGATGTTGCTTTGATGGAATATGTAGCTGTCATGGCTGGCCCCGGGGTGTTTGGCACGGACGTGCCATATGACGCATTGCACATCGTCTATCACCGGTACATTGATGGAATGCCACTGCTTACGAT
Source organism: Rana temporaria (assembly GCF_905171775.1). Lineage (NCBI taxonomy): Eukaryota > Metazoa > Chordata > Amphibia > Anura > Ranidae > Rana > Rana temporaria. The sequence goes on from NC_053490.1 coordinate 321,954,352, forward strand.
TGCGGTACATGTGTTCTGTGGCACGGGGGGGCCGTAGTGCCACATGTGTGCATTCAATGGCCCCCACGGTGCGTGGGAATCCTGCAATTCTGTAGAAATCCTGCATTGCCTTCTGCCGTAGATGCTCATGGGTGGGTTTGATGATGTGGTGGGACATGCGTGTGAGGATTACGGGGATAACCTGGTGCACACATCTGCTCATGGTTGATTGTGACATCCCAGCCACGACTCCACTTGTACGCTGAAAAGATCCACTTGCAAGGAAATGCAGTGTTGCCAGTACCTTGACTAGTGGCTGCATGGCATGTGCATGTTGTGTCTTGCTGGTGATGTCATCATGCAGGGCTGTGGCTAATTCCAGGATGGCAGCAGGGCTGAATCTGAAGATGCGATACACCTCCGAATCCCCCATGCCAAGACGTTCATGCGCGTTCGGTATATCCTCTCCTGTGGCCTCCTACATGCCTGTGGACACAGTAGTAGTGCTAGGACCACGGTTGCCCCTGGCATGTTGGCATACAGATGTGTTGTCCTGCAAGTGTGGTTGCTCAACTCGTCCGTAACGGTGCTGCTGCAGCTACTCTCCAGCTGACCTGTGCAAGTCTGGTGCAGAGTTACCCCTGCTTTATGAGGGGTAACTTTAGGCCGGACGTAGAACTTACGCGCACCGCGCGTAGCCTGCACCGAACGCGCTACGTTCGTGAATCGGCGTATTTCCCTCATTTGCATATTTGAATAGGAAATCAATGGGTGCGCCAGATGCGTGCAGCGTAAATATGCGCCCACGATACGCCGGCATAGGGAAATTACGTCGGTCGGAAGAAGCCTAGTTTCAGGCGTATCTAGTTCTGTGGGTACGGCGCACAGATACGACGGGGCATATTTACACTTACGCGGCGTATCTCGAGATACGTCTGCGTAAGTCCTACATGAATCTGGCCCTATGTGCCTGCAATTCGCACCGCACAGCCTAGAAAACACACATGTTTTTTGTGCAATGCGGAGTGCAGATGCAACGTACATATGTGAACCAGATCCATTAAACAAAACATATTTTCAAATGTTCTGCGAATTGGATGTGGTGTAAGCCACATCCAATTTGCATATGTCTGAATCCAGCATTAACCTCCCTGACGGTATTCCCGAGCGTGACTCGGGGTTAATTTTCACTGCCAGGAGCGGTAATCCCGAGTCACGCACGGGGTAATATTGCAGAGCTGTCAGCTGAGTCCCCTTACCTTCTCCTGGCAGTCCAGCAATGTCATCCGCTGTGATCGCTGGCGAGAGCCCCGGCTGGCATCTGACTTCCTGGTTCCGTTCCCTGAGGCCCTGGGAGCAGAACTGGGTGGGTAATTCAAAAGAGACACACACATAAAAGCGGTGATACATTGTAATCTGAGATGATTACACTGTATCATCTCAGATCTGATGCCGCGTACACACGATAATTTTTCGGTTGTAAAAAACAACATTTTTCAGACTCTAGAAAAAACAATGTTTTTTTCAACTTCATCATTAAAACAGCCTTGCCTACACATGATCGTTAAAAAAAAAATGCACTAGGAAAGCGCGGTGAGGTACAACACGTACGACGGCACTATAAAGGGGAAGTTCCATTCGGATGACGCCACCCTTTGGGCTGCTTTAGCTGATTTTCGATTAGTAAAAGACGATTTGCGCTTTTCTGTTACATCGTGATGAATGTGCCTACTCCATTACGAACGGTAGTTTTACCAGAACGAGCGCTCCCGTCTCATAACTTGCTTCTGAGCATGCACAGGTTTTTCATGTCGTTAAAGTCCTCACACGATCATTTTTTACAACCCGAAAAAAGACATAGTTTAAAACGTTGTGAAAAAATAGAGCATGTTCGAAAAAAAATGTGCCCGTTTTTCAGAACCCGAAAAATGCTCTGAAGCCCACACACGGTCATTTTAAATGACATTTTTAAAAAACGTTGTTTTTTTACAACCCGGAAAATGATCGTGTGTACGTGGCATGACACTTGATCACTGTACAGTGAACCTTGCCTGCCATTTTACTGTCATTTGTGCCCATAAAATATTTATAACATGGCATCAAAAAAGCGGCACTTTACTACAAAAGTGCTTTTGGACCAGTTGAGTGACAACTACACGGAGGTGCTCGCAGAACTGAGCGATAGTGAGTTGTGGGGAGATTTGAGGTCTGACACTGACACTGATCTGGCAAGTGACAACGGCGATGATCCTGCACCTGACCTCAGCGATGTGTGCACTTGGTGCCCTATTGACTGCAATACGGACCAGGTAGTGCCCCCAAGATTCCTGTTCACTGGATCACCTGGGATGAAGGTAGATGTTGAGCATGACAACCCTGTGGCATACCTGCAATTATTCCTTACTGAGGAATTGTCACTGAGACAAATCGCTACCAAGAGCAGCAAAGACCAAAAAGGGACATCTGGCAGTTTCTGGGACTCATCATTGTTCAGGGGATGGTGGGAAACCACTCCAGAAATGGTACTAGACCACCAATAAGTTACTGGCCACCATTGCTTTCAAAAGAGCGCAGTTTGGCATCAAATCCTACATGCTCTCCGATTCATCCACTGGGTACATCTGAAATTAGGTCATTTACACCGGTAAAGGCACAAAGTTCAACCCCAGGTACAGCGGCTATGGGATGGCCACATCATCTCTCTTTACACTGCTGGAGCCATTGCTGAAACAGGGATATTGTGTTGCCACGGACAATTTCTACACGTCTCCGGAACTGTATGAGGTTTTGCTACAAAACAAGACTGATGCATATGGTACAGTTAGGCCTAACCGACGTGACATGCCATCTATGTTTGCCAAGAAAAAACTCAAAACTGGAGAAATGGTTGCCTGACAGAAGGGTAAGATGATGGCAATGCGAGACAAGAAGGACGTGTGTCTCATGAGTACTGTGCACAATACCTCCTCTGCCATGGTACACACAAAAGGTGGGAAAGATGTGCTGAAGCCGCAAGTCATGATAGACTATAATAACACCATGGGAGGTGTCGACAGAGCCGATCAGGCAATGACATTTTATCCAGCTATGCGCAAACAGCAAAAAAAATATTATAAGAAGATCTTCAGGCATCTTCTGGAACAATGCCTTTGGAATTTATATATCCTGCACAGACCAAAGAGTGACATGCCTCTTGTTCATTCTGAGTTTATATTGAAGGTGGCTGAGCGGATTTTTGTCAACCACCAGACGCCATCAGTAGCTGTGAACAGACCTGGACGTCATGCTGTTGACGTTGTCAACCCAGAATGCCTGACTGGTCGTCAATTTATGGACTACATCCCGCCAACCGCAAAAAAGGCAGCACCTACCAGGATGTGCATGGCTTGCTGCTCAAGGAGAGATGGCAATGGAAAGAAAGTCCAAAAATAAACCAGGTTCCATTGTCCTGATTGTGACGTCGGACTTTGTGCAGTCCCATGTTTCAAAATGTATCACACTCAGGATGTTTATTGAATTTTCTTTGTTTGACAAATGTCATTATTTTTTATTACATTATTGAATACATTATATTATTTATTATATTATAATTCATGATTTTGTGTTTCAAACTTCACATCTGGGATGTCTACTAGAGTCTTGTTTGGTCAGGTTTAAGTAAGTAATTACTAAGAATTGCAGGCCTATAATACATAACACCCAATTTCCAAGCCAAACATTTGTACTGCTTTTGGTACAAATTTCTGACATAATCATACTGCCAGGGAGGTTAAAGCTAAGTTCCACCCAAAAATTGAACTTCTGCTTTTTGGAAACACTTCCTTCTCCAGTAGTACAATGGCTGAAAAGGTGTGAGTGCGATGCTGGACCAATACAAACACCACAGGTGAAACAGACTTGTCCACCACCCTCATCTATAGCTGGCAATCGCAGTAAGCAGCATTGGAAGGCTGAAACAGATATCAACAAAGGCCTGGGGAATGCCCAGGAAAAACCAAGCCTACTTACCGACCAGTTCGCAGACAACCAATTAACCTGTCTAACAGTATGCGTTAAAAACTGGGGTTTTGTCCGCACGCATTTGCAAACGCATGCATGACCAACGGAGCCATGACACGGCTCCCTGGATTCTGTGGTCCTAACACTAAACTATGAGTGTCCCCACAATGGAGGCACATGCATTCTGATGGATAGATGAGGACAGGTGGACTGAAGGGCAGCCCATCTCTTCTTAAAGGTACAGGAGCACACCAGACACCCAGCATGTAG